>NC_052321.1:25966506-26340256 GCF_016432855.1 Salvelinus namaycush | reverse complement strand
TGGATAACATCACGAGATGAAACAATTCAGTTTGTTTCTGTCAATGACATATGCTCTCAATGCGATTTGATAGGTGTCACGTTCTGACCTTAGTTCTTTTGTTATTTCTTTGTTTTAGTATGGTCAGGGCGTGAGTTGGGTGGGTTATCTATGTTCGTTTTTCTATGTTGGTTTTTTCGTTTGGCCTGGTATGATTCTCAATCAGAGGCAGGTGTCGTTAGTTGTCTCTGATTGAGAATCATACTTAGGTAGCCTTTTTTCACCTGGGTTTCGTGGGTGGTTGTCTTCCGTGTCTGTGTGTTCCACACGGAACTGTTTCGGTTTTCGTTCGTTCACTTTATTGTTTTGTATTTCAGTGTTCAGTTTGTTCCATTAAATATTCATCATGAACACTTACCACGCTGCGCTTTGATCCTCCTCGCTTTCTCCCAACGAAGATCGTTACAATAGGAGTGACGCTAAATCCAAATTGGATTCCCTTTGCTCTTTTTTTTGGTGCGCCAGGATCATTCACAGTTGAGCTCACACAGATTAGCTCAACGCTGATTTTATATTTTTTTTTCAAGGGAGGCCAAATGCTCGTCAACAAAAAGTGTCGAGGGATGCCAGTTCCATGCTACAGGTGTCAACAATGCTACGAGCGGCAACAATGTCATACTCTTTTGGACCAGACTGTTACGTCCGTTGTTGGAATGAGACCAAGGTGCAGCGTGGTAAGCGTACATCTTTCTTTAATAGATGCACACCCCCCCCAAAAAATATATATAAACGAACGTAACGTTCTGCAGGCTACACAGTAACTATACAAAAACAAGATCCCGCAACTTAAGGTGGGAAAAAGGGCTGCCTAAGTATGGTCCCCAATCAGAAACAACGATAAACAACTGCCTCTGATTGGGAACCATACTCGGCCAACAAAGAAATAGAAACATAGATTTACTCACCCAAGTCACACCTTGACCTAACCAAATAGAGAATAAAAAAGGCTCTCTAAGGTCAGGGCATGACAGTACCCCCTCCAAAGGTGCGCACTCCGGCCACAAACCTGAACCTATAGGGGAGGGTACGGGTGGGCATCTCATCTCGGTGGAGGCTCCGGTGCGGGACGCAGACCCCGCTCCGCTTGAGGCTCCCCCCACTTCGGTGGCGCCTCTGGTGCGGGGATCATCGCCGGGGACTCCAGACCGTAGATCGTTGTCCCGGGAGGCTCCGGACCGTAGATCACTGCTGGAGGAGCCGAACCACCGATCGTCGCCAGAAGCTCCGGCCTGGGAACCCTCGCTGGAGGCTCCTGACTGGGAGCCCTCGCTGGAGGCCCCGGACTGGGGACCGTTGCTGGAGGCTCCGGACTGCGGACCGTCGCTGGAGGCTCCGGACTGGGGACCGTCGCTGCAGGCTCCGGACTGCGGACCGTCGCAGGAGGCTCCGGACTGCAGACCGTCGCAGGAGGCTTCGTGCCATGGATCCTCACTGGAGGCTTCAGGCCATGGATCCTCACTGGAGGCTTCGGGCCATGGATCATCACTGGAGGCTTCGGGCCATGGATCATCACTGGAGGCTTCGTGTGTGGAGCAGGCACAGGACGTACTAGGCTGGAGACACGCACTAGAGGCCGGGTGCATGGAGCTGGCACAGGATATACTGGACCGTGGAGGCGCACTGGAGGTCTGGAGCGTAGAGCTGGCACAACCCGTCCTGGCTGAATGCTCACTTTAGCCCGGCAAGTGCGGGGCGCTGACACAGGACGCACTGGGGGCTTCGGGCCATGGATCACCACTGGAGGCTTCGGGCCATGGATCATCACTGGAGGCTTCGTGCCATGGATTATCACTGCAGGCTTCGTGCCGCGGATCATCACTGCAGGCTTCGTGCCATGGATCATCCCTGCAGGCTCCGGGCCATGGATCATCACTGCAGGCTTCGTGCCATGGATCATCCCTGCAGGCTCCGGGCCATGGATCATCACTGGAGGCTTCGCGCCATGGATCATCACTGGAGGCTTCGTGCGTGGAGCAGGCACAGAACGTACTAGGCTGGAGACACGCACTGGAGGCTGGGTGCATGGAGCTGGCACAGGATATACTGGACCGTGGAGGCGCACTAGAGGTCTGGAGCGTAGAGCTGGCACAACCCGTCCTGACTGAATGCTCACTTTAGCCCGGCAAGTGCGGGGCGCTGACACAGGACGCACTGGGCTGTGCAGGTGCACAGGAGATACCCTGCGTAGAGCTGGCGCAGGATATACTGGGCCGTGGAGGCGCACTGGAGGTCTGGAGCGTAGAGCTGACACAACCCATCCTGGCTGGATGCTCACTTTAGCCCGGCAAGTGCGGGGCGCTGGCACAGGACGCACTGGGCTGTGAAGGCGCACTGGCGACACAGTGCGTAGAGACGGCGCAGGATATCCTGGACCGAGGAGGCATACTGGAGACCAGGAGCGCTGAGCTGGCACAACCCGTCCTGGCTGGATGCTCACTTTAGCCCGACAAGTGCGGAAAGCAGGCATAGAACGCACCAGGCTAAGGGTGCGCACTGGAGGCACGGTGCGTAGAACCAGAAAACATGGTATCTGAACCGTGACCAACTCCTCATCGTAATTACAGGGAGTTGGTTCTTGTTCCCACCTTTGCTCCGCTCGCCACCCCGTGTGCCCCCCCCCCCCCCAATTTTTTTTGTTGAGGCTGCCTCTCGGGCTTCCGTCGTTTCCTTGATTCCTGGTTTCCTCCCTCGCTGCCTCCGTCTGCTCCCATGGAAGGCAATCCCTGCCGGCCTGGATCTCCTCCCACGTCCAGGATCCCTTACCGTCCAAGATCTCCTCCCATGTCCAGGATGTCTGCTCCTCCTGGCCACACTGCTTAGTCCGTTTGTGGTGGGATCTTCTGTTACGTCCGTTGTTGGAATGAGACCAAGGAATGAGACCACCCCCGCTTACTTCCATTCTGCTAGCAAATGTGCAGTCTCTGGAGAATAAAATAGATGACCTACGCAGAAGATTAAACTACCAACAGGACATTCAAAACTGTAATATCTTATGCTTCACGGAGTCGCGGCTGAACAACGACACTATTAACATACAACTGGCTGGTTATAAGCTGTACCAGCAGGTAAGACAAGGGGCGGCGGGCTATGTATTTTTGTAAATAACAGTTGGTGCACGATATCTAAGGAAGTCTCGAGCTATTGCTCGCCTGAGGTAGACTATCTCATGATAAGCTGTAGACCACACTATCTACCTAGAGAGTTATCATCTGTATTTTTCGTAGCTGTTTACATACCACCACAGTCAGAGGCTGGCACTAAGACAGCATTGAATGAGCAGTATTCCGCCATAAGCAAACAGGAAAACGTTCACCCAGAGGCAGCGCTCCTAGTAGCCGGGGACTTTAATGCAGGGAAACTGCATGTGCAACCAGAGGACAACAAACTCTGGACCACCTTCTCTCCACACATACAAAGCTCTCCCTTGCCCTCCATTTGGTAAATCTGACCATAATTCTATCCCCCTGATTTCTGCTTACAAGCAAAAATTAAAGCAGGAGGCACCAGTGACGAGATCAATAAAAAAGTGGTCAGATGAAGCAGATACTAAGCTACAGGACTGTTTTGCTAGCACAGACTGGAATATATTCCGGGATTCCTCCGATGGCATTGAGGAGTACACCACATCAGTAATTTGCTTCATCAATAAGTGCATCGATGACGTCGTCTCCACAGTGACCGTACGTACATACCCCAACCAGAAGCCATAGATTACAGGAAACATCCGCACTGAGAAAAAGGGTAGAGCTGCCGCTTCAAGGAGCGGGACTCTAACCCGGAAGCTTATAAGAAATTCCGCTATGACCCCCGATGAACCATCAAACAGGCAAAGCATCAATACAGGACTAAGATTGAATCGTACTACACCGGCTCTGACACTCGTTGGATGTGTCAGGGCTTGCAAACCATTACAGACTACAAAGGGAAGCACAGCCAAGAGCTGCCCAATGACACAAGTCTACCAGATGAGCTAAACTACTTATATGCTCGCTTCAAGGCAAATAACACTGAAACATGCATGAGAGCACCAGCTGTTCCGGAAGACTGTGTGATCACGCTCTCCGCAGCTGATGGGAGCAAGACCTTTAAACAGGTCAACATTCACAAGGCCACAGGGCCAGACGGATTACCAGGACATGTACTCCGAGCATGCGCTGGCAAGTGTCTTCACTGATATTTTCAGCCTCTCCCTGTCTGAGTCTGTAATACCAACATGTTTCAAGCAGACCACCATAGTGCCTGTGCCCAAGAACACTAAGGTAACCTGCCTAAATGACTACCAACCCATAGCACTCACGTCTGTAGCCATGAAGTGCTTTGAAATGCTGGTCATGGCTCGCATCAACACCATTATCCCAGAAACGCTAGAGCGTCTCCAATTTGGATACCGCCCCAACAGATCCACAGATGATGCCATCTCTATTGCACTCCACACTGCCCTTTCCCACCTGGACAAAAGTTACACCTACAGTGGGGAGAACAAGTATTTGATACACTGCCGATTTTGCAGGTTTTCCTACTTACAAAGCATGTAGAGGTCTGTAATTTTTATCATAGGTACACTTCAACTGTGAGAGACGGAATCTAAAACAAAAATCCAGAAAATCACATTGTATGATTTTTAAGTAATTAATTTGCATTTTATTGCATGACATAAGTATTTGATCACCTACCAACCAGTAAGAATTCCGGCTCTCACAGACCTGTTAGTTTTTCTTTAAGAAGCCCTCCTGTTCTCCACTCATTACCTGTATTAACTGCACCTGTTTGAACTTGTTACCTGTATAAAAGACACCTGTCCACACACTCAATCAAACAGACTCCAACCTCTCCACAATGGCCAAGACCAGAGAGCTGTGTAAGGACATCAGGGATAAATTGTAGACCTGCACAAGGCTGGGATGGGCTACAGGACAATAGGCAAGCAGCTTGGTGAGAAGGCAACAACTGTTGGCGCAATTATTAGAAAATGGAAGAAGTTCAAGATGACGGTCAATCACCCTCAGTCTGGGGCTCCATGCAAGATCTCACCTCGTGGGGCATCAATGATCATGAGGAAGGTGAGGGATCAGCCCAGAACTACACCTCCCTGACCATATAAATAGGCCCATTTAATTCTGTCTGGCTTACCGTTCCAAATCAAAACAAATATTTTTTGCTCATACATTTTTTTAAACAAGTTGTGAGGTGTAGGCAAGGGGATAAGCAAATAGGTACACTGTGATATGACTAAATAGTTAATCAGGGTGTTTTTTTACACAAATAGACAGGTATTTTTCTTTCCGTGGTAGCAATACCTTATCTATTTTTGCTAACTTTCAATTAAAATATATTGTAGTGAGATAATTTACTTGTTTCGGGATATGAATACAGAGCATGTTCACCGTCACACCATTTTATTGGTAAACTACACGGTAATGTAAAAGTTTTATTTTTGAGTGATCTAATACATAATATAGTACACTTATCATAATTCGGTTGTAATCCAGAGAGGTTAGAAAAATGATCTAGATCCTCTATGAGGCTGTGGAGGGATCCAAATTGTGAATTAAAAAGAAAACATGACCCATCAGCGTACAATGACACCTTTGTTCAGAAGCCCTGACTGTCTAGCCCCATGGCATTATTGTTGGATATAATGCCCATAATAAATAGATATGCTGATAGTGGACAACCCTTGTTTTACTCCTCTTGACTGTTTAATACTTTCTGAGAAGAAGCCATTATTTATGAATTTACCTAGGGTTACTATACATAACTTTACCTCGTTGTTTAAGAGATTCTCCTAAATTGAAATATTTCAGGCATTTATATATGAATTCTAGTCATACTTTATCAAAAGCCTTTTCAAAGTCAGTTATGAATACCAGGCCTGGTTTCCCAGATTTTTCATAGTGTTCATATGTTTCCATTACTTGTCTTATATTATCTCCAATGTATCGTCCATGTAAAACACCTGTCTGATTAGGATTAATAATATCCAACAATACCTTTTATATTCCATGTGCAATGCATTTTGCTAACATCGTTGCATCACAACACTGAAGTGTAAGGGGCCTCCAATTTTTTAATGGACTGGATATTTACCACTTGGGTCCTGTTTCAGTAATAATGAAATCAGACCTTGTTGAGTATCTGATAATCTAACATTTTTATAGCAGTGGTTAAAACATGCTAATAACGGTCCTCTCAGTACATAAAACAAGGTTTGGTATACCTCAACTGGTTTTCCCGGACTTAAATGCTTTAATTGCATCAAGATGTTCCTCCTCTGTAATTTGGCCTTTCTGTACAGCAGTTAATTTTACATTATTAATAGAAAAAAAATCTTACATTTAACTTCGGTTAGTGGAGATGGAGGAAAAGATGAAAGTGGAGATGAAACGAAAACATATGCTTAAAGTACTTTGCTTCCTCTTTCAATTTTTGGGGGTGAATCATGGGTGACTCCATCATTCGTAACAAGTTTCATGACTCCGTCATTTGTAACAAGTTTCAGTATGTTATTTTTGGTAGCATTTCTATGTTGAAGATTTAAAAATGATTTCATGCATTTTTCCCCATATTTCATCTAGTTTGCTTTATTTTTATAATATATTACACTTGATATTTCTTGAATAAGTCCCAACATTTGTTTTTGTTTTACCTCTAACATATTCTGTGCCTCTATGATACAGTTTTTATTACTTTGTAAATATGAACTCTTTTGACCTACTGTATATTGCATTTGCTTTAAAGATGAGTATTGAATTGCATGGCTTCTAAAGGCACATTTAAAAGTGTCACATACAATAAGGGCACCTGCTGTACCTACACTACCGTTCAAAAGTTTGGGGTCACTTAGACATTTCCTTGTTTTTGAAAGAAAAGTAAAAAAATGTGTCCATTAAAATGACATCAAATTGATCAGAAATACAGTGTAGACATTGTTAATGTTGTAAATTACTATTGTAGCTGGAAACGGACAAATTAAAAAACATTTTTTTTTTTTTTTTTACCCCCTTTTTCTCCCCAATTTCGTGGTATCCAATTATTAGTAGTTACTGTCTTGTCTCATCGCTACAACTCCCGTACGGGCTCGGGAGAGACGAAGGTCGAAAGCCATGCGTCCTCCGAAACACAACCCAACCAAGCCGCACTGCTTCTTAACACAGCGCGCATCCAACCCGGAAGCCAGCCGCACCAATGTGTTGGAGGAAACACTGTACACCTAGCAACCTGGTCAGCGTGCACTGCGCCCGGCCCGCCACAGGAGTCGCTAATGCGCGATGAGACAAGGATATCCCTACCAGCCAAACCCTCCCTAACCCGGACGACGCTAGGCCAATTATGCGTCGCCCCATGGACCTCCCGGTCGCAGCCGGCTGCGACAGAGCCTGGGCTCGAGCCCAGAGTCTCTGGTGGTGCCTTAGACCACTGCGCCACCCGGGAGGCCGTAAACTGACAATTTTTTATGGAGTATCTACATAGGCATACAGAGGCCCATTATCAGCAACCATCACTCCTGTGTTCCAATGGCACGTTGTGTTAGCTAATCCAAGTTTATCATTTTAAAAGGCTAATTGATCATTAGAAAAGCCTTTTGCAATTATGTTAGCACAGCTGAAAACTGTTGTGCTGATTAAAGAAGCCATAAAACTGGGCTTCCTTAGATTAGTTGAGTATCTGGAGCATAGGCATTTGTGGGTTCGATTACAGGCTCAAAATGGACAGAAACAAAGACCTTTCTTCTGAAACTCGTCAGTCTATTCTTGTTCTGAGAAATGAAGGCTATTCCATGAGAAATTGCCAAGAAACTGAAGATCTTGTACAACGCTGTGTACTACTCCCTTCACAGAATAGCGCAAACTGGCTCTAACCAGAATAGAAAGAGGAGTGGGAGGCCCTGGTGCACAACTGAGCAAGAGGACAAGTACATTAGAGTGTCTAGTTTGAGAAACAGACGCCTCACAAGTCTTCAACTGGCAGCTTCATTAAATAGTACCCGCAAAACACCCGTCTCAACGTCAACAGTGAAGAGGCGACTCCGGGATGCTTCCAGGTGACTACCTCATGAAGCTAGTTGGGAGAATGCCAAGAGTGTGCAAAGCTGTCATCAAGGCAAAGGGTGGCTACTATGAAGAATCTAAAATATAAAATATAGATTTTCCCAAGCATCTCTGTGCAGTCAGACCTTTTGATTATTTTGTGCCACCAGGGCCACAATAATTTTCCCCCTCTCTGATTGTCTGAGTGTGACCCCCTCCCCATGGGTTACTGCAGCTAGTGTTGCCAACACTGCCACTACCTGGGTGGGGGCACCCCACCGGAATTCCCACCGGCTATGTATAAGGTTGTCAAGGTTCTCATTAGCGGCTTTGAGAAATTATACTCACCCATTCGGGGGATTTGGCTTTGTTGGACCAACCCTGCCAGGCAGACTCAGACTCTTGAGGGGGCAGTGCTGCTTTAGTGGGTCTCTGATCGTGTTTATATTTCTGTCTTGGCTGCGTATAGGTTACTTGCAGTAGGCCTATAAAACAGATAAGGACTTCTTCTTTATGTGTGGGTTGCTCAGGTGGGTGTTTAGGGATTAGGGTTGGGGATCCTTCCATCATGATAGGACAATAAATGCATTTTATTTTAAAATGTATTTTCCATATCTGCACAAAATTGAAAGCTCTCTCTGTCACAACTCCTGCTCACAGACACACATGGGCTCTGGCATTTGCAACCATTGTCCTTTTTCACCCACTTAACTCCACACTTCCCCAACATCAAAACACACCCCACCTTCCATGCCTTCTATGTCCTCAGTTTGCTGTGTTTTTATCCCTACCATGTTGATTCCTACCTCATTTCAGGCTTTTGAGTACTTTTTTGTTCCAGTTCCTTATAGTTGAATATGTATTATTTTAATAATTATCCTTTCTTCTAATGCTGTCTTGTCTATTTATAAAATACTATAAATAGAAAGCTGAATACTAATTATTTTACAACATTCCCCATCTTGAAGGGTATTTTGTATTTGTATTTTATTTCTTTATCAATTGTTGTATTTGATTGTTTTCCTGTTTTTATTATTACAATCCCTACCATGGATAGTATTTTCGTGTTCCATTATTTGACTCCTCTATGGGAACTTTGTATTATTTAGAATAGCCATGGAGTAGTCTTGGTGTCTCGTAACAGTTGGTTATCAATGTACAGTTTTTCGACTACGAGAGCTACACATTTCCCTATTCACCTTGAAGAGTTGGTATAGAACTTTGCGCCATTTTGCAATTTCCTTTGGGAACTGATCATTCATGCCTATTTTCATGCCAGCGAGTCTTTTGCCCAGGCTTTTAACCATTATTTTCTCTTTAAAGGATTCAAATTTGTCAACGATTGGGCTCTTGTATTGCTGTCCTCTCTGCCCGAAACAGTGTACACTTTAGAGTTTGATTTTGTCAACAGTATCACCTGGGATTTGTAGCACTTTAAAAATGAATTATTTCACCACACTTTCAGGATCATCACCCTCATTTTCTTTAATACCAGTAAGTACGAGATGTTCTTGCATAGATATAGTCTGTATTCCAAGTCAGGCTTCTCTCAGAAACATTTTCTCCTTGTTAAGTTCTTTAATGTCCATTTCAATACTATTGACTGTCCCTTTTAGCTTGTTTGTTTCTTTCTCCATTGTCGCAGCTTTTTCATCACTCATCCCGAGGCTCGTCTTCAAATCCTTTATATCTTTACTAACTAGTTCAAGTATGCCCAAGTTATAATTTATCGACTTTATCAAGTCAGTTTCTACACTTACCATTCCCGTTGGTGAAAAGCATACATCGTCTGTGTCTGTCGAGGAGTCTTGTTTTCTTTTGGGAATTGGTTCTCTATGCTTACTCTCCGACATGTTTTTGTGTTGATTGTATTGGTGATATTGCTCGATAAATTTCCCTAACCTTATAATTTGTTTTGTGTTGTTATCCAGATTGAAAGTTATTGCCCCCAATTATATGGAGTGAAGTGCTAATATTTAGTCAAATGTACACATATTGAATATTACATTTTTATCTTGAGGCATTCTGCACTGCTGTCTTCAGTCCACCATTGAAGCTTGCGTTGTGTTAATAACATAAACTATATGTAGGCTACTTAGCTTGTTTGATGCTATTAATATTTAGCTAACAGTCTCCATGGAAATGTACTATTACTTGTGCTAATTTTGTTAGCATTCTGGTAATAGACGCAGAATGGTATTATTTTTGGCGCCCCCTTGTGTACTAAGCCGGTAATACCGTACATTTCGGGATGAGAGAAGGATGGTATGACGATATGAAAATCTGGATACCACCCAACTTTAAAATCTGGATACCACCCAACTTTATATGCAACCTGCTGTTGCATATTTCCAACAGCAGGTGATTGTATCTTTCATTTGTGGGCTGAGAGATTACCCTATACTCGGTTCATACCGGCATTGGTATGGCAAATTCAAGGACTTTCAAGGACTTTTTCAAGCACTTAAGTGTAATTTTCATTTTCAAAACAAGCTCTCACAATCTCACTGCAGAATTAGACGTTCATCTATGTTCTCCAAACGTCAAATTTCAAAGTTGCTCCAAGCGTCCATTTTCAAAGTGTTTTTGTTGCTCTTGCGGCTCAAAGGTCAAATTTCGAAGTTAAGGGTTAAGTTTAGGAGGCACTCACTCTGAATGGTTAAATTAAGGATTAAGGTTGGGGATAGGGATTAAAACATTAAGTTTAGGCACTCATTCCAAATGGTTAAAGTAGGGGTTAAGGTTTGGGATTTAAACAATTATTTAAAAAATAGAAGTGTCCACAACTGGATTGAACACGCAGCCTACTGATCCAGTGTCATTGGATTACACCCATCCACCACCTCTGTCCACACAACTTTAGCAAAAGCCAAGCCTACTTGATGATAATAGCGCTCACTGTTGCCCCAAGTGGCCAGTTTTGAAGGCATTTCCCGACGTCCTCGGGACATGGACAGACGTCCAATTTCGACGTCACTCTTGATTGACTTGGCTGAATTTTCAAGTACCTATATTTGATATTTAATTGATGTAATAGCCTATAGAACAAGCAACCTAAATCAAGGCTCAAGGGCACAACGAATTGCAAAAATCACTGAAGCTGGAGACATATCTCCCTCTCTAACTTGAAGCATCAGCTGTCAGAGCAGCTTACCGATCACTGTACCTGTACACAGCCAATCTGTAAATAGCACACCCAACTACCTCATCCCCATATTGTTATTTATCTTCTTGCTCTTTTGCACCCCAGTATCTCTACTTGCACATCATCATCTGCACATCTATCACTCCAGTGTAATTTTTTTGCCACTATGGCCTATTTATCGCCTTACCTCCCTAATCTTCTACATTTGCACACAATGTACATAGATTTTTCTATTGTGTTATTGACTGTACGTTTGTTTATGTGTAACTCTGTGTTGTTGTTTTTGTCGCACTGCTTTGCTTTATTTTGACCAGGTCGCAGTTGTAAATGAGAACTTGTTCTCAACGGGCCTACCTGGTTAAATAAAGGTGAAATAAAATAAAATAATAAAACAAGCCAAGTCAACTTAAATTACATTATATTGCAGTTTGTTTTTATCTGCACTGTAAACAACAGTTTAAAGTAAAAGTCCAATAAAGAGATGAAAGAAATGGAAGAGAGATGGAATAAAAGGAAAAGAGGAAAGAAAGACAGTGGTGCTGTGAATGTGTAAGGATTTAGATGCCGTCCTCAAACCATCAGCAAGATGGACAAAATGACCCTGCAATACAGTAAATAAGTCTCCTTTTGAAAAGCCAGCAAAATGTGTATTTGTGTCAGGAGCAGTCAGCATTTTTGGGACACAGACAGGATTGGAGTACTTTTCATACATTATGTAATTGAAGAGATATCTCTGCCTCTATTGTAACCTTCTTATCAACTAACCCAACATATAAGGCAGATTTCTTGTCACTGTGTTCAGGCTAAAATGGGTTTAGAGCAGTAGTGGGGCCTCAGCCCTATAGCGGCCTTTGGCTCTGCCTGCTCTGGTTGGCCCGTCCCCTACTCTCATGACAATTTGTTTGTTCTCCTCAGAGATGTGAGTCGACAGCTCGACTGTTCTCCTAGGCTTTGAGTGGTGATTGATTTATCCACAGATTCACCTTTACTAACGGCGTCAGACAGCAGACATAATAGTGATGAGGGTAATTATCATTGTCTTAGGCCTGCTTGGTTGATTGGCATTGGACATTTGATTTTGGACTGCAATTACAACCACTCATAATCCCTCCTGTCGATCTGTTTTAGCATGGCTTGACTGTATTATTTTAGCATGTTTTAAAGCCAAACTCAGTAAGTCAGAAGCACTACCCAACAAGTTGCTGTTTTTCCATAAAAACATGTTGTTGTGGTAATGGGGCCCACTAAATCATGGTCTGTTGAGCAGATTTTTTACTCCAACAAATGCCTATTGAGCATAGTGAATCAATCAGACAAGCGCCAACAAACACAGAGAAGCAAAACAATCAGACAAATCAAATCAAATCAAATGTATTTATATAGCCCTTCTTACATCAGCTGATCTCAAAGTGCTGTACAGAAACCCAGCCTAAAACCCCAAACAGCAAGCAATGCAGGTGTAGAAGCACGGTGGCTAGGAAAAACTCCCTAGAAAGGCCAAAACCTAGGAAGAAACCTAGAGAGGAACCAGGCTATGAGGGGTGGCCAGTCCTCTTCTGGCTGTGCCGGGTGGAGATTATAACAGAACATGGCCAAGATGTTCAAATGTTCATAAATGACCAGCATGGTCAAATAATAATAATCACAGTAGTTGTCGAGGGTGCAGCAAGTCAGCACCTCAGGAGTAAATGTCAGTTGGCTTTTCATAGCCGATCATTAAGAGTATCTCTACCGCTCCTGCGGTCTCCAGAGAGTCGAAAACAGCAGGTCTGGGACAGGTAGCACGTCCGGTGAACAGGTCAGGGTTCCATAGCCGCAGGCAGAACAGTTGAAACTGGAGCAGCAGCACGTCCAGGTGGACTGGGGACAGCAAGGAGTCATCATGTCAGGTAGTCCTGAGGCATGGTCCGGTGAAGAGATCAAAACTATGAAATAACACATATGGAATCATGTAGTTACCAAAAAAAAGTGTTGAACAAGTCAAAATATATTTTAGATTTTAGATTCTTTAAAGTAGCCACCTTTTGCCTTCATGACAGCTTTGCACACTTTTTGGGGTTACTACATGATTCCATATGTGTTATTTCATAGTTTTGATCTCTTCACTATTATTCTACAATGTACAAAATAGTAAAAATAAAGAAAAACCCTTGAGTGAGTAGGCGTGTCCAAACTTTTCACTTTTCACTATATATACATTTAGTTCTGTCTCCATAAGTGCTAACTAACACGGAACCCAAACCGGCTGCGCGCGTGCGCCATCGTGCACCATTGTGCATAAATGTATTTTGTCCCCCCACACCAATCGCGATCACGACACGCAGGTTAAAATATCAAAACAAACTCTGAACCAATTACATTAATTTGGGGACAGGTCGAAAAGCATTAAACCTTTATGGCAATTTAGCTAGCTAGCTTGCACTTGCTAGATAATGTGTCCTATTTAGCTAGCTTGCTGTTGATAGCTAATTTGTCCTGGGATATAAACATTGAGTTGTTATTTTACCTGAAGAGCACAAGGTCCTCTACTCAGACAATTAATCCACACATACAACGGTCAACCCGAATCGTTTCTAGTCATCTCTCCTCCTTCTAGGCTTTTTCTTCTCTTGACTTTATATTGCGATTGGCAACTTGTATAAATTAGGTGCATCACCGCCACTGACCTCGTTCCTCTTTCAGTCACCCACGTGAGTATAACCAATGAGGATATGGCACGTGGGTACCTGCTTCTATAAACCAATGAGGAGATGGGAGAGGCAGGACTTGCAGCGCGATCTGCGTCAGTAATAGAACTGAGTTCTATTTTAGCCCTTGGCAACACAGACGCTCGTTGGCATGCGCGAGCAGTGTGGGTGCAATAATTGAATAATATAGATTTCTAAATGTATTTTGCAACGCTCGCGCACGCGACTCGAGCGGTGTAGTCAGCCTGTAAGCCATCTATACTTACAGAGTAGCACTAACAAGGTTCAACAAAATGTCCAAGTTGTGAAAGGCTTTGAAGAGGCCAACTTGCTGAGGTTCCTGTTTGTCACTTAGGCGAGCCAAGCTGCCATGTGTTGGTTCTCCAGGCCTTCACGGCAGGAAGCCTGGGCTGCAGGCAGAGACAACTGCCATCCACCCCCAGGTTACTGGCTCTGAGCTCAGAAAACGAAGCGAGGCTATCACTGGAGATTTAAAAACAACTGTCAACATTGTCCATGTTTACTGACATACTTTTGAGGCTTGTATGCTGTATGAACCGCGTATGTAATGGTGAAACAATACCTCTTTTAACAACAGACTGACTTTAATTATAGTAGCTGATTCCTCATCTGAACATCTATTTGGTATCTCTTTAATCTTTAATTATTTAAACAATTATTTGTATATCCTAGTTTTTGTGAGAGAACCACGAAATATTACATTTTGATGATGCCAAATCCGTTTCAGTTCCATTTTGCAGAGCAAAGACAAATTGTCTACTGTACAAAGCATTCAACAAACATTTTCTTATCGGTGTCTGATTCAAACAAATGTTTACATTCTTGTTTACTTTTGTCTATGCTGTCCTTTCAGGGCACCTGAGTGTTCCTGAGTGTTCCAGGCCAAAAAGCACATCAAAAAAATCAAGCACACACCTCTGGATAATGACAAAGCCCTGGCCTATATGTCTTGAGCTACCGGCCCTAGCGTGATGTCAAGCTAAATCTGGGAGAACAACCCCCCAGTTTCCTTGGCAACAGAGAAGAAATACCATGCCTTCAGAAAGTATTCAAACCCCTTGACTGTTTCCACATATTGTTGTGTTACATCCTGAATTTAAAATTGATTACATTTAGATTTTGTGTCACTGGCCTACACACAATACCCCATAATCTCAAAGTGGAAATATGTTTTGGGAAATGTTTACAAATGAATTAAAATTAAAAGCTGAAATGTTGTTATGGCAAGCCTAAATACAGTACGTCGAGGAGTAAAAATGTGCGTAAGGTCTCTCAGTCGAGCAGTGAATTTCAAACACAGATTCAACCACAAAGACCAGAGAGGTTTTCCAATGCCTTGCAAAAAAGGGCACCTATTGGTATATGGGTAATTTTTTAAAAAGCAGACATGGAATATCCCTTTAAGCATGGTGAAGTTATTAATTACACTTTGGATCAATACAGCCAGTCATAAGAATGATACAGGCTTCCTTCCTCACTAATTTACTGGAGAGGAAGGAAACCGCTCTGGGATTTCACCATGAGGCCAATGGTGACTTTAAAACAGTTACAGAGTTTAATGGCTGTGATAGGAGAAAGCTGAAAATGGATTAACAACATTGTAGTTACTCCACAATACTAACTTAAATGACAGAGTGAAAAGAAGGAATCCCATCCAGCATACAAATATTCTAAAACATGCATTCTGTTTGCAATAAAGGACTAAAGTAAAAGGGCAAAAAATGTGGCAAAGAAAGTAACTTAATGTCAGGAATACAAAGCATTCTATTTGGGGCAAATCAAACACAACACATCACTGAGTACCACTCTTAATAATTTCAGGCATGGTGGTGGCTGCATCATGTTATGGGTATGCCTGTCATCGACAAGGACTACAGAGTTTTTATATGATAAAAAGAAATGGAATAGAGCTAACAACAGGCAAAATCCTACAGGAAAACCTGATACATTCTGCTTTCCAACAGACACTGAGAGACAAATTCACCTTTCAGCAGGAAAATAACCGAAAACACAAGGCCAAATATACACTGGAGTTGCTTACCAAGACAACATTGAATATTCATGAGTGGCCTAGTTACTGTTGTGACTTAAAATCGTCTTAAAAATCTATGGCAAGACTTGTAAATGTCTAGCAATGATCAACAACCAACTTGACAGAGCTTGAAGAATAAAAAATGTAAATACAATCCAGGTGTGCAAAGCCTTTAGAGACTTACCCAGAGAGACTCACAGCTGTAATCGCTGCCAAAGATGATTCTAACATGTATTGACTCTGGGGTGTGAATACTTATGTAAATTAGATATACTATCTGTATTTCATTTTCATTAAATTTGCAAAAATGTATAAAAACATGATTTTACTTTGTCATTATGAGGTATTGTGGGTAGATGGATGAGAAAAAAAACACAACAAAATGTAGAATGTGGGGGTATGAATCATTTCCGAAGGCACAGTAGATCCTCTGGTTTTAACAGTTAAATACCCCATAAAGTCCACACTGTTGGAAATGTGAAGGAATATGCAGGACAGCAACCCCCTGCTTCTCCTCAAGCAGACTGTTTTCCAGTTACTAATCCTGTACAATCCTGGCTTGAATCATCACAGCACAGACTGGCATTTTTTCTAGCTGAGGTACATAGCATGATCCTCTAGGCCCCAGGGATCTCTATCTTCCTTCAGTAACAATCTCAGTTGATACATTGATGTCACTGCCTGTGTGTCAATGTCAATGTTTTCTGGACCGGCCTGCTCAGGTGGAAACTACAGCTGGCTGATTTAAACTCAGGACAGAAGCCATCTGCAAAAATAAAAATAACAACTCTTAAACAAATCTTGTTTGAAAGTTTGTTGATTCAGATGAGTAGATTTGGACGTCCATGCTCTAACGTTGCCATGTGATAACCCCAATGGTAAACAACAGAGTTCGTTTTTTTCACCCAGGAGAAATCAGTTAAGTGTCAATGTGACAGATGTCAAAAGAGACCCAGATGCCAACAGAGTAGCAACAGAACCACAGACAAAAACTCAACACTATGCCAACAGCAACACTGCAGGAACACCTCGCTGAAGAGTTTCTCGCTAAGTCTTCAAGGTCGTGTCTATATTTAATCTAATATTTGGTTTGTCGTGAAAAAACACTTTTTATTATATATACTGCATGCTCATTTGGAAGCATACAAGACTGTGTGGCGTTTTGAGTGCTTTAGTGTTCAATGGTCTGCCATGCTGAAATAGCGTGTTTGATGAGGGAGATAATGCTGACCGCCACATTGTTTGCGACCAAGGGGACTGTGGTTGATGCCGTGTCCTCAGCCTTGCACTGTAATTAAAATTGAAACCCAGCTCTAATAAGCTTTGTTTATCATGAATATCTTGCATAATTCTGCAACTTTTTCATTATAAAAGTTAACTTCTGTTAAGCGGCCATGACTGAATTCAAACGTGACATGGGAAGAGTTAGCCAAATGATTTGGCCAATTAACTTCAGCCAGCTGGTGTGTGACCGTGGCAAAGTTGGTTTGACTTACGGACCGTCAATAAATTACACAATGTAAATGAGACAATATTTTAATGTTGCACACCTTTATGTTTCTTACTAAATGCTTTCAATATTTGTATATACATTTACACAATTTAAAGTTGGTTTGAGGTTTTTAAGTCATTGAAATTTGGAGCTATTTTAATTTTAACATATTTTTCCATGTACATTGTGTAATTTACTGATGGTCCCTAACTAGCTCTATAGGGATATCCAAAGTCAACCCAAATTTACCATGGGCATTACGAATCGTAATTGATGATTACTTGTGTGCTGCCAGCTGTGGGCATATGGGCAGGATTGAAACAAACCCGACCTTCATTTACGTTGTGATGCAGTCACAACTACAAGTCTCATAAAACTCTGTTTTTGAAAAGACTGATATTATCCTACCATATTTACACTTTGTAGTAAATTTTGTCAGTATAATAAATGTTTCATATCGATGCCACATAGGCCGTTTTCTAAATGAGAAGTTGGTTTTTAGGGGCAGTTGCTCTTTAAAGAGTAACTTTCTTCAAGAACACTGACAAAGGGAAGTGAGACTAGAACAGTATACGGTGGCTTTCTATTTACATTCTGATGGTTAATTGTGTAATCTTTAACATTGGCAAAATCTTGTTTCTTGACCAATGGATGCACCCAAGCGTGTGAAAAAAGCCTATGACCCTGAGGTCTATTCCGACTCAATGCTGCTTTGCCATGGTACCTCGAGTGCTGTGCTCGCATGGCTGCTTCTCTACACACAAGGCTAAAGATAGATATGAGGCCTTTTCGTGAAGACATTCAAAATCTGTCATTTTTAATAAATAATAACCTAATCTCAGTGACAGCCTATTTAAAGTGTAAAAAATTTCAGCAGATAAACCTGAGCTCCATGTTTGTCTTCAAGTGGTTCTTAGTTAAATTAAACCAGGCAGTCTTATACCGAAAAACCAAGTAAATAATGTATGATATACTTTATGGATGAATGGCAGGAGCAGAGCTCCTTTGGATTCTCTTTGAAGTGATATTTTGTTTGGCAGGGTGGTGCTATACTGTATGTTCACATGCCTTTTTCCTGCTCATATTACTTTATTGGAAATGGTAATACCGTCGCTTTCAACACAGTAATGTCAGGAAGATAATTGTATCTTGTTTCTTTGTATATTGGCCTCTTTTTTATCTCTGCGGTACGTGTGACCTCACATTGTGCAAGTGATTATCCTACAGTCTCTGTGAGAATGCAAAGAGATTTCTTACCCCTGACTGATAAATTAGTCAGTTTGTGGAAATTCAACAAAAGCACAATTGCAGCAGGCGCAAACAAGCGCTTGCCTTTTATCTGTTTCATCAGTCTTACATTCACACTCACTCACACAAACAAACTCACACATGGGGTAAACAACTATAAAAAGGATTATACATTCAAAGAACAGCAGTGTAGGGCCACATATACGTATATAACGACAGCTATAACAAAGCTTCACAAACACATAGAAGGCTGGTACTGCAGCAGTGTTTGTGTATGTTGTGCAGTGGTAAGGGTGGTTATAAAAATACAGATGATTTTGTGCAGAATGCAGCATATTAATGGGAAGGTTGGCCAGGGGTCTCATCCAGAACCAAAAGTCATTAGTAATATAGTGGCATCATAATGTATTGTGTGGGTGAGATTGAGGCCTTGAGATCACACCAAAGTCTGAATTAACTCTGGCTGCTTCTTTTGACCCCCCATGGTGCAATATAATATGAATACAAAGCCTCTCAGTCAGTGGATGTTATGCCGACAATAAGAAAATATGAATAGATTTTATTAGAAGCAAAAAATATGTTTTGATGGAATCCCATACAGTTCTATTTAAGCAATAAGGCTAAGGGCTGTTCTTATGCACGATGCGGGCCCTGGACTGGGCACCCTCGTTGGGAGCTCCGGACTGGAGGGCGTCGCTGGAGGCTCCGGACTGGAGGGCGACACAGGAGGCTCCGGACTGGAGAGCGTCGCTGGAAGCTCCGGACTGAAGGGCGCCTCTGGAGGCTCCGGACTGGAGGGCGTCGCTGGAGGGTCCGGACTGGAGGGCGTCGCTGGAGGGTCCGGACTGAAGGGCGTCGCTGGAGGGTCCGGACTGGAGGGCGACTCTGGAGGCGCCGGACTGGAGAAAGACTCTGGAGGGAGGAGACGCAGAGACAGCATGGTGCGTGGGGCTGCCAAAGGGCCCACCAGGCTGGGGAGACCTACAGGAGGCCTGGTGCGTAGAGGAGGCACCGGATGAACCGGGCTGTGGGGGAGCACTGGAGCCCTGGTGCGCATCCTTGGCACCACTCCTCCAGGCTGAATGCCCACTTTAGCCCGGCCCCTCCAGAGTGCAGGCACAGGTTGAACCGGGCTGTGGGGGAGCACTGGAGATCTGGTGCTTACCACTCGCACCTCTCCATTTGGCTCAATGCCCACTTTAGCCCGGCACGGGCGGAGCGCAGGCATAGGACGAACTGAACCGTCCCAGCGCCCCGGAGACACAGTACGCAGAGCCGGCGCAGGATACCCTGAGCCGAAACGGCGCACAAGTGCGCTGAGCTGGCACAATCCGCCCTGGCTGGATGCCCACTCTCGCATGGCACTTGCGGGGGCTGGCATATAGCGCTCCGGGCTATGAGCGCGCACTGGAGACACCGTGCGCTTTACCGCATAACACGGTGCCTGACCAGTACCACGCCGCTTCCGGTAAGCACGGGGAGTTGGCTCAGGTCTATCGCCTGACTCTGCCAATCTCCCTGTGTGCCCCCCCCAAAAAAATTGGGGGCTGCCTCTCGTGCCTGCTGCGCTGCCTTGCCTCATATCGCCGCCTCTCAGCTTTAGCTGCCTCCAGTTCTTCTTTCGGGCGGCGATATTCTCCAGCCTGTCTCCAGGGTCCCTGTCCGTCCAATATCTCCTCCCATGTCCAGGAGTCCTGAACCCTCTGCTCCTCCATACCACGCTGCTTGGTCCGTTGTTGGTGGGTAGTTCTGTAACGGTCGTCGGATGAAGAAGGATCGGACCAAAGCGCAGCGTAGTAAGTGTTCATGATTATTTATTTAAACTGAACACTGAGACAAAATAACAAAATGGAGCAACACGAAACAGTTCTGTCTGGTGCAGACACAAAACAGAAAACAACTACCCACAAAACACAGGAGGGGAAAAGCTGCCTAAGTATGATTCTCAATCAGAGACAACGATAGACAGCTGCCTCTGATTGAGAACCACACCCGGCCAAACACAAAGAAATACAAAACATAGAAAATGAACATAGAATGCCCACCCAAATCACACCCTGACCAAACCAAAATAGAGACATAAAAAGCTCTCTACGGTCAGGACGTGACAAGCTAGTTAAATAGTTAACAAAATAGCTACCCGGACTATCTTCATTGACCCTTTTTGCACTAACTTTTTTTCACATATGCTGCTGCTACTGTTTAGTATCTATCCTGTTGCCTAGTCGCTTTATTCCAAGTAGTTATATCTACCTCAATTACCTCGTACCCCTGCACATCAATTAGGTACTGGTATCGTTACTCATTGTGTATTTATTATTATGTGTTATTACTTTTCTATTATTATTACTTTTTCCATTTTCTTTCTCTCTGTATTGTTGGGAAGGGCCCGCAAGTAAGCGTTTCACTGTTAGTCTACACCTTTTGTTAACGAAGCTGACAAATAACATTTCATTTGATTTGAAAAAAGTACCGACACCTATTTCAGTCCAAGTCAAGCATTGATTACAATGATCAATTATTACAATGCCTTACTGTGGCAGGAGTGACATATCAATTCCCACTTGTCCTCTTTCGGGAAACGGCTGGTGCATGACTTATTGATGTGACAGGCCGTATGCGTTCACTATTTAAATAACAATGTGCAGCACTCCCCTTTCAGTCATAATGTAATGGGAGTCATGGCACTTCGGCTTGGCATCATAAATAACTTTTTAGTATGATACCCCTCCCAATGAATATGGGGTGAGAGACAGATCATTTGGGAAATTGTTAATGTCAGGATTATGCAGACCTAGTGCAGAGGAAAGGCCCACTCCGGTTTTATGCCGACAATAGAAGGTGGAGATTCATGAGGTCCTTCTCCTGCAACAACTACTGTTGGTACTACTACTATTGCTATGACTGCTAGTCTGTTGCTTTTGCTTCTTCTACTATAGGTGAGGTACATAGGTGAGGTACCATTGATATGCGGTGGCATACCAGGATGAATACGGTCTAAAATCAATAGATTCTCTCCCTTTAGCGGTTGACATTCTGTACTGTCAAAAAGGGCCTATAGCACGTGTCTTGACATGACTGATGTCAATTGTCTTACTATTATTGGTCTGTTTCTGTAAAGATACGCTCAACCTGTTCAATCTCCTGAAATCAAGATGCTGTACACAAAGATGGCCTGCAGCCTGTGCCACAATGCTCCAAATATGGATTTGCTGATCAAACATCTTCGTACACTGATAACAGATTATAGACCTCAGACACGCTGAGACATCATTGTTAGTCACCTCAGAGATGGACTGAGGGAAATCTGTGGTCCATTGTCAAGGAAATATCAATCACGCCACACACATCCATGCCAGTGGAGGCTGCTGAGGGGAGGACGGCTCAGAATAATGTCTGGAACAGAGCGAATGGAATGGCATCAAACACATGAAAACCAGCCATTACAAACACATGGAAACCAGCCATTACCACGAGCCCGTCCTCCCCAATTAAAGTGCCACAAACCTCCTGTGATGCACACACACACCCAATACTGAAGTCCATTACTATAGGCTCTAACATCCATCCTGCTCCCATTTGAGTTCTGTGTGTGTAGCCTTGATTGTACCCTACAGCTATTGTAGGAGAACTGACCTTTGTGACATTCTCAGTGAAATATATCCCTCTCCATCAAATCCTATAATAATGTAATGAGTCCATACACTGCAAAGGCACAGTATCATTAGAGGCCTCAGAAGGGGAGACATAAAAATATGTAAACAAAAAAGAAAAACACAGGGAGGTGTATCACAAAGCAGGGTCAATAAGTTGGACAGCTAACTTTGGTTCATATACATGCCTAACTGTTGATATTCACAATGTTCAGAGATTTCTACCTTGTGTTCACATGAATGCTACTTAGTTGCATCTGTGTCTTCCTTTGACATAAATGCAGCCAATGTTCCACAGCAGAGGCCACTGGATGACGCAGAGAACCAGTGGTGACCTGTCATTTAGGGCAAAGGCCTACCTGTTTTGAGCCCCAACTGTTTAGCTAAAGAAATATATATATACAGTACCAGTCAAAAGTTTGGACACAGCTACTCATTCAAGGGTTTTTCTTTACTTTTACTATTTTCTACACTGCAGAATAATAATGCAGACATCAAAACTATGAAATAACACATATGGAATCATGTAGTAACCAAAAAAGTGTTAAGCAAATCAAAATATAATTTATATTTGAGATTCTTCAAAGTAGCCACCTTTTGCCTTGATGACAGCTTTGCACACTCTTGGCATTGTCTTAACCAGCTTCATGAGGTAGTCATCTGGAAAAAGGGTGGCTACTTTGAAGTCATCATAATGAATCAAGTCGACAATCTACTGGCAAATCTTTTTCAATCCTTGTCATATGAAGAGAAATTATTAAGATAAATTATAGATAAAACGTATCGGTGCTCATCGGTCATTGGACATAAACATTACACAAGTTAGAAATCGCATATTCAACAATGAGTGGTTTGGAAGGAATCAATGGCTAAATGCAAGCATTGCAAAGCAATCACTAGCCTGCAATTCTGTGGAGTGAGTATGTGGTCCAAGTCTGGGTTTAAGGGTCTCTTTTCCAAGCTTAAAAGGATATCAACATTGGCCATGCTGTCAATCCAGCATAACTTCTGCTGCGTTCAAAACAACTGGAAACTCGGAACTGAGAAAATCTCAGATTTCAGTGAGTTCAAGACAAGAGGGAACTTGGAAAATACGTTCTGAACGGTCATCCAACTTGGTATTCCAAGTCGGGAACTCGGGTCTCTTTCTAGAGCTCTGACCTGAAGATCACTGACGTCATGATTCAACCTTGTTTTTTTTACGAGTTTCCAGTTGTCTTGAAAACACCATAAATCCAGAGAATGCCAGACTTTGATGACAAAGTTTGATGACAAAATTTGCCCACAATGGACTGACTCTCCACCTTCCTGTTCAAGTGAGCACAGCACAACAAGGTGAGTCCAAAAATGTCTTGTTTGCTGCTCCATGCTGCTAAATGATGTAATATGCCAGGGAGATATGTATAGTGTAGCAAAGTAATACTAAGTGTATGTTGTGTAGTAAACTGTTAGTAACCCATGTGCCTCACCTTAATAATTTGGTCCCTTTTCCCCTCATAATGTAGCCTACTGGTCTGACTTGGTGGTGCACATGTAGCCTAGAAATGTCATCATTGAATATTGTAAGAGCTTTCATTGTCTGCTTATATGCCCCCTTTATTTATCCTACAGTTCTGACTTGGTGTACAGGGAAAATACTGTAAGAACGGCCCATGTTCTGAATTCTGTCGCTGTACATCTCAAAAGTGCTGAATAAATAGTTATATTGACTATGTACATCCTAGTCCGCTCATTAATGTCTTAATCGAAATTACGGATTGCCTCTTATCTGCTTGTCGTCCCCTTATACCATAGTTTGTACATCTCAGTTGGCAGTAGAAACCACATTTCTTTAAGCAAATCCAGTTTTTTTTAAAGGCAGTAAATGAGGCTGATTGAACTGTTTCCTTGTCAGACAAGGCTCCGCTGATAGCCAGGTGTAGCAGTGGAAAGGTGATGGGACTGCTGTTGGGACAGCTTTATGTAGGCCCTAACAGTTTGTGGGCACCGTTTGTCACCATTATAGTGCAATTAATGTATTGTTTAGTGTTGTGTAGTGGCTTTGCTGGCAGGCGTCAAAAACAATTTTTTTGTGAGTTTGCCCAACCAAGATTTACATGCTAAAATCGTCACGGTAGAGAACCATATGCAGGGGAGGATAGTGAGCCTCTGTGGACTAAACAAATAGTAAATATTTTGGGCTCCTGGGACAGGTCGAGGTTGAACCGCAGGTGTGCGTTCCAATGCAATGATTTGGCATTCTTATATACTCTTAGGCTAATGTTTTGTCTCCCGGCTCCGTTTTCACCCATGTTCTGTCAAGCAGCACCTTTCACTGAGGTCAGTAAGTCTCACTGATCTGACAGTCTGATCTGAGACGGACACAGGAGATATACAATGTGGATGTGGGATTGTTGTGAGGCTATAGCTGGAATTCAACTCAAGCTGAATTCACAGTGGCCATGTGAAGAGGCAATTCATTGTTTAATTTCATAGGAAAGAGTTCTATTTTGTTCTGAGACCAGAAGTAGTCGACCTCAGGGGGTCAGAACTCATAAGTTACATTTACTTACAGTCACTCATCTGTTATTTTCCTGGGAAATAAAGATTATGCTTGTGTTTTTTCTGTCTCTTATTTGTTATCAGTAACTGTCACGCCCACTGCTCTTTTCATGTTTTTCATATCAAACTAGTTCCTTAGTTTCCATGAGCAGGGAGGCCAGCAAGGCCATGACAAGCATACAAGTACAGTGGATGTCAAGTCAGAGAATCTACGCATGTCCGACACAGAAACAATGACGCGTATCTTTCCATCATACAGTGCACTTGGAAAGTATTTAGACTCCTTCACCTTTTCCACATTTTGTTACGTTACAGCCTTATTCTAAAATGTATAAAATTGTTTTTTCCCTCCTTCAATCGACACACAAAACCCCTTAATGACAAAGGAAAAACAGGTTTTTAGACATTATCAAAATAAAAACAGAAATATAACTTTTACATAAGTATTCAGACCCTTTACTCAGTACTTTGTTGAAGCACCTCTGGCAGCCATTACAACCTTGAGTCTTCTTGGGTATGACACTACTTCTTCTCTACAGATCCTCTCAAGCTCTGTCAGGTTGGATGAGAAGTGTCGCTGCACAGCTATTTTCAGGTCTTTCCAGAGATGTTTGATCGGGTTCAAGTCCGGGCTCTGGCTGGGCCACTCAAGGACATTCAGAGACTTGTCCCGAAGCCACTCCTGCGTTGTATTGGCTGTGTGCTTAGAGTCGTTGTCCTGTTGGAAGGGGAATCTTCGCCCCAGTCTGAGATCCTGAGCGCTCTGGAGCAGGTTTTCATCAAGTATCTCTCTGTACTTTGCTCCGTTCAACCTTCCCTCGACCCTGACTAGTCTCCCAGTCCCTGCCGCTGAAAAACATTCCCACAGCATGCTCCACCACCATGCTTCACCGTAGGGATAGTATTGGCCATTCAGGCCAAAGAGTTCAATCTTGCTTTCATCAGACCAGAGAATCTTGTATCTTGTCTTTTGGCAAACTCCAAGCGGGCTATCATGTGCCTTTTACTGGGGAGTGGCTTCCGTCTGACCACTCTACCATAAAGGCCTGATTAGTGGAATGCTGCAGAGATGGTTGTCCTTCTGGAAGGTTCTCCCCTCTCCACAGAGGAACTCTGGAGCTCTGTCAGAGTGACCATCAGGTTCTTGGTCACCTCCCTGACCAAGGCCCTTTTTATTTAACTAGGCAAGTCAGTTAAGAACAAATTCTTATTTTCAATGACGGCCTAGGAACAGTGGGTTAACTGCCATGTTCAGGGGCAGAATGACAGATTTTTTACCTTGTCAGCTCAGGGAGTCGATCTTGTGACCTTTCGGTTACAAGTCCAACGCTCTAACCACTAGGCTATCTGCCGCCCCTTCTCCCCCCGATTGCTCAGTTTGGCCGGGCGGCCAGCTCTAGGAAGAGTCTTGCTGGTTCCAAACTTCTTCTATTTAAGAATGATTGAGGCCACTTTGTTCTTGGGGACCTTCAGTGCTGCAGAAATGTTTTGGTACCCTTCCCCAGATCTGTGCCTTGACACAATCCTGTCTCGGAGCTCTACAGACAATTCCTTCGACCTCATGGCTTGCTTTTTGCTCTGACATTCACTGTCAACAGTGGGACCTTATACAGAGTCTGCCTTTCCAAACCATGTCCAATTAAGTTGTAGAAACATCTGAAGGATGATCAATGGAAACATGATTCACCTTAGCTCAATTTTGAGTCTCAAAGCAAAGGGTCTGAATACTTATGAAAATAAGGTATTTAATTTTTTTTTTTATTGTCATTATGGGGTATAGTGTGTAGATTGATCAGGGAAAAAATATATTTTATCTATTTTAGAATAAGGCTATAACGAAACAAAATGTGGAAAAAGTGAAGTGCTCTGAATACTTTCCGAATGCACTGTATATAGTTAAATATATATATATTTAACAGATTTAAGGCAGAGACGTAATTATAACAAAACATTTTTGGGGGCTTTTTACATTGTTACGTTCTGCTTTTTTTTGTGACTGACATTCTTCTCCAGTGATTCTCTCCAAAGCAAACATGTTTACATTATTACGGTATCTAGTGCTATCACGGCTGATGCACATGGCCATGGAGTTTGAGACAACATTGTCTGGGGCTCATCACAGTGACACGACTAACAGTTTCCATGATGACAGTGCCCACACTCTGCTAAAGGGATTTCCAACCCCATTTCTGAAGGGAATTCTTATCATACGTGAAAGGAGCGCAGGGGTCAGAATGTAGTACTGTCAGTCATAAAGAGCAACAGCATCATTTAGTAGCCTAATAAAGCCACACTCTGCAATCTCTGTAAATTTAATATTGAGCCATAAGCATTTGTTTTTGTAAACTATAGGGTGGGTTTGAGCAAATTTAAATGGCACAGATTGGTTTGAATTATTTGGTAGCCACCCCCAAATTCAAAGAGGAAGAGGCAGTTTCCACAAATTTCAAATAACTCAGTGAATCAAGTCTTTATCTCAATAGGTACATTATCTACATTTGGTTGGTATGGGACACAACAGGAGTGGTTATGACGTTGGTTACATCATTGACCCCCTGGTGATGAGAGGGAGTGTACCTATATAATGACAATAATAACATTGAATGAAAATGCTAGATACGTCAATGATGACTACTTTGTAGGGCATATGGACAGTTTTTTCACTTAGTCAGCTCTGGGATTTGAACCAGCAACCGTTCAGTTACTGGCCCAATATAATTACAGAGAGAGAGGGGTCGAATTGCAGGGCTGCAAGGAACTCCCAAAGAAAATAAAGGCACTCCACATTAACTTAAAAATATGAATGTAGGCTACCATGTTAGCATTTCAAATGTTTCCATTTTTATTTTAAGGGCACCCCTAACAATCAGTGTCACTTGAATGCTGAATGGAGGCTAGCCTCTTCAAAAAGTAAAACCATGTAACAGAATATTTTTTCCATCATTTTGTTGTGAACAATACCATTCCACCATTTATAGTGATTCTCTAAACAAATATATTCCTTGTCCTGATGCAGCTAATCAGCTAATGATCAAGCCCTTGATTAGGAAGTAATGCAGTGCCAGAACAAAAATATGCACCAAGGGTGGGTCCCTAGGGCCAGGGTTGAAGAACACTGCCACATACCATGATGTGTTGTGATCAGAGCAGGCTAGTGGGAGGAGCTATAGGAGGACGGACTCATTGTAATGGCTGGAATGGAATCAATGGAATGGAGTCAACTTGTGGTTTTAATATGTTTGACGTGTTTCCATTTATTACATTCCAACCATGACAACGAGCTCATCCTCCTATAGCTCCTCCCACCAGCCTCCTCTGGTTGTGATGTCAAGTGATATGATCTGCAACAAAGACAGCCTACAAATGTGACTTATTATAAAGCAATGATATTCTGTGAGGTCTTGCATTGTGATATGATGCTACAGGACATGTGAATGGTAACTGATACAAAATGCACAGAAGGACATACACCTGTTTTTATAGCTACCTGTGTATTGCTGTGTCGCTATCTTAAGGTGAGGCATGTTACTATGGAAACTATTTTCCCCGTCCCTTACATAGATGGTTATCTGAAATAAAGATCCAGTCACAGTGAACTGTGTCTGTGAGAGTAGCCACTAGGCCTTTATCTGCCAAGATCGATCCAACTACAGATTTTTCTCAACCATTCAAACGGATTACAGACATTTCAATTAAAGATTTCAGGACAGACGATATAGACAAAAATTCAGATTGCAATACATTTCCTGAATTGATACGATAACGATAAATAGAACGATAAGTTTATAACATTGATGTGCACCACCGTTTTATTCAATTATTCTTTAAACCATGTGTCAAACTCATTCCACGGAGGGCCTAGTGTCTGCGGGTTTTCGCTCCTCCCTTGTACTTCATAGATTAATTAAGGTTACTAAATGGTAAAGAACTCCCCTCACCTGGTTGTCAAGATCTTAATTGAAAGGAAAAAACTAAAACCCGCAGACACTAGGCCCTCCATGGAATGAGTTTGGCACCTCTGCTTTAAACTACCACTACTAGTTTGATGATTGTAGCCATCCATTGTCCCATGAACAATCACCTATAATAGCAAAGTTATTTCATTTCAAACTTCACATTTCTCTAGTATAGGCTGAGACGCCATGTCCATAGGGGGCACAGGGGCACGTGCCCTCTCAGATTTGTCCTGTTTAAAATATACAGTGCATTCGGAAAGTATTCAGACCCCTTCAATTTTTCCACATTTTGATACATTACATCCTTATTCTAAAATGGATTAAATCGTATTTTTTTCATCATCAATCTACACACAATAACCCATAATGGCAAAGAAAAAACAGATTTGTAGAAATGTTTGCACATTTATAAAAAATAAAATGGAAATATCTATTTACATAACTATTCAGACCCTTTACTCAGTACTTTGTTGAACCTTTTGCAGCGATCTGAGCCTCGAGTCTTCTTGGGTATGTCGCTATAAGCCCGGCACACCTGTATTTGGCGAGTTTCTCCCATTCTTCTCTGCAGATCCTCTCAAGCTCTGTTAGGTTGGATGAGAGCGTCGCTGAACATCTATTTTCAGAGTAAGTGAACAGATTATCGATATTATCTGTGTCGTCGTTCAGCCACGACTGTTTAACAGATCTCTGCATGTGTGGTTCCCACAGTGAAGCATGAAGAAGGAGGTATGATGGTGCTTTGGCAGTGACACAGTCTGTGATTTAGAATTCAAGGCACATTTAACCAGCATGGCTACCACAGCATTCTGAAGTGAAACGCCATCCCATCTGGTTTGCGCTTAGTGGGAATATAATTTGTTTTTCAACAGGACAATGACCCAACACACCTCCAGGCTGTGTAAGTGCTATTTGTCCAAGAAGAGAGTGATGGAGGGCTGCATCAGATGACCTGGCCTCCATAATCACCCGACCTCAACCCAATTGAGATGGTTTGGGATGAGTTGGACCGCAGAGCGAAGGAAAATTAGTGCTCAGCATATGTGGGAACTCCTTAGAGTGTGTTGGAAAAGCATTCCAGGTGAAGCTGGCTGAGAGCCAGGCTGACTCTCGGGCCGACTCTTTTCTCTGTATATATCAACGATGTCGCTCTTGCTGCGGGTGATTCCCTGGTCCACCTCTACGCAGACGACACCATTCTGTATACATCTGGCCCTTCTTTGGACACTGTGTTAAGAAACCTCCAAACGAGCTTCAATGCCATACAACACTCCTTCCATGGCCTCCAACTGCTCTTAAACGCTAGTAAAACTAAATGCATGCTTTTCAACCGATCGCTGCCCGCACCCGCCCGCCCGACTAGCATCACTACTCTGGACGGTTCTGACTGAGAATATGTGGACAACTACAAATACCTAGGTGTCTGGCTAGACTGTAAACTTTCCTTCCAGACTCATATTAAACATCTCCAATCCAAAATGAAATCTAGAATTGGCTTCCTATTTCGAAACAAAGCCTCCTTCACTCACGCTGCCAAACATACCCTTGTGAAACTGACTATCCTACCGATCCTTGACTTTGGCGATGTCATTTACAAAATAGCCTCCACCACTCTACTCAACAAACTGGATGCAGTCTATCACAGTGCCATCCGTTTTGTCACCAAAGCCCCTTATATCACCCACCACTGCAACCTGTATGCTCTCGTCAGCTGGCCCTCACTACATATTCGTCGCCAGACCCACTGGCTCCAGGTCATCTATAAGTCTTTGCTAGGTAAAGCTCTGCTTTATCTCAGCTCACTGGTCACCATAACAACACTCACCCGTAGCATGCGCTCCAGCAGGTATATCTCACTGGTCATCCCCAAAGCCAACAACTCCTTTGGCCGTCTTTCCTTCCAGTTCTCTGCTGCCAATGACTGGAACGAATTGCAAAAATCGCTGAAGTTGGAGACTTATTTCTCCCTCATTAACTTTAAGCGTCAGCAATCTGAGCAGCTTACCGTACACAGACCATCTGTAAATAGCTCATCCAATCTACCTACCTACCTACCTGTTTTTATTAACTTTTTTGCTCTTTTGCACACCAGTATTTCTACTTGGACATCATCATCTGCACATCTATCAGTCCAGTGTTAATTTGCTAAATTGTAATTACTTCGTTACTATAGCCTATTTATTACCATTTGCACACACTGTATATAGACTTTTTCTATTGTGTTATTGACTGTACGTTTGTTTATTCCATGTGTAACTCTGTGTTGTTGTTTGTGTCGCACTGCTTTGCTTTATCTTGGCCAGGTTGCAGTTGTAAATGAGAACTTGTTCTCAACTGGCCTACCTGGTTAAATAAAGGTGAAATAAAAAAATTAAAAAGAGAATGCCAAGCGTGTGCAAAGGGTGGCTACTTTGAAGAATCTAAAATCTAAAATATATTTGGATTTGTTTAACACTTTTTTGGTTACTACATGATTCCATATGGGTTATTTAATAGTTTTGATGTCTTCACTAATATTCTACAATGTAGAAAATGGTAAAAATAAAGAGAAACCCTTGAATGAGTAGGTGTGTCCAAACTTTTGACTGGTACTGTATATATATGTATATTTTTTTATTTTTTTTATTTTAAGTTGGCTTTAGCTAGCACAGATAGGTTCCCAATCTCCCGACCTCATAACTAATCAAGTTAGAGTATCTAGCTTGTCTAACTACTGTATCTTAGCTGGTATGCCTGCTGGCAAGGTTGGTAGACTTTAGAAAAGCAAGCAATTACTGAATAAGACTCACATTCCTTTCAATCTTTTACCCAGATTTTAGCAGAGATGCAGAGCACATTTAGTTTGTTAAAAAAAGAACCACCAGTCAAGAGGATACAGACAGCTCAACATGTATGCTTATATATGCAGAAACATAAACGTATTTTTGACATAGAATTAAGCATAATGATTACGGCTCTAGATTGCATGAAAAAAAGCAGGTGTTTGAAAAATGCTAAATCCTCCAACTTCCGTATGGGGAGAGGGCGGGACGCCTCCAGACAACCCCCCTTCCATTTTCACGTTCTTTGTGCCCCCTCAGATTTTGGGGGTGCATGACAGCCCCTGAGTATAGGCTTCTTATCGTAGTGAACGATATCAGCAAAATGCTTGCGATACGTGATTGGTGTGGTTGGTGTCGATCATTTTTGGTTTATAGTCCCAGCTCTACTATCAAAGTAGGAAGCTGCAGTTGATAATTGTGCCTTTATTGAACACAAACAGATTTATGTTTTAAAAAATGGCACAGTTGAGTCACATATGAATGTCACCACATTCATCCCTTTCTAAGATGCAACGGAATTAGACTACTTGCTGATGGTTCATTTCAAAAGGACAAAGGGTGTTCCATTCAAATCATAAAGATATTCAGGAACTACATATTTTATATTCAGTCAACTAGTTTGACTATTCAGCAATATTCAGTAGCTCCCAATTTATTGTGGCAACTGTCATTCCATCTAAATGTAATTCACATAGACAGCAAATTAGAAGAAAAAAAACACAACCTGTATGAAATGATGAGTCTCCGCAGCTTTATCTTGTGCTTCAATCTCAACCAGATAAGTGCATAGACCCTCTCCCAACCTACATCTTTGTAAATCTGTCTCCATGGCTGTTGTTTTCTTACCTCTAATAACTCTGACAGTGTAAGATATGTCTCTCCCACCCACCTTTAGTTAGCCTGTGTCACCCTGGTAACATGTTTTAAAGGATCCAACTGAACTGCAAGCCTAGAAGCACAAAGAATTTGAACTTTTAAGAACAGATAAAAGTTTGCTGTCCGTTTTTGTCACTACCCTCCTGAGACACAATACATTTCTGTCCTCTCTAGTGGACATCAGTTATTGGGCCGTATCTCTGAGGCCATACAAGCCACTGTATTAAGTCCTGTTGTTTCTTTGAGAGGAGATTCTGGACTTTTCAATGATATCACGTGTCCTGTGACAACTATATCATCCTGAAAAAAATGTTTGCCGTCCAAATCAGTAGATTTCATGGAAATGAATATCTCAAGAATTGTTAAGTGAATTGTCAGGACTGTGTAATAATTTTTTCACATTAAATAAAAGCTAAATAAGAGCTTATCAAGAAATCGCCTCTGTAGTGGACACCCGTATGCTGCAACTATGTTTTCACCTACTGTGCCCATTGACTGTAGTGTTAATTTGTTTTCATATTTAAGTCCTAATGACCACTATAGAGGACAATTTAAACTTAAAATATAAATCATTTTGCAATGAAAGTACAATAATATGTTTTTCTAATCTTCTTTGGGGGGGGGGGGTCTCAGGAGGCTACAGTAGCTTGGCGGTTTGAGAGTATAAAAGGTGTGAAGGTATTTGAAGGCCTCACATTGCAATTAGTTCTTAAGAGGGAGATCAAACTGACCCTCGGCTATGTACGGCTTCTCAATTTTTGGGGTTTCTAGTTCTCGCTTTTCTTTTCAAACCATAAGTCGGCCATACAAATTAATAATCATCTAGCTATAATGAGAAATGGCTTTTTGCAACAATTTCTTGCTTGACACTGATGAAGCTTGAACAGGGTGAAACATTTCTACATAGAATACATACAGAATACTTCATTTCTATAGAATACATTGGTTTTCTATTGAATACTTTACATCGTGGATCTGTATTTTTCTTTTTTGGGGGGTCTCAAGCATCAAATATCTCCCTGAGAGTAGGTATTGATCGGTGTGTTGGGGTAGCAGCGGGGAGAGCGTGGGTCAGAGGAGTTTCATTGCTATGTCAGATACGGTCAGTGTCGTCTTTGATCATTGGAGCAGTAACAGACTGTCCAGTCAGAGCCTTGATTCATTGCAGCCAGATAGAAGGACTGCCCCATTCTTTGTTTTGGATCTTTTAACTAGTGGTCACATCCAATAAGTTTGACTACCCACATACACAGGGTGACATACACCAATACACATAAACATGAACACAAACACAATTAACTCAGGAATTACGATTTTAATAGTACACAAAGATAGTGCGTAAATATTTCTATGGTGGGTGTGATTGATTGGATCTACACTGAACCCCAAAAAATGGATTAGGCAGCCCTTCCCACACAGCACTGAAGCTGTCTACAGTCTAGAGGTGTTGGAAACCTTGCAGATGGACAGAGTGAGGGAAGCTACGTGGGCTGCATTCAAGTATCAAAGTCAATGTTCATCAAAGAGGAAAAACAAGGCCCACATGTCCTCTGCGTTTTCCATAATCTTACACTAGATTAGAGGGAAAACCTAGCAAGTCCCATACACTGAATAGGTTTTTTAGTCATTTTGACGGAACAAGGGTCCACAGGCTACTGACAAGCTGTCACACATTGCAAACGTATCACTGTTTGTCTTCAGATTGTATTGATTAGTGCTTTCTTTGCTATTCTGCCCCCGTTGGGTAGTTTAGCACACTTGCTTTACTAAGAGCGACGGCTAGCGACTGACAGGCAATTTTCCTCTCCATTTGTGGCGGTTTATTTCCATTTACTGCCAAAGCAAAGACCTAAAGCCCAAATTGGTGTTAGAACATTGGGTATCACATGATATTCTGTGCAAAGAACCACTCGGCACAACAAAACAGAGACGGCGGTAATGAAAGGGGCGGTCAGGTGGTCATTTGATCAGGAGATCCTCATCCTGTCATGGACTTCTTGGAGTTATTTGTGGCCCTTAACTGATTTAGGGTCAATTCTTCCAACTCTCTTTGAACAAAAACCTCTCCTAAACACTCGCTCCCCGAATGTAAGAAATGATGAGTTGCACCACAAAACTGACTCTAGTCCAGTTGCTATGGGTATAAAGGTCTAAATCCATAGGATCAACAGACTCCATCATAATCTCAAGGTACTCCGTTGGTGTGACTGTTTAAGCAGAGAGATGGCACTGCTTGATGATGGATACAGTTTAGGCTTCTCTATTATGTCAATTCCCTGGGGGTTTTGGTTAACTTTACTGGTTAACAGCGCCTTAATTTTGCATACTGAGGGAAAAACCATTAACATCAAGCAGAACAAATTGTCAGATCATTCTATTAGCACACAAACAAAGAGCAGAGGAGGTTGACTCCGTCTTGTCATTCTGCAGGCTGGGTAATTAAGCTCTGCATAATATCAACAAAGCAATTACTTTGTATTTACATGTAAAATCTAATCAACATCAGAAATTACATAATTAAAGTTACCACAGGGCTAGTTTTAGAACTGTGATGCAGACTGATTTTTATTTTTACAGAACTAGTGTTTTATGTAGGACCAGATTAAATCAAATTAGCCATAGCAATGTTAATGCAGCAGAGATGGCTTAATCAGTAAACTGGAAATATCAACCTGTGCTTGGAATCTGTCTGGTAGTTTTACAGTTGTGAAAACCAGATTGTCTCCCTCTGTCAAGATTATGCTATGCTAATGGCGGCAGGTTTCTAGCTAAGATTCAAACAACACCATGAATGAAGAAATTAAACAGAAGAGGTGGTGTAATCCATTTACAGTGTATTGTTTTGCTAGCAGACGCCTTAGTAATAAGCATAAATTGTATAGAACTAATGCAGACAAATCTAAAGCTGTAGAAAGACAATCTCAAAAGAAAGATCTAAACAATATCTACTCCATGCTTTCAAAGTGAAGGAAAAGCTATAGAAAATGTCTAATGAACCAAGCTGTACAGTGCTGGCCTGGTTTCGCATCCACTAAAGTTTCTGGAGCCATGCTGGGAATGACAATGTCAAAAATATCTGAGCCAGCACAGTACAGATGAGCACGAACATGCAAAAAATGGTATACTATTCCTCTCATCAATTGGTACTGGCCCCTGATTTTGTATCTTAGTAGAGAGTGACACCTCGTGTACAACAGTACAACTAGAAATTCATATTTCACTCCCAATAGTGTTGCCTTCATTCCCCTGTGTATCATGAATTTCAGATAAAGGAATGTAAAACTCTTAAAACTCAATATTTGCACTAGATAATATACTGTCCTCTATAAATCTGAATCCTGAGTATACAACTCCGAATAAGTAATACTAAATAATTGACATTTCTTCATTGACATTATAGAACTAAACCATTTATGAGGGGACCTTTGACAGGTCGTTGCCAAAGATACGGGCACTGTCTACGATGGTGTCCTTCGCCAAGGTCTTCACTCTTGTCCTGGAGACTAGACTGGAGCCTGGCTCATTGAAGGCAATGTGGCCGTCTGGTCCGATACCTTGAGAGATAATTACTTAGAAAAACTATATTTTGGTATTTGTTTCATTAGTCCATTGCTGATATAGTTCCAAAACCTTTTGCATATCAGCAATCAAGTTTTCAAGATACATAACTTTCAAAATACAAATACAGCCGGTATAAAGCCTTTTTATGAGTTACAGTACAGTATGTGCACAATTCATTTCTAAAAAAGACTCAGTAATCTTGTAAGCCCAGTAGTTGGGAAAAATGGAGTTACATTGAAATGAAACCATACTTGTTTTGGTAGAATGTTCTACAAAACCACAACAACAACAAAAAGGTACATTAATGACTGATTAGAGATGTTTTAAAAGTTAACATGATGCCTTGACATCAAATGATTTCCAATACAATCTTGTGAGAGCATACAATATGGCCAAGAATGACATTTCAGATACAAAAGACAGTATATTGAGTGCAAATCACTGCGGTGGCAACTTGGAAAGTATAACTGACTGTCAGGTAAACAAATCTATGGAGCGTTCAAAGCTACAAATGACATGGAATGGAGTGTAAAGGAACTATAGGGTTGTATGTTTCCCTGGTAAACAGGTCTCAACAACTCAAACTGGATTTATTTCATCTGAGCTGGTCTAAGCATTTTGCTTTCGTCCATCCCGTCTCTAGATTGTGCAGATGGAAGAAAGAAGAGAAGTCGAGAAGGCAAATAAATCTGTTTGAGACTAATACTGCAAAGATTCTGACCTCATAATATATTGGTAACAGTTGTATATGAGAATTCATGGCATCTTTAACATATCAGCTGAGGGGGCATTTACAGTTAGCCTTCATAGTATCCTAATGCAATGTAACAAACTGAGCAAATCTCATGCACTGTAATGCTTGGTTAGTTGTTATGGCAGCCTTAAACCACAGCCCCTCAACTGAAGTGCTGACAAACAATCTCTCTGGCACATTGTCATGCTGGTTGTAGCCTACCAACAACTGGGTCCATCCACCATTTTGAGGTCTGGAATTCTCTGACTTGGTTTTATTGTCCATTATTGATCCTTTATGCTGAGTACTGGGTCCACCAGTCGGTTGTGAACATGCATCAAACCTGGAGGGAAATTAACAATTCATGGAAAACATGTTAGGTGGGTAATAATTACCAACTGGCCAGTATCAAAGTGCACTACCTTTGTTGTAATCAATTTCCTTTATAGTAAACCCTGTCCTATTCCATGCTTACCTTTGAAGTACTTGACTGTTTTGACTCTGAGCTCCAGTGTGGCGTCCTCGTCACACACAAAGATGGTGCGTGGGTGCTGCTGGAAGGCTGAGACGGTCCACATGTGGTTGACCCCCTCCTCTATTGCTTTGTACAGGGCAAAGGCTTTGTGGGCTCCAGTGATAAGAATCATAACCTATAACAAACAAACACAATCAATATAAAATCATTATAATTGAAACATCTATTGACATAAGAGTCATGTAATGAACACATTCAAAATTGCAACACAAGTTAGCTTTTGTAAAGAAAATCTACATTAGGTTAAAAAGTATATTTTGTCTACATAGTGTAAAAATATCTGTGCCATGAAAATATATGAAATAGACAAATAGATGAATATACTGTTAAGACATAGTTTACCTCTCGGGCATCCATGACTGTCCCCACACCCACAGTTAAGGCCATGGTGGGGACCTTTGACAGGTCGTTGCCAAAGAAACGGGCGTTGGCTACGATGGTGTCCTTTGCTAAAGTCTTCACTCTGGTCCTGGAGACTAGACTGGAGCCTGGCTCATTGAAGGCAATGTGGCCGTCTGGTCCGATACCTTGAGAGAATTAATAACTCAAATTATCTTTTGGTATTTGTTTCATTTGTCCCATTATTGACATAGTTCCAAAATGTTTTGCATGTCCACAATCAAGTTAAGATATAAAACTTTCAAAATACAGCCGGTATGCTATTTTGCATCATATAATGCTATGTTTTGCATCACATATGATGCAAAATGCATCATACCGGCTATATTTCTCTATTTTGAAAGTTAGATGCACAGAAGTATGTGGATATCCCTTCAAATTAGTGGATTTGGCTATTTCAGGCACACACGTTGCTGACAGGAGTTTAAAATTGAGCACACAACCATGATATCGCCATTGTCAAACATTGGCAGTCGAATGGCCGTACTGAAGAGCTGTGACTTTCAACGTGGTACTGTCATAGGATGCCACCTTTCCAACAAGTCAGTTCATCAACTTTCTGCCCTGCTAGAGCTGCCCCGGTTAACTGTAAGTGCTGTTATTGTGGAGTGGAAACGTTTAGGAGTAACAACGGCTCAGCCGCAAAGTGGTAGGCCACACAAGCCCACAGAATGGGACCGCCGAGTCTGAAGCACGTAAAAATCATCTGTCCTCAGTTGCAACACTCACTACCGAGTTCCAAACTGCTATCAGCACAATAACTGTTCGTCGGGAGCTTCATGAAATGGGTTTCCATGGCCGAGCAGCCACACACAAGCCTAAGATCACCATGCACAATGCCAAGCACCGGCTGGAGTGGTGTCAAGCTCGCCGCCATTGGACTCTGGAGCAGCGGAAACACGGATGCCAGGAGAACGCTACCTGCCCCAATGCATAGTGCCATCTGTAAAGTTTGGTGGAGGAATAATAGTCTGGGGCTGTCTTTCATGGTTCGGGCTAGGCCCCTTAGTTCCAGTGAAGGGAAATCTTAACGCTACAGCATACTTTGAAATTCTAGACTATTCTGTGCTTGGGGAAGGCCCTTCCTTGTTTTAGCATGACAATGCCCTCGTGCACAAAGCGAGGTCCATATAGAAATGGTATGTTGAGATCGGTGTGGAAGAACTTGACTGGGCTGCACAGAGCCTTGACCTCAACCCCATTGAAGAGTGAAGGCTGTTATAGTAGCAAAAGAGGGGGACCAACTCCAGATTAATGCCCATGATTTTGGAATGAGATGTTTAACGAGCAGGTGTCCACATACTTTTGGTCATGTAGTGTATCTTGAAAACTTGATTGCAAAACATTTTGGGACTATATCAACAATGGACTAATTAAACAAATACCAAAATATCGTTTTAGGGTGGAATTTTCCTTTAAGACATTGGCTCCTTTAATGAACATAGACCATTGACAAATTGATTAATGATCAGAGGACAGTTGCATTAACATAAAGGTAGCCCTGAGACTTTGGACCCAAATTCAATCAATTGAAGATAAAATAGAAACACACTGCGGGTCATCTCTGAATGTTTATTCTGTATTCAGGGTGTTAAAAAACATTAAAACCAATTTAAGCCACAGGCATGCATGCAAGTATAAAAACTGACCTCCCACAAACAAGTCAATTCCCCCAGCCTGGGTGATCTTCTTCTCAAAGGCCTCACACTCTGCTTCCAGGTCAGTGATATTGCCGTCCAGGATACTGGCATTAGCTGGATCGATGTCAATGTGCTTGAAGAAGTTGTTCCACATGTAGGAGTGGTAGCTCTCTGGGTGGGCCCGGGGCAGGCCTATAAGTAATATAAGTAATTGTTTTTCTTACTATAGTTATTTCTTACAAATTTTATAACAGTGTTCTTTTGTGCTTTCTTACTTACATATATTTAAAAAAACAGTTGCAATGTTTGAGAGGAGAGCTTGCAAGTAAGCATTTCATTGTACTGTGTGCATATAGGCTACCAAATAAGCGTTGATTTGGTAGGAAAGACAGGTTAGAGCAATACATTTTCTCATCATTGCTGATAGAAAGGGAGTATAAAGGCATATGCAATAAGATGGAGATGAATCGGTAGGCAAGGTTGTTTCTACTTAATTGCCTGCACCTTACCAATTTGCTAAAACAGGAGAAAGTTCAGACTTTTTGAGGCAGAGGGCCATAACTTGATGTGACATTCTTGCATTTAAAGACTAAAGCAAAAACAAATGCCAGTTTCGATCACGCTGCTAATAAAATCCAGCCAAGTCAGCTTAACTCCCAGTAGCGGCCAGCGTCACCTCCCACTTCCTCAGGTTATAAATGAGCCGAGTGGGCAGATTCTTTCTTCCTGCAAGGCTACACCATTCTGATTCTACATCACTACTTCTATTACTCCCCAAAAAACATACAGGGTCAGTTTGACATTTGACCCTTTGCTATTACTAAGGGTTTGGCTTGGGCTAAAAAAAATCGTATCCCATCTGTGGTTGGGAGTGTAATTTGTACCTGTAGGCTCAAACTCACCCACATACTCATCCATGTTGAAGGTCTTCACATATTTGAAAGAGAGGTCCCCATTCTTGTGAAACTCTATCAACTTTTTGTAACAGCCAAAAGGAGTGCTTCCTAAAAGAGAGGGACATGGATGATACTTACATACCTACATGACTTGCAAACTAACATTTAGTCCCTGGCAAGTTACCGTAATTACCAGATACACTTTTTTTTATCTGCAAATCAACCAAAGTTTACCTGTGGGTAATCCTAAAGTGAAGTATCTGTCAGCACTGGGCTTGAACTGGATGATTCTGTTGCGGATGTATTTGGCTGCCCATTCACTGGCCAGGTCATAGTCCTCCAGGATCACCAGTCTCATTTTGGAGGTGTTGAATGGAGAGATCTAACAGGTAATCAACAAGGACCAATAAGGCAAGCTAATTTGCTAATGCACATAGCTAACTAGCTATCCAAATCATACATAAAACGTCGTCCTCACAGTTTGATAGATAGCTAACGTTAAGCATCTGCCCTAACAAGCTAATTAGCTAGCTAACGTTAGTTTGGCTTGTATTAGCTAACTTAGCTAGCGACCAAAACATCTTGCAGTCGCTATAATCAGCAACATGTGCTGGCATTCTTTTTTTTTTTTATTAACCAGAAAAGCACACTTTTTGTGAAGAACTTGTAAAATAATTAAGCAAATAGGCTCACCCTCTTGGTCTCGTTGTGAATCTGGGCTATTTCAAGTTGACCGTTTTTTCTTGCTTTCTGACGACACAATGTAAACACACTGTACTGATCACGTTATTCACCTCCGGTTGTTCATACGACCAGTACGTGCTCATTCATTGGCTTCTTAGTGAAGGGGGGACTTCTGGAGGAAAAGAAAGCGGAAGCGGACGCTGGTGTGGATTGTGAATGTAATGGCGGTAGAATCAAGGAGATATTGAATATTGTCCAAAAGAATGGAGAACGGAGCGAAGTAATGTACAGTTCTGAGAATGCCCCTTCGTATCTTGTAGGAGTACAGTTTGTTAATGAGGAGCAGCTGATCGGATTACCAATATTGAAAAATCTATTTCAAATTTCCAAACTGAGATTTCCAAAGTGCTGGGTAAAGTGAAGGCTGTGAGGATCACGATAGGCGTGCTTGCTTTGAGTTTTTGTACTTCTCTGATCATAAGGAACGTGTGTTGCGTCTCACCTGCTTTGAGAAGTTTGACGTGTCGTGTATGTCTCTTCGGAACATGGAACCCATGAAGGTGTTAGTATCTGGCCTCTTGTGGGAAGTCGATGTTGAAGAGATGAAACATATTCCTGGAGTGATCGTGCGGTGAATTATGAAAAAGTGAAGTCTCTTTTCTTTTTTTATATTAAGTCTCTCCCTACTCAAGTTCAGTTTGTTATATAAACTACAGAGTCAGACTACAGAGTCCCAAGACCAATGCAGTGTGATCACTGTAAAGCTTTTGGACATGTTTCAAGTGTTTGCAGAAGGGAGAAGCCGAGATGTCCAAGTTGTGGAAAAGATCATGTCATGTGTTTTAAAAGTGATGAAAATGTGACATGTTAAATGTGATGGGACCCATGAAGCCACATCTTTGGAATGCCCAACAAGTGTGAAAGATAATGAGGTGGCCAAAGTCAGGGCTGTCTAGAGCACTTCATATGCAGCGGCTGTTAAAAGGGCTGAGGGTTCAAATTGTGCAACTGAAGAGTTCGTGGTGGTGGATAGGCCTTTTACTGCAGGCTGCAGGGGTTGACTTTCACCAGCAGGACCCAGATATTTTAAAGGTCAAAAAGGTGTACTTTGTGTACTTTTATAGCTATGGTGATCAATGGCACTGCCAATGTGGAGAGAAGGTCCAGGAAGATAGATATTATTGTGGATGCAGATGAGCGGTTCCTGTGACTGACAAATTTCTTGGCAAAGGACTTGCATGGAGTATTGTCACAAGCCCTACCACCCTCTCAGGCCTTAGAGCCTGAGAAGGGAGATATGGAGATTTGAAGGAAGAAGTGGGAGTTGTGTTTTGGTTTTGTAAATGTACTCTTTTTTTATTTTTTGGGGGGGGTGGATTAAGTTACGTATTGATTTTATTTTTACCTTTCAACCTGTCCAGTTGGTGGCGGCAATACTTTTTGGGGTTGTAGTCCACCATAAAACCCACAGAAGGAGGGACTTATGAATTGGAAAAACGATCTGCGAAGAACAAGAAGTTATCAATGAGAATACTGCTAAATGGTTTTTAAACTTTTAAACCAGTTAAATGTAACTAAATGTAATCTAAAATATAATCTATGTAATCCCCAAAAGTAATTATTTATCATGAGGGCCATAAACAATTAGTAATGCTGCATATCAAGAAAGGTTAAAATATTACTTTTCTAGTAGTCACTTTTGAGGGCACAAGCTCGATTACAGTAACTTACAAATATGATAAAAATATGAAAATCTGAAATATTTTATGATGTATTTTCTATTCAACAAAACTGTATGATGATAAGGCTTGAAATGACGTATATGCTTTTAAATATAGTATAATCAAATTATAGAAGGACAAACTAAGATTTCATCTTCCTTATTAGTGTAAATACATATTTGTATGTTTAGTGTTAGAAAATATGCACATTTTCTCTAAATGTCTATCAAAATGTCTGCCCCCATTTTAGCTGAGAAACGTTCAATGTTCGCTTATATCGAGGCTGAGTTGAGTTTTGATAACTGGTCAAGGGATTTGTTAGTCAGTCAATCAAATGTATTTATAAAGCCCTTTTTACATCAGCCGATGTCACAAAGTGCTGTACAGAAACCCAGCCTAAAACCCCAAACAGGAAGCAATGCAGATGTAGAAGCGCGTAACAACATTGAGTCAAAGAAAGTAGTACAGTATAAAGAACTGCTTCACCAGTAGAAATCCCCGATCAGACTTGTAGACGATGTCATGGCGATGTGGCTATCAAAGCTCATATGTATAAACACGTCATCGTGTCTAACGGTCGTCTCATACCGAACTGCACATGTGCAGGCCGTTAAATCAAAGGCACTCCTTTGTTATATACAGTACCAATCAAAAGTTTGGACACACCTACTCATTCAAGGGTTTTTCTTTATTTTTACTATTTTCTACATTGTAGAATAATAGTTAACATCAAAACTATGAAATAACACATGAAATCATGTAGTAACCAAAAAAGGGTTAAACAAATCAAAATATATTTTAGATTCTTCAAATTAGCCACCTTTTGCCTTGATGACAGCTTTGCACACTCTGCATTTTCTCAACCAGCTTCATCTGGAATGCTTTTCCAACAGTCTTAAAGGAGTTCCCACGTATCGTATGCTAAGCACTTGTTGGCTGCTTTTCCTTCACTCTGCGGTCCAACTCATCCCAAAACATCTCAATTGGGTTGAGGTCAAGTGATTGTGGAGGCCAGGTCATCTGATGCAGCACTCCATCACTCTCCTTCTTGGTCAAATAACACTTACACAGTGTGCCTTGAATTCTAAATAAATCACAGACAGAGTCACCAGTAAAGCACCCCCACACCATCACACCACCTCCTCCATGTATCACGGTGGGAACCATACATGCGGAGATCATCCGTTCACCTACTCTGCGTCTCACAAAGACACTGCGGTTGGAACCAAAAGTCTCAAATTTGGACTCATCAGACCAAAGGACAGATTTCCACCGGTCTAATGTCCATTGCTCGTGTTTCTTGGCCCAAGCAAGTCTCCTCTTCTTATTGGTGCCCTTTAGTAGTGGGTTATTTGCAGCAATTCAACCATAAATTCCTGATTCACGCAGTATACTCTGAGCAGTTGATTTTGAGATTTGTCTGATTCTTGAACTCTGTGAAGCATTTATTTGGGCTGCAATTTTTGAGGCTGTTAACTCTAATGAAATTATCCTCTGCAGCAGAGGTTACTCGGGGTCTTTCATTCCTGTGGCGGTCCTCATAAGAGCCAGTTTCATCATACCGCCTGATGGTTTTTGCGACTGAACTTGAAGAAACTTTCAAAGTGTTCTTGAAATTTTCCGGATTGACTGACCTTCATGTCTTAAAGTAATGATGGACTGTTGTTTCTCTTATTTGAGCGGTTCTTGCCATAATATGGACTTGGTCTTTTAACAAATAGGGCTATCTTCTGTATACCACCCCTACCATGTCACAACACAACTCAAATGTATTAAGAAGGAAAGAAATTCCACAAATTTACTTTTAAGAAGGCACATCTGTTAATTGAAATGCATTCCAGGTGGCTACCTCATGAAGCTGGTTGAGAGAATGCCAAGAGTCTGCAAAGTTGTCAAGGCAAAGGGTGGCTACTTTGAAGAATCTAAAATACCAAATATATTTTGATTTGTTTAGCACTTGTCTGGTTACTACATGATTCCACATGTGTTATTTCATAGTTTTGATGTCTTCACTATTATTCTACGATGTAGAAAATAGTACAAATAAAGAAAAATCCTGTAATGAGTAGATGTTCAAACTTTTGACTGGTACTTTTGACTGGTACCCCTCTCCTGATTGGAGTAAACTAATGGACAACAACACTTCTACTTCCAGCTTATAGATACTATATACATTTGTGGACACAATGTATTTTACAATAGTTATCTTTTTAAATCAGACTTTATTAGTATAATGACTCATTTACACGAGAAACTCTACAGAGCACCAATGGCTACAATGAATGGCTAAATTACTTCTGGACACGTAGAGTGGCGGAGCGCCTCCTCCTCACCACTCCATTCATACAGTCCCATGTTTACCACATTCTTGCCGGTATAAACCTTTTATATCTCCCTTGCAGATGCCGGCCAGTGTAGAAGCGGAGTAGACGTGGGCGGATGTGTGTGGACGTCTATTTGAATAAATCCATTGAATATTCACCATCACAAAGAAATCCATTATTAATACATTTTAAGCAGGCCCTAAGAAACATTTTAAGACTAATAAAATGTATTTTCAACTGAATAGAATGGCATATTTTGTTACTGGTCTGTGCAGCCTATATGGTTGCGCCATGCACATGAAATCAAAAGTTATTTTGTTCATTAAACAGACAAGACACACTTAGGCTACGCTGATTTTTCCCACAACTTGTGTCATGCTAATGTGTGGAACCGCTGTCATATAAAAAAAGTTATATTTTGAAACAGAACTCAAGGCAAGCCCATGCTTTTTTGATTCACATTTAATCTAAAAAAATAATAGGCCTACACTTATTGCATGCTAAATGTTTCTGATCAGTGGTAGATGAGCAAACAAATAGATGAGATATACCACCTCCACTTATTTGCCCAACCAGAGAATTAAACAAATATGCAGACGGAGATTCAGTGAAACAAAATCACATTGATTGATTAAAACAAGTCACAGGCTTTTGGCCGGGAGTAGGCCTCGGCTACTAAGCGACTACGAATGAAGAGCAAAATAATCCACTTGTTAAACTACATAACATATTGGCAAAATGTTCTGATCAGTGCTAATAAATGAGACAACTAGACAAGATGATCATGAGCAGCACTGACCTCAACTTTCCACAGCCTAATTGTAACCTAATCAATATCCAAATGGATAAAAATAAAAATCTGACATTGATTGATTTATCAAGACCCCACGCTTGTCTCAAAGCAGCGCGAAACGGTGCTGACCACACGCAGGTAGGCTATTGCTTCAGTCATGGGTATTATAACAATTGGATGACATTGCAAGCAACAATTTGATGCTATCAATTGCATTAGCCTACTTTATTCCAATATTTTCGTCATTCAGTGATATTTGTTCCCACAGTATTTCTTTATGGATCTATCTAGTTGTGGTTAAGAAAACAGTGCATGTGGTGGGCTATGCGAAGAGATGGGTAAAGTGACATGCCTTGCAAAGTTTAGAACTGACAGGATGATAGTAGTAACGGGCGCTGCCTAGCAACCATCAAGAGTTTAAGAGTTTAGTGCTTGTCAATGCCACCTCAGCATTCCGGCTACATTCCATACTAAACTGTAGGCAGAACTTTATGGCAATCATGACTAGGTCTATAAATAAAAGTAGAGGCTTTTTCACCGGCAATACCTTTCATATATAAAGAAAAAAGGTTGTTGGGATGCTAAAGTTGGTGGGAAAATATCTTGGTTTGAAAGGTGTATGAGTAAATAGGAAAAAAGCTACACATGTAGGTTCTCCCTTACATGTTCCTGAGATTCTTACCTTTCAAGATTGGGGTCAAAATAGCGAATAGCTCCAACCGTTCAAAAGTTAGGACAAAGATTGTAGGAAGAAGATAGAAACAGCTGTTTGTCTCACCCGCTAATAGTGCTAATAACAGACATTGTTTTTTTCCTCTCCAATCTTACCGAGATTGACAGCTCTGACCCAATGAGATCTTAGTCGCGCAATTTTAACATCAAACTAAGATGTTTTGTGCAGTATTTCTCACTGAAAAAAATAGCATGAAAATGAGTTATCTCATTGAATGACAACTTTATTAAAGAATCCCTACAGTTGACCAATCCCCGAAGAAGGGGTGTAGACTGCGGCTCCGAACTATGGTTTGCCTCTAGAAAAACAGTGTTGCGCCCGAACAGCCAGAAAAACCCTCACTGAAGTCCAAAACGAACAAAAACGTCGCAAAATGTCTTAATATATGCATGAACTCTTCTGAACTGTTTCGGCTGGGAAGCATGCGGAAGCCTTATTAAGGGTGGTCAACCATATTTCGGGGGCCGTTGCCACCCCTCTGACAATGACCCCAATGGAAATGAGAAAGTCAAATCCAAGTGGGTATCCATTCAATTTCACTTGCTCTTTGTTTTCAGACCACATGAAGTCAATGTTTTAATCCTGCTAAACAGATTCTGAAATAAGGGATGCTCCAGATCTATGCCGTTCTGAACATCTTTTGGATGGCCAGTGTAGTATCATCTAAAATAAGGATGCACGACAACGATATTCTAGCTTCAGCATGTTTACTAGTCTAGTCTGTGCATGTCATACAAACAGTTGAAGTCAGAAGTTCACATACACCTTAGCCAAATACGTTTAAACTCAGTTTTTCACAATTCCTGACATTTAATCCTAATACAAATTTCCTGTTTTAGGTCAGTTAGGATCACCACTTTATTTTAAGAATGTTAAATGTCAGAATAATAGTAGAGAATGATTTATTTCAGCTTTTATTTCTTTCGTCACATTTCCAGTGGGTCAGAAGTTTACATACACTCAATTAGTATTTGGTAGGATTGCCTTCAAATTGTTTAACTTGGGTCAAACGTTTCGGGTAGCCTTCCACAAGCTTCCCACAATAAGTTGGGTGAATTTTGTCCCATTCCTCCCGACAGAGCTGGTGTAACTGAGTCAGGTTTGTAGGCCTCCTTGCTCGCACCCGCTTTTTCAGGTCTGCCTATAATTTTTCTATAGGACTTAGGTCAGGGCTTTGTGATGGCCACTCCAATACCTTGACTTTGTGGTCCTTAAGCCATTTTCCCACAACTTTGGAAGTATGCTTGGGGTCATTGTTCAAGGTCATTCAAGGTTTTACTGCTAACCTACAAAGCATTACATGGGCTTGCTCCTACCTATCTTTACGATTTGGTCCTGCCGTACATACCTACACATACGCTACGGTCACAAGACTCAGGCCTCCTAATTGTCCCTAGAATTTCTAAGCAAACAGCTGGAGGCAGGGCTTTCTCCTATAGAGCTCAATTTTTATGGAATGGTCTGCCTACCCATGTGAGAGACGCAGACTCGGTCTCAACCTTTAAGTCTTTACTGAAGACTCATCTCTTCAGTGGGTCATATGATTGAGCGTAGTCTGGCCCAGGAGTGTGAAGGTGAACGGAAAGGCTCTGGAGCAACGAACCGCCCTTGCTGTCTCTGCCTGGCCGGTTCCCCTCTCTCCACTGGGATTCTCTGCCTCTAACCCTATTACAGGGGCTGAGTCACTGGCTTACTGGTGCTCTTCCATGCCGTGCCTAGGAGGGGTGCGTCACTTGAGTGAGTTGAGTCACTGACGTGATCTTCCTGTCTGGGTTGGCGCCCCCCCCCCCCCTTGGGTTGTGCCGTGGCGGAGATCTTTGTGGGCTATACTCGGCCTTGTCTCAGGGATGGTAAGTTGGTGGTTGAAGATATCCCTCTAGTGGTGTGGGGGCTGTGCTTTGGCAAAGTGGGTGGGGTTATATCCTGCCTGTTTGGCCCTGTCTGGGGGTATCATCGGATAGGGCCACAGTGTCTCCTGACCCTTCCTGTCTCAGCCTCCAGTATTTATGCTGCAGTAGTTTATGTGTCGGGGTGCTAGGGTCAGTCTGTTATATCTGGAGTACTTCTCCTGTCTTCCGGTGTCCTGTGTGAATTTAAGTATGCGCTCTCTAATTCTCTCTTTCTCTCTTTCTTTCTCTCTCTCGGAGGACCTGAGCCCTAGGACCATGCCTCAGGACTACCTGGCATGATGACTCCTTGCTGTCCCCAGTCCACCTGGCCGTGCTGCTGCTCCAGTTTCAACTGTTCTGCCTGCGGCTATGGAACCCTGACCTGTTCACCGGACGTGCTACCTGTCCCAGACCTGCTGTTTTCAACTCTCCAGAGACAGCAGGAGCGGTAGAGATACTCTTAATGATCGGCTATGAAAAGCCAACTGACATTTACTCCTGAGGTGCTGACTTGTTGCACCCTCGACAACTATTGTGATTATTATTATTTGACCATGCTGGTCATTTATGAACATTTGAACATCTTGGCCTTGTTCTGTTATAATCTCCACCCGGCACAGCCAGAAGAGGACTGGCCACCCCTCATAGCCTGGTTCCTCTCTAGGTTTCTTCCTAGGTTTTGGCCTTTCTAGGGAGTTTTTCCTAGCCACCGTGCTTCTACACCTGCATTGCTTGCTGTTTGGGGTTTTAGGCTGGGTTTCTGTACAGCACTTTGAGATATCAGCTGATATATAAATACATTTGATTTGATTGTCCATTTGGAAGACCCATTTGCGACCAAGCTTTAACTTCTTGACTGATGTCTTGAGATGTTGCTTCAATATATCCACATAATTTTCCTTTCTCATGATGCCATCTATTTTTTGAAGTGCACCAGTCACTCCTGCAGCAAAGCACCCCCACAACATGATGCTGCCACCCCCATGCTTCACGTTTGGGATGGTGTTCTTCGGCTTGCAAGCCTCCCCTTTTTCCTCCAAACATAACAATGGTCATTATGGTTTCATCAGACCAGAGGACATTTCTCCAAAAAGCACAATCTTTGTCCCCATGTGCAGTTGCAAACCATAGTCTGGCTTTTTTATGGCGGTTTTGGAGCAGTGGCTTCTTTCTTGCTGAGCGACCTTTCAGGTTATGTCGACATAGGACTCGTTTTACTGTGGATATAGATACTTTTGTAACAGTTTCCTCCAGCATCTTCACAAGGTCCTTTGCTGTTGTTCTGGGAATGATTTGTACTTTTCGCACCAAAGTACGTTCATCTCTAGGAGACAGAACACGTCTCCTTCCTGAGCGGTAGGATGGCTGCGTGGTCCCATGGTGTTTATACTTGCGTACTATTGTTTGTACAGATGAACGTGGTACCTTCAGGCATTTGTAAATTGCTCCCAAGGATGTACCAGACTTGTGGAGGTCTGCAATTTTTTTTCTGAGGTCTTGGCTGATTTCTTAGATGTTTCTTTGATTTTCCCATTATATATTTTTTCTTTTTTCTTTAACTAGGCAAGTCAGTTAAGAACTTTTCTTATTTTCAATGACGGCCTAGGAACAGTGGGTTAACTGCCTTGTTCAGGGGTAGCATGACAGATTTGTACCTTGTCAGCTCGGGGATTCAATCTTGCAAACTTTCAGTTACAAGTCCAATGCTCTAACCACTAGGCTACCTGCCACCCCAATACTTTATATCTAGCAAAGAGGCACTGAGTTTGAAGGTAGGCCTTGTAATACATCCACAAGTACACCTCCAATTGACTCAAATGATGTCAATTTGCCTATCAGAAGCTTTTAAAGCCATGACATAATTTTCTGGAATTTTCCAAGCTGTTTAAAGGCACAGTCAACTTAGTGTATGTAAACCTCTGACCAACTGGAATTGTGATACAGTGAATTATAAGTGAAATAATCTGTCTGTAAACAATTGTTGGAATAATTACTTGTGTCATGCACACAGTAGATGTCCTAACCGACTTGCCAAAACTATAGTTTATTAACAAGAAATTTGTGGAGTGGTTGAAAAACGAGTTTTAATGACTCCAACCTAAGTGTATGTAAACTTCTGACTTCAACTGTAGGTACGGATACCCACAAGGGCCATCTTACTACATCTTCCCCCCTCCAATGAACAATAATTCAACATTCATAACCACTGAAGCATATCTGAAATTCAATTTGGAAACCAGTGTTATTCTCTTTATTAACATGCATCTTCACATCCTGAAACAGTGTTATTCTCTTTAATATGCTACTTCACATCCTGGACCAGTTTGAAAGCATTAAATTACACAGTCTGAACTCCTATGCATTAACTTAGGTACAGTCTCTTTTCGCTGGGTATGGTCCCCAACAGTATGTATTCTATTCACGTAACATAGTCTTTCAAGCCATAAGACTCCTGAACAGCTCATCAAATGGCTACCCAGACTATTTGCATTTTCCCCCCCACCCCCTCTTTTACGCTGCTGCTACTCTCTGTTTATTATCTATGCTTAGTCACTTTAATAACTCTACTTACATGTACACATGACCTCAATCACCTCGACTAACTGGTGCCCCCGTTACATTGACTCTGTACCAGTACCCCCAGTATATAGCCTCGCTATTGTTATTTTACGGCTGCTCTTTAATTTTTTTTTTTTGTATTTTTCTTAAAACTGCATTGTTGGTTAAGGGCTTGTCAGTAAGCATTTCACTGTAAGGTCTACACACCTGTTGTATTCGGCGCATGTGACAAATAACATTTGATTTGATTATAGGATTCTATGGTTATAACAAGCAGTAGCAATCTGCAGAAGGTTATGTACAGTCCATTAAAACGACACAAATCTTTTTCTCTGATCTGTCGTTGCTGGCTATATGTCAATAGTGATGGTTATCATGTTCCTGATGGCGTGGTAACCATATTACATGGTGTGTCTATGGGCATCATTTGAGGACCCCAAAAAGATTCCTGCCCCCATTGCTATCATCGCTCCTCTCTTTGCCAAGTCCTCCGCCTTCTATAATCCCTGGATCTACGTCATTGCCAACAAAAAGTACGCTTTCGCCTCTTGCTCTTGTTTATTCTTCTTTATGATAAGTGACCATAATACCTACAGTGCCTTCGGAAAGTATTCAGACCCCTTCCCTTTTTCACACTTTGTTACATTACAGACTTATTCTAAAACTGATTAAATTAATAAAAAATCCTCAATCTACACACAATACCCAATAATGACAAAGTGAAAACAGGTTTTTAGAAATTGTTGCAAATTTATAAAACTGAAAAAACAGAAATACCTTATTTACATAAGTATTCTGACCCTTTGCTATGAGAATCGAAATTGAGCTCAGGTACATCCTGTTTCCATTGATCATCCTTGAGATGTTTCTACAACTTAATTGGAGTCCACCTGTGGCAAATTCAATTGACTGGACATGATTTGGAAGGGCACACACCTGTCTATATAAGGTCCCACAGTAAAAAAATATCCATGAGGTCGAAGGAAATATCTGTAGAGCTCTGAGATAGGATTGTGTCAAGGCACAGATCTGTGGAAGTGTACCAAAAAATGTCTGCAGCATTGAAGGTCCGCAAGAACACAGTGCCCTCCATCATTCTTAAATGGAAGAAGTTTGGAACAACCAAGACTCTTCCTAGAGCTGGCCGCCCGGCCTAACTGAGCAATTGGGGGGAGAAGGGCCTTGGTCAGGGAGGTTACCAAGAATCCGATGGTCACTCTGACAGAGCTCTAGAGTTCCTCTGTGGAGATGGGAGAACCTTCCAGAAGGACAACCATCTCTGCAGCACTTCACCAATCAGGCCTTTATGGTAGAGTGGCCAGACGGAAGCCACTCCTCTGTAAAAGGCACATGACAGCCAGCTTGGAGTTTGCCAAAATTCACATAAATACTCTCAGACCATGAGAAACAAGATTCTCTGGTCTGATGAAACCAAGATTGAACTATTTTTCACGTCTGGAGGAAACCTGGCACCATCCCTACGGTGAAGCATGGTGGTGGCAGCATCATGCGGTGTGGATGTTTTTCAGTGGCAGGGACTGGGAGACTAGTCAGGATCGAGGAAAACATGAACGGAGCAAAGTACAGAGAGATCCTTGATGAAAACCTCCTCCTGAGCGCTCAGGACCTCAGACTGGGGCGACGGTTTACCTTCCAACAGGACAACGACCCTAAGCACACAGCCAAAACAACGCTCGAGTGGCTTCGGGACGGGCACACACCTGTGGGCACACGCCCAGCCAGAGCCCGGACTTGAACCCGATCAAACATCTCTTGAGAGACCTGAAAATAGCTGTGCAGCGACACTCCCCATCCAACCTGACAGAGCTTGAGAGGATCTGCAGAGAAGAATGGGAGAAACTCCCCAAATACAGGTGTGCCAAGCTTGTATCGTCATACCCAGCAAGACTCAAGTCTGTAATCGCTGCCAAAGGTACTTCAACAAAGTACTGAGTAAAGGGTCTGAATAATTATGTTAATGTGATATTTGAGTTTTAATTTGATTTATACAAAAAACTGTTTTTTCTTTGTCATTATAGGATATTGTGCGTAGATTGATGAGGGGAAAAAAACGATTTAATACATTTATAATAAGGTTGTAACATAACAGAATGTGGAAAAAGTCAAGGGAGCTGTATACTTTCCGAAGGCACTGTATATATATTTACAGTGTAATTACAGTATATATACACACTGTATGGTATTTATTAATTGATTGTACTGATGTTAGAGGATGGGATAGGTGTAAGCAACTTTAAAAGGACTGGACGTTAAATGGGTGTCCTGACTCTCTGAGGTCATTAAAGATCCCATGGCACTTATCGTAAGAGTAGGGGTGTTAACCCCGGTGTCCTGGCTAAATTTCCAAGCTGTCCCTCATACCATCACGGTCACCTAATCATCCCCAGCTTACAATTGGCTCATTCATCCCCCTCCTCTCCCCTGTAACTATTCCCCAGTTTGTTGCTGTAAATGAGAACGTGTTCTCAGTCAACTTACCTGGTAAAATAACGGTAAAATAAAAATTAATAAAAATAAAAAAAGTCCTACCCTACCAAGCTTTCTAGACCCTACCAGTGGTCATGAGAGATCAGTTAAAACATATATTTAAGACTACTGAGGTACAGCCCAAGTCACCCATTATTTATTGGGACATCAAAATATCCGAAAGTGGTTTTATTTAATTCGAGACACATTAGACGTCAACCTTACAGCTTTCCCCTGCATTGCTGTGTATCAAAGAAGAGCTTCTGTCCAATGCCAGTGTTTCTGGACCATGGTTACATTTTTAAGATTCACTATATATACGAAAGTATGTGGACACCCCTTCAAATTAGTGGATTTGGCTATTTCAGCCACACCCATTGCCACACCACCATGCAATCTCCATAGACAAAAATTAGCAATAGAGCCTTACTGAAGAGCTCAGTGACTTTGAACGTGGCACCATCACAGGATGCCACCATTCCAACAAGTCAGTTTGTCAAATTTCTGCCCTGCTAGAGCTGCCCCGGTCAACTGTAAGTGCTGTTATTATGAAGTGGAAACGTCTAGACGCAACAATGGCTCAGCCGCGAAGTGGTAGACCACACAAGCTTACCGAACGGGACTGCCGAGTGCTGAAGCACGTAGCATGTAAAAGTAATCTGTTATCGGTTGCAACACTCACTACCAAGTTCCAAACTGCCTCTGGAAGCAACGTCAGCACTATAACTTTTTCGTCGGGAGCTTCATGAAATGGGATTCCATGGCCGAGCAGTGGCTGGAGTGGTGTAAGAGCGTTCTCTGATGATTCTGTGCTTCCAACTTTGTGGCAACAGTTTGGGAAAAGCCTTTTCCTGTTTCACCATGACAATGCCCCAGTGCACAGTGAGATCCATACAGAAATGGTATGTCGAGATCAGTGTGGAAGAACTTGACTTGCCTGCACAGAGCCCTGACCTCAACCCCATTGAACACATTTGGGATGAATTGGAATGGCGACTGCGAGCCAGGCGTAATCGCCCAACATCAGTGCCCGACCACACTAATGCTCTTGTGGCTGAATGGAAGCAAGTCCGTGCAGCAATGTTCCACATCTAGTGGAAAGCCTTCCCAGAAGAGTGGAGGCTGTTTTAGCAGCAAAGCGGGGACCAACTCCATATTAATGGCTATGATTTTGTAATGAGATGTTCAATGAGCAGGCGTTCACATGCTTTTGGTCATGTAGTGTTGGTGCTTCTATATTAACTGGAATTAATTTTGATTAATTATTATTTTATGACATTATAGCCATAGTCTTCCCGATGTGTTTTACTTTACTGTAATATTAGCATAAACGAACAAAGTATGTTTCTGTGTACGACATTATGCTTTCAAAATGTTCTTCCCTGTGGCAACACACTCATCCAGACTGCAGTATTCACAGTAAGTGCATATACACTCTTCTTTATTTCTTATACATTTGAACACGTTTCATTGTTTGAAACATAATTTTGAAATTATTTTTTATACATGTAAATCAACATACCTGACCAGAGATTAAAAGTTATCATGGTTATTTAGATCACCTGAAATTCTGTACAAGCACTTCATACAAAATTAAATATTTCTGCATCAAAAACATACTTTTATAAGTAATGCAGGAAGACACTAAGTACTGTAAATTGATTCCACTAGATTAAAGATAGAGTATTCCGCTGAGTTACTGGCCGGAATTCAGTCATTTCAGATAGAGTTTTTAAGCCCTTCAGAAGTGTGTTTGATTTGCACAGCAGAGTGCCCAGGATGGAGGGACTTGACACTTGATTTAGAAACAAGCAGTCCTGTGGCATGATCTATCCCTATTGTTGAATGAATGAGTGGAAACCGCATGAAGGTTTGTGATTTGGATTAGGTTTACAGTTCTTTAGTCTTGTGTTGACCTGATGTCATCAGTAAGTGAAGTTGCTCTCCAGCCATGAGCTGATCTCTGCCTTGTTCCTCCTGACCCACTCAATGTTGTTCTTCACTGTTTCTAGAGCTTGCTGCCTAGGCATCTCCCCAGCCCCGGCATTAGGGTTCAGCTTGAAAAAGTGCTCCATCTAAAATACAACCAAACGGTCAGTCATAAACACAGCCACAGTCTAAAGGCACAATCCACATTGACTGATCTATCTTAAATTGGAGCACACTAGTGCTTGTTTTCGATTTAAGTGGTTTAATGTTAGATTGAGTTATTCCAGTTCTATGAATAGAAGGGCTCTGTCCTAACCTGCCACAGCTGTAGCTCTGTGTTGTAGGTGGTGCTGATTCTGGTCAGCAGGCGTCCCAGGTTCCTGTCATTGATGGTGTATCTGTAAGAAAACAAAAGGAGGCTTAGTTGCTGCTGATTCAGTCAATTTACTTACAGCATCGCATTCCATGTAGTCACTGTCACTTCAATGACTCTGGGCTCAGTGACTCTCCATTCAGACTCAGAGAAGTGAATCAGAGAATGGGCTCACCTGTTCACTAGGTAGTTCCAGTTGAGGATGACCCAGTTCCAGGCCATGGTCTTGCCGTAGCGATTCAGAGAGACATAGCGGACCACAGTGAACAGATCCTGAGTCCTCACAATACTCTCATCTTTACACGCCTCCAGTAAGCTGTGAAACAACACAACACCATTATCTTAAGCACCATTCTCATAAGCCATATCTAGCTGAACAAACTAAAATATTCCCAGAAAAAAAGTATCACACTTTTGCCAATAAATGTACTCTCGCTCTAGTAATAACTTTTCAATGGATTATGTTAAGAAGTGATTTTGAATAATGCTTTTAAAAATTATATATAAAGAGAAAATATGAAGAGAATGATTGTTTTTTATTTACTTATTCAGAAGACTGATGTTCTCCACAGATGCCAATCCATACAAGAGCTTGTCCTTCTCTTGGGCCAAGCTCTCTGTTTTGTATCTCTCAAACATTACGTTCCACTTCAACCCAGTGCCTGAGTTCTTCATGCCGTAGCGATACACCAGCAAGCGCAGGTTCACCCCCACAGTGCTAGAGGTCAAAGGTCATGTTACCATTTGGGCTTAGTGGGATAAACAGGATTTTAGGAATAGGAATGCTAATAAAGTAGTTAGTTATGTCCATGTATGGCAGATTGGTTTAGTAAGGAGATCATGTGTCATTTTAGTGATTTTATTCAAGAGTCAAGACTAATACTGTATTTACCTGATGGTTCCTGCGATCCATTGGTCAAATATAGCAGATGCTTCATTTAGCACTTCCTGGTCACCCATTTGACAAGCAATTTCCAGGACTGTCTCACGCAACAGCCTATACAAAACCAATATAGACAATACAGTTTATGATCAATATTCAGTAAATACACCAATGATCTGTCAAATACAGTAGACCGCCTCTCCTAGTCTTACCTATCTCTCTGGCTTCCCACGTCGTCCCATCCCAGTTGCCTGGAGATAGTCTGCACATGCTCACGGAATAATTTCTGTAGGGAAAGTAAGTGACACCCCATGTATGAGTAAGCTCACATAAGATTATTATTTTGTGTATGTGCGTGTGTGTTCTGGTTGGCCAGCAGAGGGCAAAATTCACCTATTATTATTTTATTTTTTAAATGACTCACCTGGAATTTGGGGTAAAGAACAGTGTCATCTGATAACATGTCTTGCACATAGGCGATGGAAGAAGACACACGTTTCCAGACGATGTACTCAGTCTCATTGGTCAGGTATTTTGTCAGGTTGAATGCATTTCCATAATCGACAACGTCTGCCCTGATGAGGCCGATAAGACAACGACATTATGTTTAATCTCAGTTTTATTGACAGATGTACTTCAAGTAAATGTCAGTAGTGTTAATTTACCTTCCCAGAGCAAAGACATCATCAATGTAACTGCATCGGTCAGCAGCGTCTAACTCCTAGTAAAGAAAGTGTCATGCTGATTACTACAAGTTTAACCTATGAACTGGTAAGATTAAAACAATTAATATTGCATCTGATACAATAGTAGCAGTTTGAATTATATTACCTGGTGATTTGTTTGGAGTTGTTGACTAATTGTGCTCCATATGCTGTCAGGGTAATTGACTCTGTAAAATCCAATGTGGTCGTTGTTGACCTTCAGGAGTCCGTCCGTAGCAGGGGAATAGCCAGCTAATACTAGCTCTATTTGTATGACAGACGAACGTGTATGACTTAAATTTGACTAAATGCATGATATTACCAGAGGCTGGAAATGTAATGTTAAAAAGGTCAAGTCTAGGATTTGGTCAGAAGTATCTTTACCTGGACTGGACTTGTTGAACATGATGGAAATAGACGTATTGCTATCCACTGAGTACCACTTAACAGGGATGTTCCACTTGTAACTAAAATAAAAACATAGCCATTTTAGGATTTACAGGTTTCTCCTAATAAATATAGCTGAATCTACATCCATGGGGAAATCAATCAATGATCACAAAGGGATTTGATAGTGCTGTGAATAACTGACCTGAGTGGTGAGGGTGGCTGGGTGGGATTAGCATTGGGGTCCAACAAGAATCTTTGCTGGGTGAGTTTGCTCTGAGCGTCGATGGTAGACAGGTCCAGTACTGGGTAGCCCATCTGTTTGGTCCATGTGTCCATCACTTCTGCTACAGGCAACCCACTCACCTGCAAACAAAATGTTTTCGTGTATATCATACACATAAAAACACAAAGTTAGATGCAGTGAAATAATATCAATAATATCAACAATTTATATATTTTTAAATTCCTACGACCAAATTAGATATGACAAACATACATGAGCAAGTGACGCCCAAAAGTTGTCTGTTTTGGCATTCTCAAAGTGGAAATCTTTCAAGTATTTCTGTTGAAGGGAGAGAAAAACAGGTTACCAGCAATTTATCAATGTGGCCATCCATAGATTTAATGATAAATCAAATGTAGGCTATGTATTGCTATGACCCTTTCAAGTTAAGTATTACCATGGTAGAGTGTCTGACAGTAATCATCATTTTAATTCAACAAGGAAGGGATTGCATCTCCCTAACACTCGCTATTACCACATGATTCCGCTATTGACTGAATAGGAATCAAGAGACTTGTTGTAAGGATACTTCTATCTACTTTACGTCAGATGAAATGGACTCTTACCCGACAGCCATCCCTGAAGTTGTCTCGACCCAACCAGTCCTCCACCATCCTGAGAATTGATGCCCCCTAGAATAACAGTTACAGGAACATGTTTGGAATGAATTTAAAGACTAATTTCATTTCATTACATTTTATTTAATCCCATGAAGTAAGGTGAAAAGAGGCACAGTTTAAGATTACCTTGCTGTAGGATATGCTATCAAACACAGAGGTAATCTGAGCCGGAGTTGATACATCCACAATGATTGGATGGGAGGTGACGAGGGCATCGTCCACCATGACAGGAAGTACATCACTGATGATCATGATGTCACGCTGGTAAAGACAGAGACCGAAGTAGATTTAGAATGTATTCATAACCAGAGTTGGGGTTAAAGCAATTCCATTTCAAATCACTCAATTCAGGATCTGTCAGATGGACTCACCATTCCCCAGAGGGGCTCAGCCTTCTCTACACCGATGTACTCAAAGAAACTGGCAAAGCCCTCATTTAGCCAAAGGTCATCCCACCAATCCATGGTCACGATGTTCCCGAACCACTGCAGGGTTACAACATGCAAAGTTATCTTCCAGCTGACTTTATTTACAAACAAGTGTGTATGGGTGAGTGTGAGGGCGTGCGTGCATGTGTGTGTGAGTGCGTGTGTGTTCTGGATACTCCAGCCACAGTGGGACTCAAAGATAGTTGGACTCATAAATAGCAGGTGAGCCAAGGACACAAAATAACAGAGAAACACACACATACCAGGCAAAGCTCCAACAACACAATATTTTCATGCACACAAAATATCATAGCATGCAGTTTAACACTCTACAGCTCTGCATACAGTATAAAACATAAAACACAGAACAAAGTTACAGACACAATAAGAGCATATAAAACCCACATAGTTTCTACTGGTATTTACTAGTGAAGTCAAGTACTACTCTCACTTTTTCAAATTTTCTTATGATATACTCATATATATATATATATATTTCACCTTTATTTAACCAGAAAAAGCCCATTGAGACCCAGAGTCTCTTTTTCAAGGGAGACCTGGCCAAGAAGGCAGCAACAATCAATACATGACATAATTAAAACATACAACAATACAATACAACAACATGATCCAGCCCCAAAAAAGCATTTACACTCCTCCGTAACAGTCTCCCATTAATATTTTTAATTCATTCAGTGGCTCTAACATATCTAGATGAAGCATGGATTGTAGATTATTCCATGCGTCTGGTGCACAAGAGAGAAGGCAGTCTTGCCTAATACTGTGAATGTACTGGGGACTTTAAGTAGCAACCACCTAGCAGACGGGGTATGGTAACTTCTGGTGGTGAAGGAGACCAGACTACAGAGGTAAAGAGGGAGTTTACCCAAAAGTGCTTTGTAGATGAACACATACAAATGTATCCTTCTGAGCATATAAAGTGAGGTCCAACCTACCATATGGTACAATGTGCAATGGTGGGTGAGTGACTTGGCATTTGTAATAAAGCGCAAGGATGAATGATAAACAGTGTCCAGTCTCAGTAAGACGGAGGAGGCTGCATGCATATGCAACAAGTCACCATAATCAATAACAGAGAGAAAAGTGTCCTGAACAAGCTTCTTTCTAGCCATAAGCAGGAAGCAAGACTTATTACGAAAATAAAAACCCAATTTCCATTTAAGCTTTGTCACAATATTATCCACATGAACCTTAAAGGACAACTTGTCATCCAACCAAATACCTAGGTCACTTTTTCATTGACACTTTTTCAATGGATAAGCCACCAGATGTGACAATGCTAATGTTCTCTGGCAGAGTTCTAGCTCTGGTAAAGGTCATGAATTTAGTTTTTTGTATATTCAAGACCAATTTGAGATCATAAAGGGAGGCCTGCAGTGATTGAAAAGCAGTCTGGAGCTCTTCAACAGCCTGAACCAGAGAAGGAGCACATGAATATATAACTGTATCATCTGCATATAGTAACTTTGCTTGGTTGCATCCCATTTCCCAAATCATTAATAAAAATTGAGAACAACTGTCGTAGCAGAATCAGAATTAGTTAGGTAACATAGATAAATAAGATGTTTTATTTACTTTATACTTGTCATTAGAATGTCTTCTTTTGGACTATACTGTTGGAAGTTGCATTTTCCTTTCTCCTCTAGGGAAAAGTCACTTGGGGCCCAGAGAGGGGAGAGGCCAGGCTTGTCTTTTACATATCTGGTAATATGCAGAATATCAGAAAGGGAGAAGTCCGGTTTGAACATTGTCTTTCATAGGGGAATATATCTGTGAAACCATGTGAAGGACTCCACTATGTCTGTACTCCAGTAACTCCCTAATTTTCCCATTGGGGGGGAGGAGTATGGCAGTGTCTGGAACCATTATACCACCCCTCTTTCATAGTATATGACCTAGAGGTTCACTCCCCTTAGTGAGCTTCTCCAGGAGTGGGGAGAAGAGGGGGTGTATTTGAGATGAGGGTATCTAGAATTGACAATTGATATATGCCATTGGATGAGGTAATGTTTTGGTACTACGAAGTACCAAGAACGAGAAGTAGAACCTTGCCCAAGAGACCAAACTGAACGATAATTTATAGCTAATGCTATCTGGCTATGGGATACTCCTCTCTCAAGTAAATTTCTTTCTTTGTGAAGTTCCTAAGATCTGTGGTTCGTCATGTGAGTTGAGAGGGGTGTATCTTGGCTATAAAATATACTAAGAATTGTTTTGTAAGCACTCTCAGAGCATTCATTTATAGACACTGAATTGATCTGAGAGTCAAAGGGCTATGGTGAAGCTCATATAATTAAAGATGGAGTTTAAAATATAACTCTGACTTGTGTGTGGTTTGTAAACTCTCATCATTTAGTAATACAGGAAATTACCACGACACAACACATGAGCTAAAATGGAACCCTGGGGCACACCTCTATTAATCTCAAGAAAGCTAGACTTGTGATTGTCAGTATATACACATTGTGTTCTGTCAGAAAGATAGTTCCTAAACCAATTTACTGCCCCTTCACTGAGACCAATGTTTCTGAGTCTAGCTAGCAACAATTCATGGTCAACTGAATCAAAGGCCTTTGATGAATCCACAAACAGAGCAGCACAATGTTGCTTTTTATCATGTCCATTAATGATGTTGTTTGCCACTGCCATAGCTGCAGTTGTGGTGCTGTGCCCCGATCTAAAGCCAGACTGAACCACGCTCAATATGTTCTTTTCAATTAAGAAGTTTAACTGTGAGTTCACTAGGGACTCATAGACTTTGGCCAGGATAGGGCGTTTAGAGATAGGACAATAGTTATTAGCATCTGAGGGATCTCCACCCTTTAGCAGTGGGAGGACATAAGCTGATTTCCAAATGCTGGGTATGGATTTGTAGACCTCAATGTAAGACACAGACATATATTGCTATATATTGCTATTTATGGATTACCGGAGTGTTTTATTTCTTTATGACTGGATCACTATCTGAACTGCACATTGTAAGCATGTTTGTTGTAACTCTGGGATGTGGTTGCAACTGTGCTGATATTCACCTTCCTGTAAACAGCACCCAGTTCGCACTTGCCCCTCAGTCCTGTCACTTTGGACAGTTCATAAAACTTTATGGACAGCACCATCACCCTCTTATTGCCCAAAAAAGAACTAAAGGTCCTCATTGTTGCACATCATAAAAGGCTTGATGGATAACTGGAGGGCTGACGTAAGTCAATAGAACACTATCATTCCCATGACCAATTTCATGGGCAATATAAAACCATTCCATGCTATTGATTGATACAAAGATAGGGTTGTTCTCTTTTCCAAACTTTGAGCTCTGCCGCTAACACGTGCTTCACGACTTTTCCCTCATCATTTGGGCTTCATCATGGTGACACAATACCATCAGTGGTGACCCGTCATTCAGGGCAGGGCCACACTTGTTTAGCTATAAAATACATACAGTATATACAGTATGTATACAGTTGAAGTCAGAAGTTTACATACACCTTAGCCAAATACATTTAAACTCAGTTTTTCACAATTCCTGACATTTAAGTAAAAATTCACTGTCTTAGGTCAGTTAGTATCACCACTTTATTTTAAGAATGTGACATGTCAGAATAATAGAAGAGAGAATTATTTCTTTCAGCTTTTATTTCTTTCATCACATTCCCAGTGGGTCAGAAGTTTACATTAGTACTTGGTAGCATTGCCTTCAAATTGTTTAACTTGGGTCAAACGTTTCAGGTAGCCTTCCACAAGCTTCCCACAATAAGTTGGGTGAATTTTGTCCCATTCCTCCTGACAGAGCTTGTGTAACTGAGTCAGGTTTGTAGGCCTCCTTGCTCGCACACGCTTTTTCAGTTCTGCCCACACATTTTATATGGGATTGAGGTCAGGGCTTTGTGATGGCCACTCCAATACCTTGACTTTGTTGTCCTTAAGCCATTTTGCCACAACTTTGGAAGTATCCTTGGGATCTGTCACGACTTCCGCCGAAGTCGGTACCTCTCCTTGTTCGAGCGGTGTTCGGCCGTCGACGTCACCGATCTTCTAGCCATCACTGATCCATTTTTCATTTTCCATTGGTTTTGTCTTGTCTTCCTTCATACCTGGTTCCAATCCCATCAATTACATGTTGTGTATTTAACCCTCTGTTTCCCATCATGTCCTTGTCGGAGATTGTTTATTTGTATGTTTGTGTATTATGTATTGGTGCGCGACGGGTTCTTGTACCCACTTTTATTTATTTTGGTTTTGGAGTTTTTGTTAAGTTTATTAAACGACTCCATTTATACCAAGTTTGATTCTCCTGTGCCTGACTTCCCTGCCACTTACACACACGTTGTTACAGGATCATTGTCCATTTGGAAGACCGATTTGTGACCAAGCTTTAACTTCCTGACTGATGTCTTGAGATGTTGCTTCAATATATCCACATAATTTTTCTTTCTCATGATGCCATCTATTTTGTGAAGTGCACCAGACCCTCCTGCAGAAAAGCACTCCCACAACATGATGCTGCCACCACAGTGCTTCACGGTTGGGATTGTGTTCTTCAGCTTGCAAGCCTCCCCCTTTTCCCTCCAAACATAACGAGGGTCATTATGGCCAAACAGTTGTATTTTTGTTTCATCAGACCAGAGGACATTTCTCCAAAAAGTCCAAACTTTGTCCCCATGTGCAGTTGCAAACCGTAGCCTGGCTTTTTTATGGCGGTTTTGGAGCAGTGGCTTCTTCTTTGCTGAGCGGCCTTTCAGGTTATGTCGAGATAGGACTCGTTTTACAGTGAATATAGATACTTTTGTACCTGTTTCCTCCAGCATCTTCACAAGGTCCTTTGCTGTTGTTCTGGGATTGATTTGCACTTTTCGCACCAAAGTACGTTCATCTCTAGGAGACAGACGCATCTCCTTCCTGAGCGGTATGACAGCTACGTGGTCCCATGGTGTTTATACTTGCGTACTATTGTTTGTACAGATGAACGTGGTACCTTCAGGCATTTGGAAATTGCTCCCAAGGATGAACCAGACTTGTGGAGGTCTCCAATTTTTTTCTGAGGTCTTGGCTGATTTCTTTTGATTTTCCCATGATGTCAAGCAAAGAGGCACTGAGTTTGAAGGTAGGCCTTGAAATACATCCACAGGTACACCTCCAATTGACTCAAATGATGTCAATTAGCCTATCAGAAGCTTCTAAAGCCATTACATAATTTTCTGGAATTTTCTAAGCTTTTTAAAAGCACAGTCAACTTAGTGTATGTAAACTTCTGACCTACTGGAATTGTGATACAGTGAATTACAAGTGAAATAATCTGTCTGTAAACAATTGTTGGAGAAATGACTTGTGTCATGCACAAAGTAGATGTCCTTGCCAAAACTATAGTTTGTTAACAAGAAATTTGTGGAGTGGTTGAAAAACGAGTTTTAATGACTCTAACCTAAGTGTATGTAAACTTCTGACTTCAACTGTATGTACAGTTATAAAAATAATTGCCTGTTTTGCATGTTAGTTTGGCATTAATTCATGTCACATATCAGTTTGAAAACTGTAAAAAAAAAAAAAAATGTATTAAAAACATGGTCTCTATCTTGAGTAAGGCAGCTCCAAAATGCAGGTATTTCCGTCTAGCTCAGTGCTTTCTGTGGTTGAGAGGCAGCCAGCGGAATATACAGAGCGTAGGTGTTGGTAATCTTCTTTAGTTGTGCCATGATTGGCTCAGTGTTCTGTCACTCATGGGGACACTATGTCACCACAGAATCTACAGGGAGAGCTAGGCAGTTCAAGCTCCCTTGGGTGCTGCCATAGATTTACATTAGAAGTACCCATCCAAGAAGGCTCAAGGTCATCAGCCACAGATAAAATGTATGCCAAATCATGTTATATCTACCGTAGCTTTGATTGGACTGATCATGTTACTTTCTAAATCTTAGCTAGCAAGCTAGACAAGCAGTCATCATCACGTCAACAATCTACTGGCAATTCCTCTTCAATCCTTGTCATATAAAGATAAATTATAGATAAAAGGTATCAGTGCTCATCGTCCATCGGACATAAACATTACACAACAAGTCGGAAATCGCAAATTCAACAATGAGTGGGTTGGAAGGAATCAGTGGCTAACTGCAAGCGTTGCAAAGCAATCACTATTTTGCTTCGACAGCCTGCTATTCGGTGGAGAGGGTGTGTGGTCCAAGTCTGGGTTTAAGGATTTAAAACATCTGTCTGAAAGTGTCTCTTTTCCAAGCTTAAAAATATAAACATTGGGGCCTCCCGAGTGGCACAGTGGTCTAAGGCACTGCATCGCACTGCATCGCTAGCTGTGCCACTAGAGATTCTGGGTTTGAGTCCAGGCTCTGTCACAGCTGGCCATGACCCTCCCCAAACCCAGGGGAGGGTTTGGCTGGCAGGGATGTCCTTGTCGCGCACTAGAGACTCCTGTGGCGGGCCGGGTGCAGTGCACGCTGACACGGTTGCCAGGTTAACGGTGTTTCCTCTGACATATTGGTGCGGCTGGCTTCCGGGTTAAGTGGGCATTGTGTCAAGAAGCAGTGCGGCTTGGTTGTGTTTCGAAGGACGCACGGCTCTTAACCTTCACCTCTCCCAGGTCCGTACAGGAGTTGCAGCAATGAGACAAGACTGTAACTACCAATTGGATACCATGAAAAAGGGGTAAAAAGATAAACATTCACTTGCAACACCATGGGCCAGAAAAGGTTGAATACATTGGCCATGCTGTCAATCCAGCATGACTTCTGCTGTGTTCAAAACAACTAGAAACTCGAAACTGGGAATTCTCAGACTTCAGTGACGAGCTCCGACCGGGAAAATACGTTTTGAACAGTCATCCAACTCGGAATTCCAAACCGAGAACTATGGCCTCTTCTAGAGCACCGACCTGAAGATCACTGATGTCATGATTCAACCTTGTTTCTTTTCCAGACTTCCCAGTTGTGTTGAAAGCCCCTTTGACAACAAGATGTGACCACAAGAAGGACCACTGCGCCACCTCCCTGTCCAAGTGAGCACAGCACAACAACGGTGAGTCCAAAAATGGCTTGTATGCTGCTGCATAAATTAGCTCATGTGCTTTTCTTCATGAGGAGAGGATACTAAATAATGTTGTTGGATCTGTAACCATGTTTGCCAGTGGCATTCTCTTCCCATTCAAATATTTGTTTTCATACAAAAAGTTCAGTAATAGACCCATGTAATTCCAGTTGATATTGTGAGGGTCGTTTTTTGTTTTGTTGTCACCGTTATAGTGCAATTAATGTGTTGTTTAGTGTTTTGTTGTGTAGTGGCTTTGCTGGCATGCATTTAAAAAAAAATTTGCCCCACCAAAATGTACATGCTAAAATCGTCACTGAATACCGTAATATCATTTTGGGGTGATTGAGCTTGGGTCCCTCTATGACTATGACTATGAAATATGTTTTTTAATTTTCCACTATAAGATGTTTTCCATTAGTTTTCCACTATAACATGACTAATGAATAACTCTTGAACGATTTCTCGTGGTTGTGTTTCTGTTGTGGGAATGTTGGAGACAGGTGTTTCTCACCTGGTGGACCAGCTCATGAGCGATGACGCTAGCCACACGTTGTTTGTTGTACGATGACGACTGGTTCTCATCATAGAGGAGGTTGGCCTCCCTGTAGGTGATCAGACCCCAGTTCTCCATGGCACCTGTGCCAAAGTCAGGGATGGCAATCTTATCTGGAAAAACAAAACAAAAAAATTGCAAGCATGTGTGTATAAGGCATTATGAATTAATTGTATCCAGTAGTTATAACAGTTCACAAACAGAGGAGATCTCAAATTACCTAGCTTTGGGATGGAGTATGTCATGTCGAAATATTCCTCAAAGTAGTCAAAAATGATCTTGGTTGTGTTAGCAGCATACTCTGCTGTCGCAATTTGTGCAGGCTGTGCATAGATTCGCAACTGGAAGAAAAGGATTAAAAGCAGAGTTGTTGAGGTAGGTTATGGGAGTGTGTATACACTACAGTATGTGCAAGCATGCCTGTGTGCATACATGCGTGCATTTACATTTAATCAACACAATATTTATACTTTTTTAGATTTTCTCCAAAACAGTGTAAAGTTTAACTAACTGCTGAAATCTCAAAACAAAAGTCCAACAGCTATGACACAGATTGGAGACCAAAATTAAATAAACTTTTTACTAAGCTTTTATACCATTTAAAACTTTGAACTGGACAGGCTTTAGGTAAAGTGTTACAATATTTATCTCAATATACTCTGTAGACTATAAAATATGACTTTCAACAGTTCAACAGTAAATATTTTCTTAGTTTAAGGTAGTAGAGGGACCAGTGAAAATGACTGCTGAGAAAAATTACAAGTACTTACAGGAATTCCTCTAGATGATTTCCTTTCCACAAACGTAAACTGGTGCACAGCAAAACATACCAAATAGGTACTCATTGGAACGGATCTCTGGAAGGACGTTTTGATCTTATTGTCAGGAAGCAGCTCTGGGGCGCCCTGGAGAGGAAGAAGGTCTGTGGTTTAATACAGATGCGAGTCAGCCTCTCTTATGGTTGTGTTCTCAGCACCAAGGACCCAGAGCAAAAGATTGATGGCTCCTGCTTTCGCATTAATGGCACTGAATCTCTTCTCCCTCTTAGTGACTCCCATTGCAGCTTCAAGTAAACTAACGGATAACACTATGCGCACCTTTTTTGTGATAGATTGTGATACATTATATGCATTTATTTGGTATGTTTTATAAGGAGCAATTTGTTACTATTTGTTTTTCTTGCATAGACTGTACCTCCACTGGCATATTGGAGAGGGCTTCATAGTCCTTGTCATGGGTGATGGAAATCTTGTAGGTGGCCTTTTGGTTTGGCTCATCAAAACAGGGGAAAGATTTGCGGGCGTCTGTCGGCTCATGGTCGGTGGCAGCAATTTTTCTTGGAAGAAAAAGAAACATGGCAACAAGTCACCCCTTTATATTACTTTTTATTAGACTGTTGTGTACAAAAAATGTTTAAGTATGCAGAGTTTACTGGATTGTGGCTGCTAAATGTGCTTGAGCAAAGAGAAAATTGACACTTCATGGCCAATGCTGCAAGTAGCTCACTACACCTGTCCACCTTTCAAGTCATACTTATTGACACACTAGAAACTACACTACAGTCGTGGCCAAAAGTTTTGAGAATGAAAATTAATATTTGTGTCACAAAGTCTGCTGCCTCAGTTTGTATGATGGCAATTTGCATATACTCCAGAATGTTATGAAGTGATCAGATGAATTGCAATTAATTGCAAAGTCCCTCTTTGCCATGCAAATGAACTGAATCCCCAAAAACCTTTCCACTGCATTTCAGCCCTGCCACAAAAGGACCAGCTGACATCATGTCAGTGATTCTCTCGTTAACACAGGTGTGAGTGTTGACGAGGACAAGGCTGGAGATCACTCTGTCATGCTGATTGAGTTCGAATAACAGACTGGAAGCTTCAAAAGGAGGGTGGTGCTTGGAATCATTGTTCTTCCTCTGTCAACCATGATTACCTGCAAGGAAACACGTGCCGTCATCATTGCTTTGCACAAAAAGGGCTTCACAGGCAAGGATATTGCTGCCAGTAAGATTGCACCTAAATCAACCATTTATCAGATCATCAAGAACTTCAAGGAGAGAGGTTCAATTGTTGTGAAGAAGGCTTCAGGGCGCCCAAGAAAGTCCAGCAAGCGCCAGGACCGTCTCCTAACGTTGATTCAGCTGCGGGATCGGGGCACCACCAGTACAGAGCTTGCTCAGGAATGGCAGCAGGCAGGTGTGAGTGCATCTGCACGCACAGTGATGCGAAGACTTTTGGAGGATGGCCTGGTGTCAAAAAGGGCAGCAAAGAAGCCACTTCTCTCCAGGAAAAACATCAGGGACAGACTGATATTCTGCAAAAAGTACAGGGATTGGACTGCTGAGGACTGAGGTAAAGTCATTTTCTCTGATGAATCCCCTTTCCGATTGTTTGGGGCATCCGGAAAAAAGCTTGTCCGGAGAAGACAAGGTGAGCGCTACCATCAGTCCGGTGTCATGCCAACAGTAAAGCATCTTGAGACCATTCATGTGTGGGGTTGCTTCTCAGCCAAGGGAGTGGGCTCACTCACAATTTTGCCTAAGAACACAGCCATGAATAAAGAATGGTACCAACACATCCTCCGAGAGCAACTTCTCCCAACCATCTAGGAACAGTTTGGTGATGAACAATGCATTTTCCAGCATGATGTAGCACCTTGCAATAAGGCAAAAGTGATAACTAAGTGGCTCGGGGAACAAAACATCGATATTTGGGGTCCATGGCCAGGAAACTCCCCAGACCTTATTGTGGTCAATCCTTAAGAGGCGGTTGGACAAACAAAAACCCACAAATTCTGACAAACTCCAAGCATTGATTATGCAAGAATGGGCTGCCATCAGTCAGGATGTGGCCCAGAAGTTAATTGACAGCATGCTAGGGCGGATTGCAGAGGTCTTGAAAAAGAAGGGTCAACTTAATGTAATTGTCAATAAAAGCCTTTGCCACTTATGAAATGCTTGTAATTATACTTCAGTATTCCATAGTAACATCTGACAAAAATATCTAAAGACACTGAAGCAGCAAACTTTGTGGAAATTAATATTTGTGTCATTCTCAAAACTTTTGGCCACGACTGTACATTATCAACACTATCATTTTAACTTTGAATAACAGCAACTTAACCGATAACGTACTGTGACGGGTAAATATACTCTTACATAAAGGAGGTTCAACCATGGTCCTATTAGTGATAAGAATCAATGCACTCCCTGGGAAAATAAAAATTATGTTTATTTTTCCCTCAGTGGTTTCATCCCATTACACCCCTGTCTCTTTAGTGTGACATAAAGTACAAACAGATGGTGTGCTGCTGGGCCTCATGTGCACACACACGCACGCATGCATGGACGCATACACACACAGACAAGCACAGATGCACACACTCACACTCAGCTAAACTCAGCTGTCAACACTCAGATTACGTCTCGTAAACTTGTTCCCAAAAGGAAATTGTCCTTGAAGGAATTTGGCTGAGGGTCTAAAGTTCTGCAGATTTTCTTCCCTATCCCACATTGCATATTGGAGTCATGGTTATAGATCTATTCAAATGGGTCCAAAGTAGCATATGCAGCTCTCATAACACTGAGCATGTGAGGGATTTAGTTGCATTGTAACCATTCTCAGCAATCATTAATTTATGTCTTCATAAATATTGTCTTTCCCTAACGCCTCGATCAGACGGACAGCGTCATTGCTTCAATGCTACGTAATAAATTCTGCAGTTAAACATTTTAACTGGATATGTGTGTAATAAAAGTTAAAAGTTCACCTTTTGATACTATTTCTGTCAAGTATACGAATACAATTTGATGCATACGTTGGATATATCCAACGTATTCACCACAACAGAACACAGAACGCACTGCAACTGCCTCTGCAACATAATGCTGCAAGGCAAATGCAGCGTTCCATTGGAAATGAAGGTACTTCTGGTGTACCAAAATGCATACATGCATGGAGACACACAAAAACATACTGAAATACACCCAATCTATAACCACAAATGCATGCCTCGAAGGACTTACTTGGTGGCCCCATTTTCTGTGTAGGTGACTCTGTAGAAGCCCACCAGAGATCCGTTGAGCCAGCCCTGGAAGTCCAGGGTGAGAATGTACACCTCATTGGGCTTGGTGGCCGCAAGCTCCTCCACCGCCTCCACTACGACATACTCCTGCAGTTTGAACTCAAAGCAACCCTTGATGGCCACAGTCACATCCCTCTGAGCCTGTGGGGTTTTCAGGACAAGCCTGGGGACTGCCCTGACGAACGTCTCTCGGATGTGGAGCCACAGGTGCCTCGTGGGTCGTCTCACCTCCAGGTGCACGGACACATTCCCCATGTAGAGGTCAGTGGTCAGGTCAGGCTCCAGGTGGAGGTCATAGTGCACCGGCTTCACGTAGTCCGGCAGCCGGAAATTCTTCCAGTCCCCATCAGTGTTGTTGGAGGGCTTGCAGGGCCCCCTGTCAGCTGGTGGGGGAGTGGAGGTGGGCTTGGGGGGTCCCTCGGTGGGGGCCGGGTCAGCCGGGGTACTGTCGGGCTGTGTGAGGCCCACCCCCAGCCCCACAGCTACAGCTGACACCACCACAACAGCACAGATGAGGGCCGCGTGCTTTCCTCGGATCCAATAACTCTTCTCCTCCTTCTCAAAGTCCAGGCTTTCAACCATGGTGCCCGCCTTGGTGGCGCAAGACCAAATGCCGTGGCCTCAGATATCTTCTGAATCCCCTACTGGAGGAATAACGTGAGGGAAGAAAACACTATTTCCTGATCAGATTTCCAAGGGGTTGCAGCTGAGAGATAGCACAACGCCAAGCTGCTTTAAAACTGACCACAGATCAGTTCCTGTAAAACCTGATAAAAGAGAACCCTAGGCTGAGCTAATCTGAAACTAACAGCATATCATTCAGAGTTCCAGCATATCAAAGATGAAAAACTATTGGTCTGAGTTGATCCAAGCTCAGTCTGCCTGCCATCGAGTGCAAGGCTGCCTGTGGGAGGTGGAGAGAGGTTAGCTGGAGCGGTGGAGAGGAGTTGGAGAAGGAGGAGTAGGGTTGCTGAGGGGGAGTCTACAATAGAGAGAGGGAATACCATGCACTGGAGGCAAATCTTATACACTAATGCAGGGCAGTTTTTTTCAGTGGGCATTGCGTATACATATACTCACTTCTTAATCCACACTCATACATATCAAAGTAGTGTAGTGGAGGTAAAGGCCTACGCCATATCAATTATGTACATTGCCTTCGGGAAGTATTCAGACCAATTTACTTTTTCCACATTTTGTTACGTTACAGCCTTATTCTAAAATACATAAACATTTTAAAAATCCTCAGCATTCTACACACAATACCCCATAATGACAAAGTGAAAACAGGTTTTAGACATTTTTGCAAATTTATTAAAACAAAAAAACTACAACGCCTTATTTACGTAAGTATTCAGACCCTTTGCTATGAGACTCGAAATTGAGCTCAGGTGTATCCTGTTTCCATTGGTCATCCTTCATATGTTTCTACAACTTGACTGGAGTCCACCTGTGGTCAATTCAATTAATTGGACATGATTTGGAAAGGCACACACCTGTCTATATAAGGTCCCACAGTTGACAGTGCATGTCAGAGCAAAAACCAAGCCATGAGGTTGAAGGAATTGTCCGTAGAGCTCTGAGACAGGATTGTGTCGAGGCACAGATCTGGAAGGATGGCAGAAAATGTCTGCAGCATTGAAGGTCTCCAAGAACACAGATTCTTAAATGGAGGAAGTTTGGAACAACCAAGACTCTTCCTAGAGCTGGCCGCCCGGCCAAACTGAGCAATCGGAGAAGGGCCTTGGTCCTGGAGGTGACCAAGAACCTGAGACCTGAAAATAGCTGTGCAGCGATGCTCCCGAAATAACCTGACGAGCTTGAGAGGATCTGCAGAGAAGAATGGGAGAAACTCCCCAAGTACAGTTGTGCCAAGCTTGTAGCGTCATACCCAAGGAGACTCGAGGCTGTAATTGCTGCAAAAGGTGCTTCAACACAAAGTACTGAGTGAAGTGTCTGAATATCTGCAGTGTATGTAAATGTGATATTTCCATATTTATTTTTAATACATTTGCAAAAATGTCTAAAAACCTGTTTTGGCTTTGTCATCATGGGGTATTGTGTGTAGATTGATGAGGGGGGAAAACGATTGAATGAATTTTAGAATAAGGTTGCAACGTAACAAAATGTGGAAAATGTCTAGCGGTCTGTATACTTTCCGGATGGACTGTATAAATTATCAAATCATCCGCACTCTAAAGTGGAGTGAAGTCCCAGGGGTTCCTTACAACTTCTTCTAAATGCTTATTTTTTTGCGAGGGAAGAGAGACCCGACGGAACTACAACTTCCATTTAAGAACAAAACTCAACTCAACAGCATTTGGAGTAAAACGTTTCCGGTTGGTTTTTCTCCTACCATATCTATTGTGTTATAGTCTCATACATTATTTTAACATTTCCACAAACTTCAAAGTGTTTTCTATCCAATGGTACCAATTATATGCATATCCTGACTTCTGGGCCTGAGTAACAGGCAGTTTACTTTGGGCACGTCAGTCAGGCGGAAAGTCAGAAAAAGGACCCTAGCCCTATGCTGCCCTATATACATAGACATGGAATCACTGGCCACTTTAATAATGGAACACTAGTCACATTAATGTTTACATACTGCTTTACTAATTTCATATGTATATACTGTATTCTATTCTACTGTATTTTAGTCAATGCCACTCCGACATTGCTCGTCCTAATATTTATATATTTCTTTAATTCCATTAATTTGCTTTTAGATTTGTATATATTGTTATGAATTGTAAGATATTACTGCACTGTTGGTGCTTAGGAACACAAGCATTTCGGTACACCCGCAATAACATCTGCTAAATATGTGTATGTGACCAATAAAATGTGATTTGATTTGATTTATATAGGCCCTAACAGTTTGTGGGCACCATTTGTCACCGTTATAGTGCAATGAATGTATTGTTTAGTGTTGTGTTGTGGCTTTGCTGGCATGCATAAAAAATATATATATATTTGTTTGCCCCACCAAGATTTACATACTAAAATCACCACTGCATGGTGGATGTATTTCGCATTGCCATGATTTTAGGTCATTCATAGTACACTGTTTCTCATCTAATTTTTCACACGGGGCGCCTTCGCCGGGCGGGCTGTTTGCGAAAGTTTGTGCAAAATTTGAGTATAGCCACTTCTCCATGCACATCAACACCATTGTATTTGTAACGGCAATCTAGCTCTTCCTCCTCCTCGGACGAGGAGAGGCGAGAAGGATCGGAGGACCAATGTGCAGCGTGGTAAGTTTCCATGATTTAATGAACATGAAAACAAGACACTATACAAAATAACAAACAAACTGTCACAGTCCCGTGTGGCACAAACACTGACACAGAAAACAACCACCCACAAATCCCCAACACAAAACAAGCCACCTATATATGATTCTCAATCAGGGACCACGATTAACAGCTGCCTCTGATTGAGAACCATATTAGGCCGAACACAGAAACAGACAAACTAGACACACAACATAGAATGCCCACCCAGCTCACGTCCTGACCAACACTAAAACAAGCAAAACACATAAGAACTATGGTCAGGACGTGACAGTATTCATGAATAAATACATGAAGGTGAAGAGCTTCCAAACTGTCAGATTATTAGAATATTTGGTACACACATGCTCTCCTCAGAATATCAATCAATCAAATGTATTTATAAAGCCTTTCTTACATCAGCTGATGTCACAAAGTGCTGTACAGAAACCCAGCCTAAAACCCCGAACAGTAATCAATGCAGGTGTAGAATAGGAGACTAACCTTGATTAAATGTAGGTAGCATGGTTTCCTTGTTACTTCAACTTACTTTACTTGTAAAGTGTACACCTTTGACTCTTCAGTGTATGTCTATAACATCATAACACAAGTATGAGACAGTATTCAAAGAATGCATTGCTCATCATATCAAAGTACAATTTTTACAATTAAATATGACAATCAATGATGTTCATAGACACTGTGGTATCTTAATCAATCCTATTCCAAGATGGTGTAGCAGTCAGGAGTCTTTTGTCTTCGTCTTGTCGTGTCCTGTGTATATATCTTTTTATAAATATTTTCTTCGCATATATTTTTTTATATTTTTCTTAACCCCAAACTTCAACATACTTTCCTGCAACCCGCCTCACCCAATGTGGTATGGATCTGCTATTTTCTTTACTTTAGAACCGGAACCCCCAACAGCAGCTAGCTAGCTAACTAGCTAGTAGTTAGCTAGCCACTGCTAGCGGTCATCAGCTAACCTTCAGCCCGGACAACCCCTGCCAGTCTGCACAGCGTGATTCAACCCAGAGCTTATCAGACTTCTTTTTCTCCATATCCCCAGATTCCTACCGCAAGCTCTGAACCTCTTCACCTGGATCATTCAGCTAGCTAGCTGCTATCCGATTGGCTTCTCCTGGCTAACATCTCTGTCCCGAAGCACGCACCAATTAGCCTGGAGCTAGCCTATGCTAGGCCCATTTCCCGGCTAGCTGAAGAGGTCCATCAGCCACTCCTTGGGCTACAATACCTATTTTGCCAATTGGCCTGGACCCCTTTTATTGCCAATATGGAGCCCCGCCGATCCATCACAACTGGACTACCGACGTAATCCGCCCAAGGTTTTTTTTCAACAGGCTCCTCCATCGCGACGTCCCCTGAATGCCCATCTGCTAGCCTGCTAGCCACGGCCCGCTAGCTGCCTAAAGCATAATGGACTATTAGCTGAAGAGGTCCATCAGCCAATTTTTTGGGCTACTATACCTATTTTGCCAATTGGCCTGGACCCTTTTACTACACGGACCCCTGCTGATCCATCATGACTGGTCTGCCGACGTAACTGCACGAGGGGGCTACAACAGACTTCTTCCGTCGCGACGTCCCTCTAAGGCCCTTCTGCTAGCCTGCTAGCCCCAGCCCGCTAGCTCTCTGAATCGCCGTGTCTCCAGCCCGCACAGCTACTCACTGAACCCTATGATCACTCGGCTACGCATGCCTCTCCCTAATGTCAATATGCCTTGTCAATTGCTGTTTTGGTTAGTTATTATTGTCTTATTTTACTGTAGAGCCTCCAGCCCTGCTCAATATGCCTCAGCTAACCCTCTTGTCCCACCTCCCACATGCGATGACCTCACCTGGTTTAATTGATGTCTCTAGAGACAATACCTCTCTCATCGTCACTCAATGCCTAGGTTTACCTCCACTGTACTCACATCCTACCATACCTTTGTCTGTACATTATGCATTGAATCTATTCTACCGCGCCCAGAAACCTGCTCCTTTTACTCTCTGTTCCAAATGCACTAGACGACCAGTTCTTATAGCCTTTAGCCGTACCCTTATCCTACTCCTCCTCTGCTCCTCTGGTGATGTAGAGGTTAATCCAGGCCCTGCAGTGCCTAGCTCCACTCCCATTCCCCAGGCGCTCTCATTTGTTGACTTCTGTAACCATAAAAGCCTTGGTTTCATTCATGTTAACATTAGAAGCCTCCTCCCTAAGTTTGTTTTATTCACTGCTTTAGCACACTCTGCCAACCCGTATGTCTTAGTCGTGTCTGAATCCTGGCTTAGGAAGGCCACCAAAAACCCAGAAATTTCAATCCCTAACTATAACATTTTCCGACAAGATGGAACTGCCAAAGGGGGCAGAGTTGCAATCTACTGCAGAGATAGCCTGCAGAGTTCTGTCTTACTATCCAGGTCTGTACCCAAACAATTTCAGCTTCTACTTCTAAAAATCCACCTTTCCAGAAACAAGTTTCTCACGGTTGCCACTTGCTATAGACCACCTTCTGCCCCCAGCTGTGCCCTGGACACCATATGTGAATTGATTGCCCCCCATCTAACTTCAGAGCTCACGCTGTTAGGTGACCTGAACTGGGACATGCTTAACACCCCGGCCATCCTACAATAAGCATTTTTCTATGGCTGGCCATGCTTTCCACCTGGCCACCCCTACCCCAGTCAACAACCCTGTACCCCCCACAGCAACTTGCCCAAGCCCCCCCCCCCCCCCCCATTTCTCCTTCACCCAAATCCAGATAGCTGATGTTCTGAAAGAGCTGCAAAATCTGGACCCCTACAAATCAGCAGGACTAGACAATCTGGACCCTCTCTTTCTAAAATTGTCAGTCGAAATTGTTGCAACCCCATATTACTAGCCTGTTCAACCTCTCTTTTGTATCGTCTGAGAGACCCAAAGATTGGAAAGCTGCCGTGGTCATCCCCCTCTTCAAAGGGGGAGACACTCTAGACCCAAACTGCTACAGACCTATATCTATCCTACCCTGCCTTTCTAAGGTCTTCGAAAGCCAAGTTAACAAACAGATCACCGACCATTTCGAATCCCACCGTACCTTCTCTGCTATGCAATCTGGATTCCGAGCTGGTCATGGGTGCACCTCAGCCACGCTCAAGGTCCTAAACAATATCATAACCTCCATCGATAAGAGACAATACTGTGCAGCTGTATTCATAGACCTGGCCAAGGCTTTCGACTCTGTCAATCACCACATTCTTATCGGCAGACTCAACAGCCTTGGTTTCTCAAATGGCTGCCTCGCCTGGTTCACCAACTACTTCTCAGACAGAGTTCAGTGTGTCAAATCGGAGGGCCTGTTGTCCGGACCTCTGGCAGTCTCTATGGGGGTGCCACAGGGTTCAATTCTCGGGCCGACTCTTTTCTCTGTATACATCAATGATGTTGCTATTGCTGCTGATGATTCTCTGATCCACCTCTACGCAGACGACACCATTCTGTATACTTCTGGCCCTTCTTTGGAGACTGTGTTAACTAACCTCTAGACGAGCTTTAATGCCATACAACTCTCCTTCCGTGGCGTCCAACTGCTCTTAAATGCAAGTAAAACTAAATGATTAGTCTTCAACCGATCGCTGCCAGCACCTGCCCGCCCGTCCAACATCACTGCACTGGACGGTTCTGACTTAGAATATGTGGACATCTACAAATACCTAGGTGTCTGGTTAGACTGTAAACTCTCCTTACAGACTCACATTAAGCATCTCCAATCCAAAATGAAATCTAGAATCGGCTTCCTATTTCGCAACGAAGCATCCTTCACTCATGCTGCCAAACATACCCTCGTAAAACTGACTATCCTACCGATCCTTGACTTTGGCGATGTCATTTACAAAACAGCCTCCAACACTCTACTCAGCAAATTGGATGCAGTCTATCACAATGCCATCCGTTTTGTCACCAAAACCCCATATACTACCCACCACTGCGACCTGTATGCTCTCGTTGGCTGGCCCTCACTTCATATTCGTCGCCAACCCCACTGGCTCCAGGTCATCTATAAGTCTTTGCTATGTAAAGCCCCGCCTTATCTCAGCTCACTGGTCACCATAGCAGCACCCACCCGTAGCACGCGCTCCAGCAGGTATATTTCACTGGTCACCCCCAATTCCTCCTTTGGCCGCCTTTCATTACAGTTCTCTGCTGCCAATGATTGGAACGAATTGCAAAAATCACTGAAGCTGGAGACTCATATCTCCCTCACTAACTTTAAGCATCAGCTGTCAGAGCAGCTCACAGATCACTGCACCTGTACATAGCCCATCTGTAAATAGCCCATCCAACTACCTCATCCCCATACTGTTATTTATTTATTTTTGCTCCTTTGCACCCCAGTATCTCTACTTGCACATTCATTTTCTGCACATCTATCACTCCAGTCTCTACAGTGTTTCTTTGCTAAATTGTAATTATTTCACCACTATGGCCTATTTATTGCCTTACCTCCCTTATCTTACCTCATTTGTACACACTGTATATAGCCTTTTTTCTATTGTGTTATTGACTGTATGTTTTGTTTATTCCATGTGTAACTCTGTGTTGTTGTTTGTGTCGCACTGCTTTGCTCTATCTTGGCCAGGTCGGAGGTGTAAATGAGATCTTGTTCTCAACTAGCCTACCTGGTTAAATAAAGGTGAAATAAAAATATTATAAAATCTTGAGAAAATGTCCACACACATTTCAAAGTTTACTAGCCTTTACATGCAAACCTCGCCAGCAAAACATTTTAGTGCCCCCCCTTCTTGACCGCGGATAATTTATTTTAGTTTTAAAGGTCATTTCCTGCAATTCTACACATTTTACCATTTTACATTTTACCACAAAATAATTGTGCAATTTTAAAGCAAGTTTACGGCAAATTGGACACATTTTGCAAATGTATAACTAATTTCAGGGAATTGGGAAACCTAGTCAATTGCACAACTGAATGCATTCAACCAAAATGTGCTTTCCGCATTTAACCCAACCCCTCTGAATTAGAGAGGTGCAGTGGGCTGCCTTAATTAACGTCCATGGCACCCAGGGAGCAGTTGTTGATGGGGGTTAACTGCCTTTCGGTTCATGGCCAAACACTCTTAACTGCTAGGCTATCTGCCTCTAGGCTACCTACTCATTTTGCCATGGGATGAAGAGGAAAATTGTTAGTGTTACAGCACATTTTCTACAATTCTACACATTTTGCCATGGGGCGAAGATTTTTTCCCCCCGTTTTAAAGCTAATTTCCTCAAATTCTACACATTTTGCCATGACTTATGCCATGTTAGAATTAAATCTGAGTGAGAGTGGCTAACAAAATCAATGGGGGCACGTGCCCTTCATGCCCGGTCGGTAATTCAGCCATGATTAAAAAAATGTCTTACTTTTAATCCTGCCCTGTTATTTCATAGAGAAGCATTTGAGGGCCTTTCTTCTCTTTTTTTTTAACCAGAGATCATAGAAACACACCATTTTCATGTACACACTGGTATGGTGGAGGAGAGAATTAATATGAAGTGGCAGAATTGCCCTTTATAGCTGAGCTCCTAGTAAGAATATGTCCTTGTAGGAATATGTCCTCGTAATCTTTAGCACAAGTACAGATCTTACACAGATAAGAGGGTGATAAGCCTTACACTGACACAGAAAACAACCACCCACAAATCCCCAACACAAAACAAGCCACCTATATATGATTCTCAATCAGGGACAACGATTAACAGCTGCCTCTGATTGAGAACCATATTAGGCCGAACACAGAAACAGACAAACTAGACACACAACATAGAATGCCCACCCAGCTCACGTCCTGACCAACACTAAAACAAGCAAAACACATAAGAACTATGGTCAGGACGTGACAGTATTCATGAATAAATACATGAAGGTGAAGAGCTTCCAAACTGTCAGATTATTAGAACATTTGGTACACACATGCTCTCCTCAGAATATCAATCAATCAAATGTATTTATAAAGCCTTTCTTACATCAGCTGATGTCACAAAGTGCTGTACAGAAACCCAGCCTAAAACCCCGAACAGTAATCAATGCAGGTGTAGAATAGGAGACTAACCTTGATTAAATGTAGGTAGCATGGTTTCCTTGTTACTTCAACTTACTTTACTTGTAAAGTGTACACCTTTGACTCTTCAGTGTATGTCTATAACATCATAACACAAGTATGAGACAGTATTCAAAGAATGCATTGCTCATCATATCAAAGTACAATTTTTACAATTAAATATGACAATCAATGATGTTCATAGACACTGTGGTATCTTAATCAATCCTATTCCAAGATGGTGTAGCAGTCAGGAGTCTTTTGTCTTCGTCTTGTCGTGTCCTGTGTATATATCTTTTTATAAATATTTTCTTCGCATATATTTTTTTATATTTTTCTTAACCCCAAACTTCAACATACTTTCCTGCAACCCGCCTCACCCAATGTGGTATGGATCTGCTATTTTCTTTACTTTAGAACCGGAACCCCCAACAGCAGCTAGCTAGCTAACTAGCTAGTAGTTAGCTAGCCACTGCTAGCGGTCATCAGCTAACCTTCAGCCCGGACAACCCCTGCCAGTCTGCACAGCGTGATTCAACCCAGAGCTTATCAGACTTCTTTTTCTCCATATCCCCAGATTCCTACCGCAAGCTCTGAACCTCTTCACCTGGATCATTCAGCTAGCTAGCTGCTATCCGATTGGCTTCTCCTGGCTAACATCTCTGTCCCGAAGCACGCACCAATTAGCCTGGAGCTAGCCTATGCTAGGCCCATTTCCCGGCTAGCTGAAGAGGTCCATCAGCCACTCCTTGGGCTACAATACCTATTTTGCCAATTGGCCTGGACCCCTTTTATTGCCAATATGGAGCCCCGCCGATCCATCACAACTGGACTACCGACGTAATCCGCCCAAGGTTTTTTTTCAACAGGCTCCTCCATCGCGACGTCCCCTGAATGCCCATCTGCTAGCCTGCTAGCCACGGCCCGCTAGCTGCCTAAAGCATAATGGACTATTAGCTGAAGAGGTCCATCAGCCAATTTTTTGGGCTACTATACCTATTTTGCCAATTGGCCTGGACCCTTTTACTACACGGACCCCTGCTGATCCATCATGACTGGTCTGCCGACGTAACTGCACGAGGGGGCTACAACAGACTTCTTCCGTCGCGACGTCCCTCTAAGGCCCTTCTGCTAGCCTGCTAGCCCCAGCCCGCTAGCTCTCTGAATCGCCGTGTCTCCAGCCCGCACAGCTACTCACTGGACCCTATGATCACTCGGCTACGCATGCCTCTCCCTAATGTCAATATGCCTTGTCAATTGCTGTTTTGGTTAGTTATTATTGTCTTATTTTACTGTAGAGCCTCCAGCCCTGCTCAATATGCCTCAGCTAACCCTCTTGTCCCACCTCCCACATGCGATGACCTCACCTGGTTTAATTGATGTCTCTAGAGACAATACCTCTCTCATCGTCACTCAATGCCTAGGTTTACCTCCACTGTACTCACATCCTACCATACCTTTGTCTGTACATTATGCATTGAATCTATTCTACCGCGCCCAGAAACCTGCTCCTTTTACTCTCTGTTCCAAATGCACTAGACGACCAGTTCTTATAGCCTTTAGCCGTACCCTTATCCTACTCCTCCTCTGCTCCTCTGGTGATGTAGAGGTTAATCCAGGCCCTGCAGTGCCTAGCTCCACTCCCATTCCCCAGGCGCTCTCATTTGTTGACTTCTGTAACCATAAAAGCCTTGGTTTCATTCATGTTAACATTAGAAGCCTCCTCCCTAAGTTTGTTTTATTCACTGCTTTAGCACACTCTGCCAACCCGTATGTCTTAGTCGTGTCTGAATCCTGGCTTAGGAAGGCCACCAAAAACCCAGAAATTTCAATCCCTAACTATAACATTTTCCGACAAGATGGAACTGCCAAAGGGGGCAGAGTTGCAATCTACTGCAGAGATAGCCTGCAGAGTTCTGTCTTACTATCCAGGTCTGTACCCAAACAATTTCAGCTTCTACTTCTAAAAATCCACCTTTCCAGAAACAAGTTTCTCACGGTTGCCACTTGCTATAGACCACCTTCTGCCCCCAGCTGTGCCCTGGACACCATATGTGAATTGATTGCCCCCCATCTAACTTCAGAGCTCACGCTGTTAGGTGACCTGAACTGGGACATGCTTAACACCCCGGCCATCCTACAATAAGCATTTTTCTATGGCTGGCCATGCTTTCCACCTGGCCACCCCTACCCCAGTCAACAACCCTGTACCCCCCACAGCAACTTGCCCAAGCCCCCCCCCCCCCCCCATTTCTCCTTCACCCAAATCCAGATAGCTGATGTTCTGAAAGAGCTGCAAAATCTGGACCCCTACAAATCAGCAGGACTAGACAATCTGGACCCTCTCTTTCTAAAATTGTCAGTCGAAATTGTTGCAACCCCATATTACTAGCCTGTTCAACCTCTCTTTTGTATCGTCTGAGAGACCCAAAGATTGGAAAGCTGCCGTGGTCATCCCCCTCTTCAAAGGGGGAGACACTCTAGACCCAAACTGCTACAGACCTATATCTATCCTACCCTGCCTTTCTAAGGTCTTCGAAAGCCAAGTTAACAAACAGATCACCGACCATTTCGAATCCCACCGTACCTTCTCTGCTATGCAATCTGGATTCCGAGCTGGTCATGGGTGCACCTCAGCCACGCTCAAGGTCCTAAACAATATCATAACCTCCATCGATAAGAGACAATACTGTGCAGCTGTATTCATAGACCTGGCCAAGGCTTTCGACTCTATCAATCACCACATTCTTATCGGCAGACTCAACAGCCTTGGTTTCTCAAATGGCTGCCTCGCCTGGTTCACCAACTACTTCTCAGACAGAGTTCAGTGTGTCAAATCGGAGGGCCTGTTGTCCGGACCTCTGGCAGTCTCTATGGGGGTGCCACAGGGTTCAATTCTCGGGCCGACTCTTTTCTCTGTATACATCAATGATGTTGCTATTGCTGCTGATGATTCTCTGATCCACCTCTACGCAGACGACACCATTCTGTATACTTCTGGCCCTTCTTTGGAGACTGTGTTAACTAACCTCTAGACGAGCTTTAATGCCATACAACTCTCCTTCCGTGGCGTCCAACTGCTCTTAAATGCAAGTAAAACTAAATGATTAGTCTTCAACCGATCGCTGCCAGCACCTGCCCGCCCGTCCAACATCACTGCACTGGACGGTTCTGACTTAGAATATGTGGACATCTACAAATACCTAGGTGTCTGGTTAGACTGTAAACTCTCCTTACAGACTCACATTAAGCATCTCCAATCCAAAATGAAATCTAGAATCGGCTTCCTATTTCGCAACGAAGCATCCTTCACTCATGCTGCCAAACATACCCTCGTAAAACTGACTATCCTACCGATCCTTGACTTTGGCGATGTCATTTACAAAACAGCCTCCAACACTCTACTCAGCAAATTGGATGCAGTCTATCACAATGCCATCCGTTTTGTCACCAAAACCCCATATACTACCCACCACTGCGACCTGTATGCTCTCGTTGGCTGGCCCTCACTTCATATTCGTCGCCAACCCCACTGGCTCCAGGTCATCTATAAGTCTTTGCTATGTAAAGCCCCGCCTTATCTCAGCTCACTGGTCACCATAGCAGCACCCACCCGTAGCACGCGCTCCAGCAGGTATATTTCACTGGTCACCCCCAATTCCTCCTTTGGCCGCCTTTCATTACAGTTCTCTGCTGCCAATGATTGGAACGAATTGCAAAAATCACTGAAGTTGGAGACTCATATCTCCCTCACTAACTTTAAGCATCAGCTGTCAGAGCAGCTCACAGATCACTGCACCTGTACATAGCCCATCTGTAAATAGCCCATCCAACTACCTCATCCCCATACTGTTATTTATTTATTTTTGCTCCTTTGCACCCCAGTATCTCTACTTGCACATTCATTTTCTGCACATCTATCACTCCAGTCTCTACAGTGTTTCTTTGCTAAATTGTAATTATTTCACCACTATGGCCTATTTATTGCCTTACCTCCCTTATCTTACCTCATTTGTACACACTGTATATAGCCTTTTTTCTATTGTGTTATTGACTGTATGTTTTGTTTATTCCATGTGTAACTCTGTGTTGTTGTTTGTGTCGCACTGCTTTGCTCTATCTTGGCCAGGTCGGAGGTGTAAATGAGATCTTGTTCTCAACTAGCCTACCTGGTTAAATAAAGGTGAAATAAAAATATTATAAAATCTTGAGAAAATGTCCACACACATTTCAAAGTTTACTAGCCTTTACATGCAAACCTCGCCAGCAAAACATTTTAGTGCCCCCCCTTCTTGACCGCGGATAATTTATTTTAGTTTTAAAGGTCATTTCCTGCAATTCTACACATTTTACCATTTTACATTTTACCACAAAATAATTGTGCAATTTTAAAGCAAGTTTACGGCAAATTGGACACATTTTGCAAATGTATAACTAATTTCAGGGAATTGGGAAACCTAGTCAATTGCACAACTGAATGCATTCAACCAAAATGTGCTTTCCGCATTTAACCCAACCCCTCTGAATTAGAGAGGTGCAGTGGGCTGCCTTAATTAACGTCCATGGCACCCAGGGAGCAGTTGTTGATGGGGGTTAACTGCCTTTCGGTTCATGGCCAAACACTCTTAACTGCTAGGCTATCTGCCTCTAGGCTACCTACTCATTTTGCCATGGGATGAAGAGGAAAATTGTTAGTGTTACAGCACATTTTCTACAATTCTACACATTTTGCCATGGGGCGAAGATTTTTTCCCCCCGTTTTAAAGCTAATTTCCTCAAATTCTACACATTTTGCCATGACTTATGCCATGTTAGAATTAAATCTGAGTGAGAGTGGCTAACAAAATCAATGGGGGCACGTGCCCTTCATGCCCGGTCGGTAATTCAGCCATGATTAAAAAAATGTCTTACTTTTAATCCTGCCCTGTTATTTCATAGAGAAGCATTTGAGGGCCTTTCTTCTCTTTTTTTTTTTACCAGAGATCATAGAAACACACCATTTTCATGTACACACTGGTATGGTGGAGGAGAGAATTAATATGAAGTGGCAGAATTGCCCTTTATAGCTGAGCTCCTAGTAAGAATATGTCCTTGTAGGAATATGTCCTCGTAATCTTTAGCACAAGTACAGATCTTACACAGATAAGAGGGTGATAAGCCTTACACTGACACAGAAAACAACCACCCTTAAAAAGTGTAACAGTAGTTTGCGCTTCATGTCTCTGGGCTCTGGACGCCCTCTGTTGGCTACTGATTACTCTGTTTTTAAAGGGTCGTGTATGAGCTCCTTAAAATATTGACCAACAGAAAGGCATAGAATAAGAAGGGTTATTATAGTAACAGATGAAAGGGCCACTATATCTGGTCCTTGTTGTTTTCTGGTGAAGACGATGTAGTGGTAGTTTTTTCTGATGAGGATGGTATAGTATTGACAGATATCTGAGGTTTTCTGTTTGACTTTGGGGCTGAGGTCTTTTTGCGTTTGTGTGTGTACTTCTGTGGTGAGGACGATGACATTTTTTTCAGGGGGGTGGGGACCGGGGCCATTTTGATATTCTGGGTCTTGTTCGTTGGAGTGGGGGGTGTAACATACTTGAGGTTCAGAAGAGTCTTCTTTTTTGAGGTGGAGATTGAAGTAATATTCTGTGCCCGTTTCGGCTTTTGTGGGAGAGGTTTTCTGTTGCTGGATGAGGATCTAGAAGGAGCTTTGCGGGTCTTGTTCTTTATGGAAGGGGGCACAGCGATCACCCCCACCACCCTAAGTCTAATGGGAGCTTCTGCTGTTCCCGCCATGTTCCGTGCCTGGCACCGATATTCTCCTGCATCCTTGTACGAAAGTCCATTTAGGTTGATGATGGACCATCGGATTCCCACACGCGGAGATTCCTGAATAACTGTAATGTAACACAAAAATAGGTGACTCAAGTCTATTGACAAGACATGCGGCAATAAAAGGGTCAAAATGCAGCTAGCCGGGGTAACATGAAGTACTTACAGCTGTCCAAGTTAATGGGTAGTTTTTCAGGGTCAGCTTTGCTGTACGGTTGTTGACAGCACTCTGTCAAGATCAAACATAATCAGACATTTGAAAACAACAGCACAGGGAATGATTTTCCATGTTAAAATTGAAGAGTAGGGTTGAGTTTAACTGGATGCAATGTTACAGAATGTTCATAGATATTTACCTGTATTGTATATGGAGGCTCCTGCTGCTTTGGTCCAGGTGAGTACTGGCGTGGGGTAGCCTGTAGCATCACAGCGGAGCATCACGTTGCTGCCCAGCGGGGAGGTAACCCGGGTGGCTGAGGGCTGGACAGAGGGCCTCTGGCACCGCGACAAGTCAGCCTCTGTGAGGGGGGCCCCCAGCTGGTCGGCAGTTCCCCCGCTACGGCTACAGGTGAGGAGCTGGTCCATCAGAACTACAGGGCTCTCCTGGTACTTAGACTGGGCCAGCAGCATAGAGATTTGGCAGTCACACTGCCACATGTTGTCATGGATACCTGGAGACACAAAAAAGAGCCGGACCATTTGTCTTAGCTTTGAAAAGGAGTGAAATGGGGAACATGTCCAATAAGAAATGAATGTTTTTTACGTGAACATTTGAGATATGAGTATTTCTCAATTTCAGATGCTGTCCTTTGACAAGGGACCTATTTTTGCATAGAACACTAAGATTACTATTAGTGAACCATACCCAGCACTCTTCTCTGTGTTGGGCCTGCTAGTTGGGCAGGGGGAGGGAACCAAAGGTCCAACAGCTCTGAGGGCAGAGTGGTCAGTCTGTTGCTGGACAGGTCCAGGTAGGTGACGTTGGGAAGAAAGAGGGCAGCATGGGCAGGGAGGCTGGAGAGGCGGTTATTGTGCAGACCCAGGGTGCGCAGCCGCGGCATGTCCCTAAGCCCCTCCCAGGGGAAGGCAGAGAGAAGGTTCCCGTCCAATCGCAGCTCACGCAGCGCCTTCAGGGAGAGGTAAGTTTTAGATACTGTCAAATTTAGTTTTCATACAAAACCAAGTAATTCTAAGGATAGTGTTGCAGATACTGCTAGTTAAAATAGAGAGGATTATACAGGTAGGAGTATGCCCACTTCTACCTTCAAGTTAAGGAAGCTGCTGGAGTGGATGGTGGTGATGGAGTTGTAGGTCAACCACAGGAACTGGAGCTCAGACAGGTAGAAGAAGGCTGCCCTGGGCACTCTGGAGATAGAGGTCTTCTCCAGACGAAACTTGACTGTGTCGGCTGGAGCATTGAGGGGGATGGCCGACATGCTGGGTTCGCTGCACAAAACAGACCTGTCAGTGCAAACAGCGTGATATATGAATCATGTATGTGAAGAATGCACTGAGAAGAGTAGCTAGCTATCAGAGCTAAAATGCCTATCAGTCCTATTTAGCAACTCAAGGAATTTAAGAGTTAACTGTGTTTGTTGTATAAACAAACAAGCATGGCAAATGACATGTCTACCACCTCCTTTGCCATAATTTTTTACAATAATATTTTACTCAACCTCTGACCAAACATATTTCTAAAATGTTGTCCAACCATTCCAGAGCACATAAATATTGATGCATAGTTGATCAAAATGTAGTCTGTCAGGCAATGCTGTATAAAGTACAGTATATGTTTTAAAGAACAACACAAATGATCCAAGATGTTAGTTAAATTCATGCAGATCCATTGATATGAGAGAAGGAGCACACCCAAGCAAGCAACTGAAATTAAGGCAGTAAATTAAGACATTTATTTAACTAAAGTGTACGCTACCTGAGACCTGTCCCATTGCTCCCTCCTTGGTAAACACAAGTACACTGAGTAGGGCAGGAATGGGCCACCAGGAAACAACAATGTAGCATCTGAACCAAGAGAAGTCGATACATTATTCACCAAGCAAGGCCAGAGTAAGCAAAACCTCTGTTTAGCTCCATATTCCTCTGTTTACCCTCTGTTTAGTTGACATTCCCAGTCTGCCGCTCCCAAATTCTCCTACATTAACGTCAAGTGGAAAGAAGCAGAGGCAGATTAGTTGGGATTACGCAGGTTACTAGGTCTTCTTCTTAATCCTGTGCCTCACTATATAGCATACTGCTAAATCACAAAATCAGAGGTCAAGTACCCTACCTAAAACAATGCCAGTTGGTTGGCCTGACATGTAATCCATTGCTGATTATTGAAAAACCTTATTATCAGTAGTTAGATTTTATGGTATTTTAAATAAATAGCTATGTTTTGTGATATTTAATTTATACACAAACCATGTCATGGTTTTTATTCTGTCGTGAAAATGTGTATTTTCTTGCATAGTCCTGTATTAGTTTGGTTACTTTATATTTTTCAGTTAAATTTTCACACATTTACCACTTGAAAAGTTACATACTGCTTGACAGTCACTTAAATGTACTAAATAGTGGAATCACAGCAACAACAAAAAATAATTATATATATATATATAATACTTCCAAAAAAGCACTCCTAATTCTAGAAACAGTGTTGCTTGATTTTGACATTTCAACTATTTGACAGTTGAAATTGACACGCCCCTTGCCATGATGTTAGATTGGTTTATTACACACGTGACACAGGGTGGGCGGGGGTCCGGAAGTGCCATTAACAGTCTTGAATGTTTTGTTTGTTTCCTGAAACATCATTCTAACGGCGTGTATAACATGTCGACCATGCCACCAACTGTGAATGATCAACCGGTACTGCATCGGCGGGAGTTTGAGGAGCTAGACAGTCGAATAAGATGTCAATCTCATAATCCACCCAACTACACAGAAAGGAAAACGTTCCAGGTAGCTAAAATATATTTTATAATGAACCCTCATTGGTCTATCTGTAGTAACGTTAACGTCGTTAGCCAATGCTATCCAGCGGGTGTAGTTAGCTAGTTATCTAGGCAATGCGAGCAGCGCAATATTTATCAAGTGGCTTCAGCTCAAAAGTTTATGCCTAACTAGGTGATTTACATTTCATGTTGTGCTTGCTTGCCTGGATTATTACTATTAGCTAGCTAATCCCTTGCCATGTATTTGAGTCATGATGATATGAGAGCAACTCGATAGCTAGCTAACAGCTAGATATGACAAGAGTGATGTGTGATCTGTGTACCTCCGGTCATCAGGGAGGGAACATTGACAGCTACATTTAGTGCATTTATTGTATTGCTTTGGCCAAGGATTCTGCTGTCACCTAGCTACTTGCACAACCAACAGTTGCATTTCAAAGCTGACAGGCAGTCTGACTCCAGCATGTACCAGTATAACGCACATAATGAAGTTATACTCTGTAAAAAGAGTCCTTCACACAGCCTTATAGCATTTCACACAGCCTTATGACACATCACAGAAAGAGCTAGCAGACACCTTGAAAGAGAATGGAACTCTAACTGATACACTTCAATCAGAAGACAGATCTGATGAGAAATCAGTTCATTCCAAAAGTTCCCCCACCCTCATATGTAACCAAGCCACCCTAGCAGACATGGAGAGTGACAACCTGTCCCAAGCCTTTGGGAATATCTCCCTACTGGAGGCAGAGGTGAATGAGCTTCGTGGTGAGGTGACAGTTCTGAGGCAGGAAAAGGAGGACCTGAGAAAGAAACTGGCAACGGTCTAGAGCATAATGAGGTAGCTGACATTAGGGAGGAGTTAGAAAAGGAGTTGTCAGCAGTCAAAGAATTGCTACAACACAGAGACACCACCATCCACAATCTAAGAGAACAACTGTAGCCTACCACAACCCTCACTACCACACCCTCACATTGTTAGTACCACTGCTTCTCATAGTGAACCTCCGGAACTCACAGACTCGGCACAAGAGGTCAGTAACCAGACCCAGTACAACTCCTCCTCCCACACCAGCACATTCCCTTTGTCAGATAGGTCTGACCAGACCTCCCCAAGATGCTCACATCCCAGAGCACCAGCACCCAGCGCCAGCATAGCCATGCTGGGACACAAAGGAGAGAGGAAGACAATGAAAGGCCACCTATGGTCCCCACTCCATCCAAAGAGCATCACTCCAGACACCACAGCCCAGAACAGCAGAACACAGACTATGGCTTTCATTTTATGTGACTTCAATTGGAAATTCTCAGAGAGAAACTGCTATTCCCTGGCATGTCAGTTAGAAAGCTATGGTGCCCAACAACAGCAAGTGCCTTAAAGTATTGTCAAGCAACAAATTAAATGGAGCCAAACATATTATAATTCACACAGGTACTAATGATTTGATGGCAATGGGAGGACATGTAGCTCATACAATTGGCAGTCAGAGCTGCAGAGAGATTTCCTAACACCAAAATCACTATGAGCACCCTGTTGCCACGTGGAGATGTGCCCTTCCACATTATTCAGAGCAACAATGATGAGCTGTCTAGAAGTTGTGCTTGGACAATGTTTACCTAGCGAACCACCAGGAAATTTACCCCCAGCTGAGGTATGCGCTAGTACACTTGAACAAACAGGGTGTTAAGGTGTTTGCTAGGAAACAATTAAAAAAAAATCTGGGACAAAGCAAAAGCCAAAATAAAAACTCTGCCATACATCTTCCACGATTACAACCACCAGCCCCCACCCAGAGAGACCAGAACCACCCTACCCCATCGGTTTCCTTCCAGAGAGGCCAGCTCCACCCTACTCCATCGGGCCTCTTCCAGAGAGGCCAGCTCCACCCTACAACATCGGGCCCCTTCCACTACCCCTCCTCCCCATTCTAACAGAACAACACTCCAATCAGAAGAGACCAACAGTCCAGCAAGACCGCTATGCAGAAGTGGTACAAAGAATAGAGCACACTGCTGCAGCTGAGCTAAACCAGATAAAGCATCTGCTGAACATAATCTGCTAAATCCACTAATTCCTTCTTTGTTATTATCAGAAATAGAATTATTAGAAATACAACCTATTATGAGTTTTATATAAACTACCCAGGAAAGGGTGAAAGTTGACTCATAAATGAATGTAGCCTCAGAAACAAAGTTCATAAGATTAGTACCGGTAATTTGCTAATCTAAGATAATGTTAATATTACCAATTTCTGAGACTCACTTAGACAGGACCTTTGATACAGCTGTAGGAATACAAGGATATAACATCTATAGAAAAGGCAGGAATGTCTACGGGGGAGATGTTGGTGTATGTATGTATATATGTATATATATAATGGGGATCCTAATAAACTAAACACGACCACATGCCTATCCTTGGTATGGTATCCTCTCCTGCACATTCCATGTAGAGTAGCTACTTATTTTGAACAGAGCCCTATGTCGTCCTGGAGAATTGTAGTCCAGCACACTGTATGGGGAATAGGGGTGTCATTTAAACTTAATCCATACTTGTCTTTTCAGGATGACCCCAGAGGCAGACCACTTGGATCTAGGTGGCAAGACCCTCCTGGTGACCCCGGGACTTGGTGGTCATGCCTCTCTGGTGACCCCGGAACCACGTCCCACCCAGTTGCTGACCCCAGAGCCAGGTTATGCCGCTCCAGCGACCCCAGGGCCAGACCACTCCCAGCCGGTGACCCTACGGCAAGGTGGCCAAGCATTGACGACCTCACAACCAGACCTCAGGTGGACGACTGCGAGCGGATGGGGACTCTGTTTGGGCAGCTGAACAAGTGCCTGCGCAGTGCAGGCTTCACCCAGATGTACTTTGGGGAGAAGATTGTGGAGCCTGTGATCATCATCTTTTTCTGGGTCCTACTGTGGTTCCTGGGCATCCAAGCTCTGGGGCTGGTGGGGACTCTGTGCATTGTCATCATCTTCATCCAGAAGTAACTGGATCTCCGGCCTGTTTGGCAGTTGGGAGCTCCAGTGTCTAAAAATGAAAAAATGTGAACTTACAGCGTGAGTCCCTCACTGTCTTTTCTGTTTGCAATAAGGCTTCCTAGATTTGTTGAGCGTTTCTCGATGCTCAGCTTCATACCGGCCAATGTACGCTATATGGATGAACATTTTAGAGTGCTGACGAATAAAATGGAGGCCTTGCTCCTAACTACCGGTTGCCTGGTTTCAAGCTTTTAAAACAAATCTAACTCAAAATCAGACCACTTGGCTCACTAGCTATACCCCAATACTCAAAGGCGATGTCTCATCTTACGTGTGAGTACTGATTTGAAAGAACTGGATCAATGAAAGCAATATGTCTCATAGCTTAAAGGTAGAGTCAGCGAAATGACATTGCACTAGCAGCGCTGCAGATAGTGTGATGAGCAAGATGCAAGTCACATACAGTATCTGCATGTACACGGTTTCGCTTCGAGCTCTTACAACATGGTAGCCACTGGACAAAAACACCAGAGAAGTTTAGCCTCACGCTCCAACTCTCTTAGTTTTTGTGGAAATTAACCCTCTATACGGTTTACTTTGTGCATTTACATCATATAGCTGACTCTACCTTTAACTAGTTTTGTCTCACAGATTAACTGGTATCTATCATTTTCAAGTGTTATGAGACTTTGATCATGAGTGATGGCAATCAAGGAAAGAAAGTCTGTCAGGAGTATTTGGATGTAGATTGCTTCAATTAGCATTTCTAAAGGTGCAATCTGTAAAATGATATCTATGGTGTTCAGGGAATTATACTATGTGTGGGGGGAAAAATAACCTGTAGCCTTGGAATATGGTCTTTCTATGAGATTTACATATACCAGCAGCTCATAATAATTTCTATGATACAGTATATTTGTAGTGAGAGCAACATTACTTACCTCCACATTTAATGCTATATGCCATTTGGTTATAAACAATGGAATGAAGTAAAAGGTCATTTAGTCGTTAGCAATTATACAAATCAACAGGTCTGTTGCTGCTTCATTAGTTTTAATTACCAATGACCATCAGGACATCTTACAGATTGCACCTTTTTAAGGCTAATTGGGAGCAACATTCTAACACCTGCATGCCTCAAAAGGACAAAGCTTGCGGTCCAAACAATTAAAAGACACACCCTATCCCCTCAGCCCTCAACTTTAGTGGACACTTCTGATGACGTATCATGACGTCTGACGAGTATACACTTGCAGGGCGAGGGAGGAAGGAATCATTTTTAAATGGACCACTCTTGGCCGGAAATTCTTTACTCCTTCATGCTGCTATGATTGTGTTTTCAGCCACTGGTGGCTTGTCGGTGCTTTATATGCACTACATTCAATTATGAGTGCATGTCTACTTATATTAAATATATAATTATTAATATACGCCTACTGTATAATAGCTAGCAAATTAATTAGCTAACTAACGTTAGCCTGCCTAGCTGGAACTTCTGAAGAAGGGAAATGTTTTATTTCTACAATTTCCAAAAGATAACCAAACAAAAACATATTTGGACCACCCGCCAAGATGGCGACAGGGATTCCCCCAAGGGCATACGGTGAGGGTGTGTCGTTTAAGTGTTTGGACTGGAACCCTTGAATGCATAAAACTGACTGGTTAATTAGGTTCTATAGTAACTGAAGTTGTCCCCCTACGTTTTAATATGCATTCAAACATCTCCCTTTGACATGCATGTAACCTCAGAGTGAAGGAGAAATGTGTGCTCAGGACAATCCAGGATGTTTAACCAATCATGGATGTTTAACTTGCACTTATATCAAGTCTATCCCTACATTATCTCAAGCCTATCCTTTTGAATGAGAATTGTACATATATACAGTGCATTCGGAAAGTATTCAGACCCCTTGACTTTTTCCACCATTTTGTTACTTTACAGCCTTATTCTAAAATTGATGAGGATTTGTATTTATTTAATACATCTACACACAATCCCCATAATGACATAGCAAAAACAGGTTTAAAAAAACAGAAATACCTTATGTAAATAACTATTCAGACCCTTTGCTATGAGACTTGAAATTGAGCTCAGGTGCGGCCTGTTTCGATTGATCATCCTTGAGATGTTTCTACAACTTGATTGGAGTCCATCTGTGGTGATTTGGAAAGGCACACACCTGTCTATATAAGGTCCCACAGTTGACAGTGCATGTCAGAGCAAAAACTGAGCCATGAGGTCGAAATCGCTTCCAAAGGTGCTTCATCGAAGTACTGAGTAAAGGGTCTGAATACTTATGTAAATGTAATATTTCAGTTTTTTTATTTTATTTTTATAAATTTGCAAACACTTCTAAAAACCTGTTTTTGCTCTGTCATTATGGGGTATTGTGTGTAGATTGATGAGGGGGGGAAACGATTTAATACATGTTAGAATAAGGCTGTAACAAAATGTGGAAAAAGTCAAGGGGTCTGAATACTTTCCGAATGTACTGTACATTGTCATATATAATGAGTGGTATATCATTCTGAAAACCACTCCAAATGTAAACAGAAGGTGGTGCTGTAAGGCTAACAAATACTTTTCTTGCTGGTTTTTCATTGTCAATTCATGTGAGAAAGTCTATATCAAATTGCAAAGTTGAAACTGACTAAATCACTGCTTTTGTTAGATACGGCTACTATCATACAGTTTGAAGATAATGAGGATGACCATTTTTCTGTCATTGGTGTCTAAATATTCAACATCAAACACAACATCAGAATGGATGATAGCTTACAGTATCTACTTATACTACTGTAACCCGGTGCACTGTTAAGCATGCCCAGTGTTCACTGCATGAGAATCATTGTTTAACTTGTGGGGTATTAGATACACATCACATACACTCCTAGGAAAATATTCAGCAACACTATTAGTGCAAGAGCCAGGGATGTAGTCCACACTGGTAAATTAATGTTGTCCATAAGTGCTGATCCAAAGTAGCCTTTGCTACCAAATGGTTAAGGTTAGGGAAACCTGATCCTAGATCTTTGCTGGGGCCAATCTCTACCAGGATTCATCGACTGTAGAATAAAACAGTCATTTTATAATCTTGTGCTACCAACTAAAATACATTAGTTCTTGTGGAATGCTTTTTGGTGTTTGGCATGTTCCATGTTTACAGTGCCTGGAATGTATTCAGTCCCCTTGACCTTTTCCAAATGTTGTTACGTTACAGCTGTTTTCTAAAATGTTTTTTTTTCCCCCTCAACAATCTACCCCATAATGACAAAATGAAAACAGGCTTTTAGAAATTTTACCAAATGTATTAATAATAGAAAACAGAAATACCTTATTTACGTAAGTATTCAGACCCTTTGCTATGAGACTCAAAATTGAGCTCAGGTGCATCCTGTTTCCATTGATCATCCTTGATGTTTCTACAACTTGATTGGAGTCCACCTGTGGTACATTCAAATGATTGGACATGATTTGGAAAGGCACACAACTGTCTACAAAGGGTCTCACAATTGACAGTGCATGTCACAGCAAAAACCAAGCCATGAGGTCGAAGGAATTGTCCGTAGAGCTTCGAGACAGGATTGTGTCGAGGCACAGATCTTTGTGTCGAGGAACACAGTGCCCTCCATCATTCTTAAATAGAAGAAGTTTGGAACCACCAAGACTCTTCCTAGAGCTGGCCACCCGGCCCAGCTGAGCAATCGGGGGAGAAGGGCCTTGGTCAGGGAGGTGACCAAGGACCCGATGGTCACTCTGACAGAGCTCTAGAGTTCATCTTTGGAGATTGTTGTCCTTCTGGAAAGTTCTCCCATCTCTGCAGCACTCTACCAGTCAGGCCTTTATGGAAGAGTGGCCAGGCAGAAGCCCCTCCTCAGTAAAAGGCACATGACAGCCCACTTGGAGTTATTATTTCAGAATAAGGCTGTAACGTAACAAAATGTGGAAAAAGTCAAGGGGTCTGAATACTTTCCGAAGGCACTGTATATGCAAAAAAAGTGGAATCTCTATTAATATTTACAAAGTAGGTTTTTAAGAATGTTTGGTCACAAAGCAAAACAAGATGTGAATCTACAAAGGGAGCGAGTGAATTGAGAGTGAATTAATTGGATTAAATTGACATTGCATCAGATTCACTGTAGGTATGTCTGTGATCAGTTTGTTAAAGGGATGCGTGATCTTTGTTTACGAATGAGAATATAATTCCTCTGTCTATGTTGAAATGTTGGGTAAATTACAAGGTGGATGATGTTTGAGAAATTTGTAACCAATGTTAAGTTTTTTTTCTCAATCTTTTTGGCACTAATTGTACACTAAGTGTTAATTCTTTACTACTGTATGAGTATGAGGGTCGTTCCACCAATTGGGTGCCTTTTTGAGTAGTGTAACTTGGTAAAAAGTTAGTTTTGTTTGACAATTTTTACATTCTGTCATAAAAAGCACATGTTAAACTTAATAAAAATTAATAAATAACATGTTTTCCCATCTCAATAGGTTGAATTAAAAAATATGACAATAGTAAGTGCCATATAAAATAACAGGGTTGACTGTGACAGGGTTGACAATTTCATCTTAAATCAGCCTTAAATTAAAACATTTCTAGCCTGTCAATCGATGGTTAACAGGGTTGATGTGGTATGCTCAACCCACTCAGTTTTCCACCACAGAATACCAGAAAATGGTCGAAAAGAGTACAACCAGTTCAACCGCTTTTACACTAGGGTATGACTAAAAGATTTTCAATGTTTCTTTCAAAATATATAGTTTCATCATATTAAAACGAGAGTTCAGTTCACGTAACAGGGTTGATCTTAAAATGAGAGGCAGGTTTTGGGGGATTTTTTTACCTTAAAAGGAATCACTAATCACATTGAATAAATAATAATCGGCAGAAATAACTTAACTAGGGCTTTACAATGATGGTGAAACCTTGGAGAAATGTTGGGGTTAAGTGGGTTGTTATGTTATTCCTGTGTGTCCTGTTCTCAACACATGAACATGTGCCTCTGCAGAAATACCAAACTAGTTGAGCAAGTCATGGCCATAGAAATATTTCATTCTAATTCTATGGTCATAACATCATACTGTTCTGATGACATCATAATGAATTTTAATAAACCTGTTTATGATGTAAATCAAAATTCCTTGACCAGAACAGGGAGGTTTCAGGAAGGTCCTGCTACATTTCACCATATCATGATGCAAGAGCAGGTCAGTGCTTAATTTGTAAAAATATCTTGCCTGAGACCTGACGACTTCTTTTTGCTCTTGATCAACAATCTAGCCTTTAGCTCAGCGGGCAAACACAGTCGAATGGGACGCTGACCAGGTGATCTGTGTTGAAACCCAGTCACATAGTTATTGTATATTCAAATCATATTTTATTGGTTGTATACAGGTATTTAGCAGATGTTATTGCGGGTGTAGCGAAATGCTTGTGCTCCTAGCTCCAACAGTGCCGCAGTATCTAACAATTCGCAACAATACACACAAATCTAAAAGTAAAATAATGGAATTAAGAAATATATACATATTAGGACGAGCAATGTCGGAGTGGCATTGACTAAAATACAGTAGAATAGAATACAGTATATACATAGGAAATGAGTAAAGCAGTATGTAAACATTATTAAAGTGACCAATGATTCCATGTCTATGTATATGGGGCAGCAGCCTCTAAGATGCAGGGTTGAGTAACCGGGTTGTAGCCGGCTAGTGATGGCTATTTAACAGTCTGATGGTCTTGAGATAGAAGCTGTTTTTCAGTCTCTCTGTCCTAGATTTGATGCAACTCTGCTGACCTCGCCTTCTGGACGGTAGCGGGGTGAACAGGCCGTGGTTTGGGTGTTTGATGTCCTTGATGATCTTTTTGGCTTTTCTGTGACATCGGGTTCTGTAGGTGTCCTGGAGGGCAGTGTGCCCCCGGTGATGCGTTGGGCAGACCGCAGCACCCTCTGGAGAGCCCAGCAGTTGTCGTACCAGGTGGTGATACAGCCTGACAGGATGCTCTCAATTGTGCATCTGTAAAAGTTTGTGAGGGTCTTAGGGGCCAAGCCAAATTTCTTCAGCCTCCTGAGGTTGAAGAGGCGCATTCTTCACCACACTGTCTGTGTGGGTGGACCATTTCAGATTGTCAGTGATGTGTATGCTGAGGAACTTGAAGCTTTCCACCTTCTCCACTGCGGTCTTGTTGATATGGATAGAGGCGTGCTTCCTCTGCTGTTTCCTGAAGTCCACGATCAGCTCCTTCGTTTTGTTGATGTTGACTGGAGGTTATTTTCCTGGCACCACTCCGCCAGGGCCCTCACCTCCTTCCTGTAGGCTGTCTCGTCATTGTTGGTAATCAGGCCTACTACTGTTGTGTCGTCTGCAAACTGGATGATTGAGTTGGAGGCGTGTCATGGGGCCACACAGTCATGGGTGAACAGGGAGTACAGGAGGGGGCTGAGCACGCACCCTTGTGGGGCCCCTGTGTTGAGGATCAGCGAAGTGGAGGTGTTGTTTCCTACCATGACCATCTGGTGGCAGCCTGTCGGGAAGTCGAGGACCCAGTTGCACAGGGTGGGGTTCAGACCCAGGGCCCCGAGCTTAATGATGAGCTTGGAGGGTACTTTGGTGTTGAAGGCTGAGCAATGTTCATCATGTGTTGAACCGTGCTTTCGGCCGCAGGGGGACCAGCAGCTCTGCAAAGCCCAGGAGGCCCAGCGTGTGGAGCGGGCCGTGCTGCTGGAAGCCGTCCAGGGCCTGGAGATCGAGTTGTCTGTGTGCCAGCAGAGACAGAAGGACCTGCAGGACACTTTCTCCACAGCCCAGAGCCACTGGAGGGCCCAAGAGGAGCGGCTGCACCATGAAGGTAACAATGGCACTCATCTTCATCTAAAATGTGTGTTTTATAATTTGGTGCAATGTTTCCCAATCTGTTTCTTGGGGAAGATCCTAGAATTTGCTGCAGTGTGTTTTAGCAGTGTGTGTGTGTGTGTGTGTGTGTGTGTGTGTGTGTGTAGTGTCCTCCCTTACCTGTTTGTTGGGAGACCACAGGCAGATGACCGACAGTTTGATTGAGACAGTCAAAACCGAGCAGAAGAAAGCAGCCAATCAGTTTGCAGAGCGGAGGTCAGTAAATTGATAATGACAGGCTGTGTTAAAAGATTTCTACTCAAGAGCTTGATGATTAGTTGATTTATTGAATCACGAAAACATTTATGATTTCTGGGGACTGGAATCGAATCCCCCAGATTTAAGTTGATAATGATTCCTTGTTGACCATTTCTTCTTTATTTCATGAAGCACGGAAAAGCCGGGCAAACAAGATGAGGTAAAATTTATGTATCTGTTTATTCTTCATTGACCTTAACACTTTATTGAGGAGTTATGCCAGCTTTACATACTTCCTCTTACTTGTCCTTTAGATGGTTGCTGATGCTGCTGAAGGCAAGGGCTACAATCAGAGCAGGCCCCGGCTGCAGCGCACCATGAAGCTCCACTCCGACCTGCACCAGGCCTTAGAGGGCCTCCAGCTGCAGACACTAGCATCACCCTCCCCATCATTAGACCCCATGAGCTCCTACCAGGTCTCCGTCCAGCAGCTTCAGGAGGAGCTGCAGAGAGAGAAGGACCAAGTATCGAGGCTGGTGGAGCGTCTGGAGAGGGCTGAGCAGAAGTCAGAGGAGCTGAGGCAGCAGCAGGAGCAAGATGCCAAGGAAAGCTGGAACACTGTCCACCAAGAGATGGAGACCAACCAGGAGATGGGCGGCATGGTGGAGCGGATGAGGGGGAAGGTGCAGGAGGTTAGCGCCATACTGCGACGCAAGATAAGCTGGGGTGGATGGGCTGGGATGAAGGATGAGGAGGAAGAAGAAGAGGAGGGGAAGCCTGCAAATGCCCTTAACTCAGAGTGCGTAAACCAGTGTCAGACAATGCACCCAGATCCACAAATGCTAGAACAGGCTCAAAGGAACCCAGAACTAGAACCAGAGAAGGGAGCCCAGGACCAGCACTCCTGCCTAGAGACGTTGCTGTGGAGGTGGCAGAAGACGCTGGGGGGACAGAGGGACATTGTGAAGAGGCTGAAGGCCGACATGAAGAGGGAGACAGAGAGCATGCAGGTGATGGCTGCCGGCCTCTTGAACAACAGACAGCACAGCCTGGACACATGCCAGGTCCAAGCCCTTGAAGAGCACCTGGAGATCTGGAGGCGGAGGCAGAGAGAGATGAAAATGCAGGTAAGATGGATGCTTGTTTAATTCAAGTGAGTCTTATCTGTCATGCTTAATTTTTTCATAAAAAAAAAATCATAATAATAATAAAAGGGAAGCTATGCATGTGGGCCTACATTGAGCCCTGAGCTACAAAGTCTAATGTCTAGTGGTTCTCTTTTTCAGCTGTCTGAGATGCAGGCCCAGTTTGACATGGAGCGGAACCGCTCTGCCGAGTTCCTGAAAGAGAATGACAAGCTGAGTAGACTGCTTTGCACAGTGGAGTCCTCGGTGGCTGACCTGCAGCCCCTGCTCACCTACCACCAGGTCCTAGTAGAGGACGCCATGAAGGACAACTCTATACAACATGGCCGCCACTGGAGCAAGATGTAAAAATAACTCTCAAAGACTGATGAATAAAAGTTGACAATATAATTTGCTTTTGTGTTTGCTTACTGTTTCGATTGGCCTCTAAAAGATAATGTATGATGTAATTATAACTCTTTCATATACATTTCTGCCCTTTATATGTCCCTAAGTCAACATAAATTGATTGTTCCTTATCTTTACAATAAGAGCTACAATTATCTACTAGACTATACTGAGCACCTACATTGTCTGGGATTCAAATGTCCCTTTATATTTGCAAGTTGCATTTTAAATTGTGCATGCTGCAAACAGATATAATACCTGAAAGTAATTATGTAACAATATATGTACCTACGCTGTAATTACATAGGCATTATTACACATTGTAAAAAGGGTTAAGTATTGCTGCTAAAATGGCTATTCAACCTAGTAGTCCTTTCACCTATCCACTAAGGTACTGGCAACAAAGACGGGAAGCTATTCAATATTATGTTCTTTATTCTGTAAACCCAGAGCAAACAGGGTCTAATTAAAAAGTCCTGTGAGACATTGCCATATCAGCAGTTCATCAGCACAGAAAGCTGATACATATTTACATAATATCGTTTTATTTATAATATACTCTTTTTATTCATATCTCACTCATTTTCAGATAGTTTGTTTTGAATAACATGTTTTGAGTCCTGAAATCACCTGTATAATATTACTTAACATGCAACTATCTGAGCCACAGGCAAAGACTGCCTATCGTCGTCCTGGGGGAAACCCTGTATTTCAAAAAAGTTATTTTTTAAGAACAACGCTTAATTCAATTAATGGGACTTCACAAGGCATTTTGCGTGACTTGTATTAGACCTAGAGTCATGAAACCTTCACAACTTCAGTTTAATTTATCTGTATTTATTTGTATTATTTTACTGCTCTAGGTTGTTATTATTTCTTGGATAACCTTATCTACTATTATGTATTGATTTATTTTTCATTCACTGCGTAGAACACCGGAGGAATTGTCACTAAATTATTACTGTGAATCATTGTAATGTTTATGTATCAATTAATCCCATAAGGGGATGGGTTGCCAACTGGCAATTTGAAACAAAAATAAAATGTAATTCATTCATTCACTGAATATTGAGGGGAATGACTACTTTCAATGTATGTGAAAAAAACAAAATCGGCAAATAATTTGATACAAGGTTTTTCCAGGACGCCGACAATATCGAAGAGAATAAGTCTCCACAGTGTTGGAGAAGAACGAGACAACACTATCTCCCAGAAGAGCCTATCCCACACAGACAGTTCAATCTAGTTTCTAGTTAACACTATATTGCATTTAATCATAAAGCTAAAATTCACAGGTTATATCAAAGGTCATTACAAACAGATGAATCACATGATTGACTCATCTCGGTGACTTATCTATATTACATGCAGTTATGTTAGCTACAAACAAACTGTACAAACTGTACAGTGTTAGTTTAATCTACGTTGAACAAACCGGCAATTGTGATATCCAATTTCATGGCACTTGTATCAGCGTAAGGATATCTAGCCTTGCAATAAAAAAGTCCCTCCCTTTCTGAATGTTAGCCTCTAGTCTGGATGGCTGGAGTATTTAAAGGTTGTCCAAACCATCCCTCTATCACACTCTCTCCCTCTAACTCTATGCTGAAACATATTGCTCTTCTCTTCCAAACTCCTTAGGTTGATAGAAGATGGCAACTGCAGGAAAAGTATGTATCTCTGTCTTCACCCCTCTCTTTTTCGAATACACATCTGTATATATATTTCAATTAATATATCTACTGCAACTTTTATCACTTATTTATTTTGTATTTGGGTTCATGTACAGTACACATATAGCTGTACACATACAGTTGGCTTCCTACCAAATGATTGTTATTGAGAGATATGCATGTGTAAAGATGTAATAATAGAGAATCCTCTGCATTTTAATTAGTTGATCAATCCTCTCTCTAACTGATATTGAACTGACATGTAATGATGCACAATCTGTGATTAAAAGTGTTTTGGTACGATTTTATTAAGGTTGAGTGTGTATTTTAGAAAATGACAGTGAGTGGTGGCAGTAATGCAATTTTTGGATTATCCAAACTAATTGGATTGCTTTCAGTTACTTTTGCATTAATTTCCCCTTAAAAGGCATCAGAATAAGACAAAAAGGATCCATCAAATGCATTTGGTGTGTCATCATAGTGCTCTCTGATTTGTGGTGAGATTACTCAGGTGGAACAAACTTAAACTTGCGCCTTTTTTCAATGCTGATTTGAACATCATTGCGAAAACTTCAGAAAAAGAATCCAAGAAGTAATCATCTAGTTTTTCAAAAGTATCTGTAATCAGATTACAATATAATGTTAAAAAAACTATTATTAACTTCCCAACCCTGGGCTTACTATAGCTCTCTAGTAAGTTATTTTCAAGTTCATCAGAGGTTTGTCCTGCAGAATAACAACCTCTTGTTTGGGATAAATATCCCTTTGGAATTACACAATAACTGGAATGGTCTTGAAACCTGGCAACTGCGGTCACTCACTCACTCACTCACATACGCTCACGCACACACACACTCACACTCACACACACTGTAAACTCCATGCCTAATGTGAAGTATAATATGTTTTTTGGGGAGAGTCTCTCTGAAACTATCCAAATTGTTATTGCACAACCATTGACTTTGGCAGAGAGTGCATCTGGGATAAAGCCAATGGACAAAAAGATAAATATTTATATAGGGTTTCAGTTGCTCAACAGTTGAATGAATCAGATTGTACTGTAAACAATGAAGTATATAAACACTGAAATGAAGCCCTTTGCAGAAAGGAATTACACAACATAACCAAAAGTATGTGAACACCTGCTTGTCGAGCACTCATTCCAAAATCATGGGCATTAATATGAAGTTGGTCCCCCCTTTGCTGCTATAACAGCCTCCACTCTTCTGGTAAGGCTTTCCACTGAATGTTGGAACATTGTTGCTGAGACTTGCTTCCATTCAACCACAAGAGCATTAGTGAGGTTGGGTACTGATGTTTGGCGATTAGGCCTGGCTCGCAGTCTGCGTTGTAATTCATCCCAAATGTGTTCGATAGGTTGAGGTCAGGGCTCTGTGGAAGCCATGAAGTTCTCCCACACCAATCTCGACAAACCATTTCTGTATGGACCTCGCTTTGTGCACGGGCATTGTCATTCTGAAACAGGAAAGGACCTTCCCCAAACTGTTGCCACAAAGTTGGAAGCACAGAATCGTCTACAATGTCATTGTATGCTGTAGCGTTACGATTTCCCTTCACTGGAACAATGAGGCCTAGCCCGAACCATCAAAAACAGCCCCAGACCATTATTCCTCCTCCACCAAACTTTACAGTTTGCACTATGCATTCGTGCAGGTAGCGTTCTCCTGGCATCTGACAACCCAGATCAGTCTGTTTCCACTGCGCTAGAGTCCAATGGTGGTGAGCTTGGCACTGTGCATGATCTTAGGCTTGTGTGAGGCTGCTTGGCCATGGAAACCCATTTCATGAAGCTCCCGATGAACAGTTCTTGTGCTGACTTTGCTTCCAGAGGCAGTTTGGACCTCGGCAGTGAGTGCTGCAACCAAGGACAATTTTTACGTGCTACGCGCTTCAGCACTCGGCGGTCCCGTTCTGTGAACTTGGCCTACCACTTGTTAGATGTTTCCACTTCACAATAACAGCACAGTTGACCGGGGCAGCTCTATTAGGGCAGAAATTTGATGAACTGACTTGTTGGAAAGGTGTCATCCTATGGCGGTGCCACATTGAAAGTCACTGAGCTCTTCAGTAAAGCCATTCTACTGCCAATGTTTGTCTATGGAGATTGCATGGCGGTGTGCTCGATTTTATACACCTGTCAGCAATGGGGGTGGCTGAAATAGTCAAATTCACTGATTTGAAGGGGTGTCCACATACTTTTGTATGTATAGTGTATATGTGATTGGTCCTGTACAGTGGTGGAAAAATTACCCAATTGTCATACTTGAGTAAAAGTAAAGATACCTTAATCCAGTAAAATAATACTTGGGTAAAAGTCTAAAAGTATTTGGTTTTAAATATACTTAAGTATCACAAGTAAATGTAATTTCTAAAATATACTTAAGTATCAAAAGTAAAAGTATAAATCACTTCAAATTTCTTATATTAAGCAAACCAGATGACATAATTTCTTGTTTTTAATTTTCATTCATCATTTACAAACGAAGCATGTGTGTTTAGTGAGTCTGCCACATCAGAGGCAGTAGGGATGACCAGGGATGTTCTCTTGATAAGTGTGTGTATTGGACATTTTCCTGTCGTGTTAAGCATTCAAAATGTAACAAGTACTTTTGGGTGTCAGGGAAAATGTATGGAGTAAAAAGTACATTATTTTCTTTAGGAATGTAGTGAAGTAAAAGTAAAAGTTGTCAAAAAGATAAATATTAATGTACAAAAAACAACTTGAGTAGTACTTCAAATCATTTTTACGTAAGTACTCTACACCACTGGACCTGTTTTGGGTCGTGTTGTGTTTTATAGGTGATTAAATGCCGCGCTGCAGTGGCATGGGAGCCAAGCAAACCCCTGGTGATGGAGGAAATTGAGGTGGCTCCTCCCCAGGCACATGAGATTCGCATCAAGGTGAGAGAGACTACAATTAATGCAAACACACACACAAGCTCTCATTTATGCAGTCCATAGAAGGCAATGATCAAGTGTTGATCATCGCCATTGATATTACCCTGGCCAAGTATGAGGGCACTGCTGAGGACACACAAGCACACATGAATACACATAACGTGCCATGGGACCAGTACACATAAATACTCATGAATACACATAACATGCCATGGGTTCAGTACACATAAATACTCATGAATACACATAATGTGCCATGGTTCCAGTACACATAAATACTCATGAATACACATAACGTGCCATGGGTCCAGTAGACATAAATACTCATGAATACACATAACATGCCATGGGTCCAGTACACATAAATAAACATGAGCATACAGAAACACTTCTGACACTCACATTAGCAAATTTTTAGAACACTTCTCAAAATTCGTACCTCTTTGTTTTTGTCCTGTTGAGTGCAGATAGTGGCCACGGGTGTGTGTCACACTGACCTGTACCACCTGTTTGAGGGGAAACACAAGGATGGCTTCCCTTGTGTCCTGGGTCATGAAGGGGCTGGGATTGTGGAGAGTGTGGGGTCTGAAGTGACCAAGTTCAATCCAGGTTGGAAACATAGCTAGTAAACCTGTATTTTCAAATTGGATACAAATAACAGCATGTACGAAAAAGCTGTGTACTCTGCCTGTCCTCCTGTTAGGTGATAAAGTCATCCCTCTGTTCATCTCCCAATGTGGCGAGTGCCGGTTCTGCAAGAGCCCAAAAACCAACCTGTGTGAGAAGGGCTGGTGAGGTCCCATTACTAGCCTAGTCTTGAGAAACTTTAACAATACTTTTTTTACATTTTTAATATAACTTTTGTGTGTTATTCTTGCACTGAACATGAGCCAATCCCACCAGGGCCAGTGATAGGTATGATGTGATGTCAGAGTCCGACACCCGGTTCACCTGTAAGGGGAAGAAGGTGCTGCAGTTCATGGGGACCAGCACTTTCTCAGAATACACCGTGGTCAATGAGATCGCCGTGGCCAAGATCCATCCCTCAGCCCCTCTCGACAAGGTCTGTCTCCTTGGCTGTGGAGTCGCCACCGGATATGGCGCAGCCCTTAACACAGCCAAGGTGTGTTAATTGTAACTATCAGGTTTAGTTGTGGTGATGTCTTTATATACTAAAGTGTTGATGCATAGGATATCTTTCCCCCCAGGTGGAGCCAGGGTCTACATGTGCTGTGTTTGGCCTGGGAGCTGTGGGGTTGGCAGCGGTCATGGGTTGCAAAAATGCTGGGGCCAAGAGGATCATCGCCATTGATATTAACCCAACCAAATATGAGAAGGCCAAGGTCTTCGGTGCCACAGAGTTTGTCAACCCCAAGGACCACAACAAACCCATCAGTCAAGTGCTGTCTGAGATGACCAATGGAGGAGTGGACTTTTCCCTGGAATGTGTGGGGAGTGTGGCCGTAATGGTGGGTTGAGATTGTGTGCTTGTATGATGTTGAGATAAGCGTGTGCGTGTGATGTCTTGATAGAGAATTATAGATCAATACCACTTGACTCAATCTATTCCTATCTCTCTTTAGAGGAGTGCCTTGGAGTCGTGTGTTAAGGGATGGGGAGTAAGTGTGCTGGTCGGATGGACTGACATGGATGACTTTGCTGCCAGACCCATTCAGCTCATAGCTGGCCGCACCTGGAAAGGATCTCTGTTTGGAGGTGTGCCACCTATCAATCAACTGTCAAACACTATACATGTATTTGGGTGTGTGTGATATATTTCTGTCTGTCTCTGTCTGTGTGTGTGTGCGTGTGTGTGTGTCAGGTTTTAAGAGTAAGGATGGTGTGCCCAAGCTGGTGAATGAGTACTTGGAGAAGAAGGTGAAGCTGGATGAGTTTGTCACCCACAACATGACCCTGGCCCAGGTCAACGACGCCATCCAGCTCATGAAGACAGGAGACTGGTAACTTTCACCTTAGTACTGTTTGTCTCTGTGAGAAGTTTAATTTAATGTTCAGAAAAATAAATGCTTGTTTTCTTGTGTTCTCCTTGTTTTGCAGTATACGGTCAGTCCTGAGTGTGGCACTGCAGTAAGAGGGTCAACTCAACCCAGCCAATCACACTTATTTTTCCTGCTCAACCAATCAACGAGCAAAACTATACAATATGGCTTGGTAAACCAATGATTCATAATATCACAATATGTATTAGTAGGAGTGCTAGGTAGCACTGAATGGTAGGTAGCATACTGCTGCTAGTAACCATTGTAACAATGATAATCATGTTTTTATTTTATGTTGCCTGGAAGCCAATTATGTTTCTGCTTTAGTCATTGTCAAGTGGGAGTAGGATAAAGTACAAAGAGATCTGGCTATCATGTATGTCAGTTTTGAATAAAACCATTCCCTACTTATCAGTCGTTGCTCAATCAATGCTAGGTCAATAGATTGGCAGTTATTAGTTATCTCATACCTTAGTTTGCACATCTAAACAAAGTCGCTGTGAGCGACGATAACTTATCTGTATGGTATCCGGGCCTTTCAATACCCTTTATCAGTGTAATGTCTGTGCTCAAACATTATTATTAATCTATAAACAGAGTACATTTCCACACAAACGTGTTTCAACAACACTTACATGCTTCTCCGGGTTAGTCTGTTATGATACTTATTGTCATACAAGTGATTGTGTTTGTCAAGGAGTGACAGACAGTGACCCAGTTGTTTCTTTCTTCGTTTTTTAAAAATCAGACAGTGTAGCCTAGTTATTCGTAATAATAGTCAGGGATCAGCTTGTCCCTACATTTGATGATATTCTGTAGTTAGATCATTATAAATATATGTGAATGAAATAGAGTAGGATTGATTCTGGCATTATAAAGACATAACACATTGCTGCTATCAGAACTTTGAATAAAAACCAGAGTGATAAAGTTGCAGTCATTGAAGTGACACAAATTGCCTGTATCAGACAGAAGCAGCCTGGATCAAACACACAAACATCAAAGTGGTGAAGTGACACACACCGCATGTGATCACAAGCATATTGCAGAGCGGCACACACTGCACACACTGACAGGGAATGGGAACCTGATCACATAGAAAATTAAAGCGAAATGTGTTTCAGAATACAACAAATAAAAAAGTACAGGTCTGATTACAGGTAATAAAAGCACTGCTTCAATTCCAATTCGATGCATCTTTATTTTCCCAGAAGACCAACTTGTTGCAGCATTAACAGAATGAAAACAAAACATACATTGGTAAATCATAACTGATTTTAAAAACAGTCTTTTGAGAGACTGTAGTAAAAAGGAGTCTGCAGTAAGATCGTACTTCCAGAATATCCTTATCCATGATTTCACATTTTCTAACATTACAGTAAAAACAAAGTATTTTACAATAATACAAGTGAACTGTCTACTGTACATGGGTGGAGAAAATAAGTGTTTGACGTCATTTGGGATTGTTAGGACAGATGTATTGTATCATTCAGAGAAGATGGGGAGCAAAAACAGAGATGAGGAACTTCAGATGACAGTTATGAAAGAGACATTCTCCTCCTTGGAAGTGTTGTTCATCTGTGGTTTATAGTCCATTTGCTCTTCCTGAAAGGGTGCACACACACACACACACACACACACACACACACACACACACACACACACACACACACACACACACACACATCTTTGCCTATGCATGCATACACACTTTTTAAATGTAAAAACATTACAAAAAGGTTAACCTAAAATGTGATCAACCCCATTTTAAAAATACTTAGATTTCACATGGAGGAATATTTAGTGATGTTTGTGAGAACTCAGTTCACAATAATTCTGACCTGGTCCTTCAAAGTCAATACCACAGTCAAAGGTTTACCCAGTAACAACACACAGTTACTGGTTAACCAGCGGTGATGTGGAGTCAGGGTAGGCAGGATGGGAAATGCTTACCCTGTAATAATAATGGTTTACTGTCATTTCTCTTTGCTTATTTGAGCTGTTCTTGCCATAATATGGACTTCGTATTTTACCAAATAGGGCTATCTTCTGTATAATGTACCACCCCTACCTTGTCACAATACAACTGCTTGGCTCAAACACATTAATGAAATAAATTCCACAAATTACCTTTTAACAAGGCACACCTGTTAATTGAAATGCATTCCAGGTGACTACCTCATGAAACTGGTTGAGAGAACGCCAAGAGTGTGCAAAGCTGTCATCAAGGCAAAGGGTGGCTACTTTGAAGAATCTAAAATCTTTTTTGATTTATTTAACACTTTTTTTGGTTAATACATGATTCCATGTGTTATTTCATAGTTTTGATGTCTTCACTATTATTCTACAATGTAGAAAATAGTGAAAATAAAGAAAACCCTTGAATGAGTAGGTGTGTCCAAACTTTTGACTGGTACTGTAGGTTACACAGGAACATTCAATGTTGTCTTGGTAAGCAACTCCAGTGTATATTTGGCCTTGTGTTTTAGGTAATTGTCCTGCTGAAAGGTGAATTTGTCTCCCAGTGTCTGTTGGAAAGTGTACTGAACCAAGTTTTCCTCTAGGAATTTGCCTGTGCTTAGCTCTATTCTGTTTGTTTTTATCCTAAAAACTCTGTAGCCCATGCCGATGATAAGCATACCCATAACATGATGCAGCCACCACCATGCTTAAAAACAGAGTGGTTCTCAGTGATGTGTTGAATTTGCCCCGAACATAACGTTTTGTATTCAGGACAAAAAGTTCACCTCAAACTCAAAGCGACACCACAGTCAACAAAGCGTCTCGACACTTTTCATAATCCCCAGATTAACGATATTGGACGCAATGGATTCACCTATTTTGATGGGCCCAAACGTGAATGCATAGCTGAATGGGAAGGACTCCTTTTTCAAAGGTTTCCACCAGTTCATCACACAGGACTTGTCCTTGTGGATTAGATCGCAAAGGCATCGTGACTGTATTCATGGGTTTGAGAGACATTGTAGCCTCTCAGCCAAATGCAGCAATATCGCAGGTATTGTCTTTTATCGATGGCAGTTATGATATTGTTTAGGACCTTGAGCGTGGCTGAGGTTAGGGTTAGATTGCATAGCGGATAAGGTACGGTGGGATTCGAAATGGTCGGTGATCTGTTTGTTAACTTGGCTTTCGAAGACCTTAGAAAGGCAGGGTAGGATAGATATACAGTGGGGAGAACAAGTATTTGATAACCTGCAAAATTGGCAGTGTTTCCTACTTACAAAGCATGTAGAGGTCTGTAATTTTTATCATAGGTACACTTCAACTGTGAGAGACGGAATCTAAAATTGTATGATTTTTAAAAATTGTATGATTTTTAAGTAATTAATTTGCATTTTATTGCATGACATAAGTATTTGATACATCAGAAAAGCAGAACTTAATATTTGGTACAGAAACCTTTGTTTGCAATTACAGAGATCATACGTTTCCTGTAGTTCTTGACCAGGTTTGCACACACTGCAGCAGGGATTTTGGCCCACTCCTCCATACAGACCTTCTCCAGATCCTTCAGGTTTTGGGGCTGTCGCTGGGCAATACGGACTTTCAGCTCCCTCCAAAGATTTTCTATTGGGTTCAGGTCTGGAGACTGGCTAGGCCACTCCAGGACCTTGAGATGCTTCTTACGGAGCCACTCCTTAGTTGCCCTGGCTGTGTGTTTCGGGTCGTTGTCATGCTGGAAGACCCAGCCACGACCCATCTTCAATGCTCTTACTGAGGGAAGGAGGTTGTTGGCCAAGATCTCGCGATACATGGCCCCATCCATCCTCCCCTCAATACTGTGCAGTCGTCCTGTCCCCTTTGCAGAAAAGCATCCCCAAAGAATGATGTTCCCACCTCCATGCTTCACGGTTGGGATGGTGTTCTTGGGGTTCTCATCCTTCTTCTTCCTCCAAACACGGCGAGTGGAGTTTAGACCAAAAAGCTCTATTTTTGTCTCATCAGACCACATGACCTTCTCCCATTCCTCCTCTGGATCATCCAGATGGTCATTGGCAAACTTCAGACGGGCCTGGACATGCGCTGGCTTGAGCAGGGGGACCTTGCGTGCGCTGCAGGATTTTAATCCATGACGGCGTAGTGTGTTACTAATGGTTTTCTTTGAGACTGTGGTCCCAGCTCTCTTTAGGTCATTGACCAGGTCCAGCCGTGTAGTTCTGGGCTGATCCCTCACCTTCCTCATGATCATTGATGCCCCACGAGGTGAGATCTTCCATGGAGCCCCAGACCGAGGGTGATTGACCGTCATCTTGAACTTCTTCCATTTTCTAATAATTGCGCCAACAGTTGTTGCCTTCTCACCAAGCTGCTTGCCTATTGTCCTGTAGCCCATCCCAGCCTTGTGCAGGTCTACAATTTTATCCCTGATGTCCTTACACAGCTCTCTGGTCTTGGCCATTGTGGAGAGGTTGGAGTCTGTTTGATTGGGTGTGTGGACAGGTGTCTTTTATACAGGTAACAAGTTCAAACAGGTGCAGTTAATACAGGTAATGAGTGGAGAACAGGAGGGCTTCTTAAAGAAAAACTAACAGGTCTGTGAGAGCCGGAATTCTTACTGGTTGGTAGGTGATCAAATACTTATGTCATGCAATAAAATGCAAATTAATTACTTAAAAATCATACAATGTGATTTTCTGGATTTTTGTTTTAGATTCCGTCTCTCACAGTTGAAGTGTACCTATGATAAAAATTACAGACCTCTACATGCTTTGTAAGTAGGAAAACCTGCAAAATCGGCAGTGTATCAAATACTTGTTCTCCCCACTGTAGGTCTGTAACAGTTTGGGTCTAGAGTGTCTCTCCCTTTGAAGAGGGGAATTACCACAGCAGCTTTCCAATCTTTAGGGATCTCAGACGATACGAAAGAGAGGTTGAACAGGCTAGTAATAGGGGTTGCAACAATTGCGGCAGATCATTTTAGAAAGAGGGTCCAGACTGTTTTGCCCAGCTGATTTGTAGGGGTCCAGATTTTGCAACTCTTTCAGAACATCAGCTATCTGGATTTGGGTGAAGGAGAAATGGGGGAGGCTTGGGCAAGTTGCTGTGGGGGGTGCAGAGCTGTTGACCGGGGTTGGGGAAGCCAGGTGGAAAGCATGGCCAGCCACAGAAAAATGCTTATTGAAATTCTCGGTTATCGTAGATTATCGGTTGTGACAGTGTTTGCTAGCCTCAGTGCAGTGGGCAGCTGGGAGGAGGTGCTCTTATTCTCCATAAACTTTACAGTGTCCCAGAACTTTTTGGAGTTTGTGCTACAGGACGCAAATTTCAGTTTGAAAAAGCTAGTCTTTGCTTTCCTAACTGCCTGTGTATATTGGTTCCTAATTTCCCTGAAAAGTTGCATATCGCGGGGGCTATTCGATGCTAATGTAGTACACCACAGGAGGTTTTTGTGCTGGTCAAGGGGAGACAAGTTTGGAGTGAACCAAGGGATAGATCTGTTCTTAGTTCTACATTTGTTGAATGGGGCATGCTTATTTAAGATGGTGAGGAATGCACTTTTAAAGAATAACCAGGCCTCCTCTACTGACGGAATGAGGCCAAAATCCTTCCACAATACCCGGGCCAGGTCGATTAGAAAGGCCTGCTCGCTGAAGTGTTTAAAGGGAGCGTTTGACAGTGATGGGGGGTGGTCGTTTGACCCATTACGGACGCAGGCAATGAGGCAGTGATCGCTGAGATCCTGGATGAAGACAGCAGAGGTGTATTTAGAGGGCAAGTTGGTCAGGATGATATCTATGAGGGTGCCCGTGTTTACGGATTTAAGGTTGTACCTGGTAGGTTCCTTGATCATTTGTGTGAGAATGAGGACATCTAGCTTAGACTTCTTACGTATCATACGGTCAAGCTGCTCCCACAACAGCTCAATAGGGTTGAGATCCAGTGACTGTGCTGGCCACTCCATTATAGAAAGAATACCAGCTGACTGCTTCTTCCCTAAATAGTTATTGCATCGTTTGGAGCTGTGCTTTGGGTCAATGTCCTGTTGTAGGAGGAAATTGGCTCCAATTGAGCGCCGTCCACAGGGTATGGCATGGCATTGCAAAATGGAGGGATAGCTTTCCTTCTTCAAGATCCCTTTTACCCTGTACAAATCTCCCACTTTACCGCCACCAAAGCACCCCCCACCCACATTGCCTCCACCATGCTTGACAGATGGCGTCAAGCACTCCTCCAGCATCTTTTCACCATCTCACGATCATCACACTTCTTTGTGATCCGAACACCTCAAACTTAGATTAGTCTGTCCAAAACACTTTTTTCCAATCTTCCTCTGTCCAGTGTCTGTGTTCTTTTGCCCATCTTAATCTTTTCTTTTTATTGGCCAGTCTGAGATATGGCTTTTTCTTTGCAACTCTGCCTAGAAAGCCAGCATCCCGGAGTCGCTTCTTCACTGTTGATGTTGAGACTGGTGTTTTGCGGGTACTATTTAATGGATCTGCCAGTCGATGACTTGTGAGGCATCTGTTTTTCAAACTAGACACTAATGTACTTATCCTCTTGCTCAGTTGTGCAATGGGGCCTCGCACTCCTCTTTCTATTCTGGTTAGAACCAGTTTGGGCTGTTCTGTGAAGGGAGTAGTACGAGATCTTCAGTTTCTTGGCAATTTCTCGCATGGAATAGCCTTCATTTCTCAGAACAAGAATAGACTGACGAGTTTCAGAAGAAACTTTTGTTTCTGGCCATTTTGAGCCTGTAATCGAACGCACACATGCTGATACTGCAGATACTCAACTAGTCTAAAGAAGGCCAGTTTTACTACTTTAAATCAAGACAAGTTTTCAGCTGTGCTAACAATTGCAAAAGGGTTTTCTAATGATCAATTAGCTAATCCAAGTTTATCATTTTAAAAGGCTAACACAACGTGCCATTGGAACACAGGAGTGATGGTTGCTGATAATGAGCCTCTGTATGCCTATGTAGATATTCCATTAAAAATCATCCGTTTGCAGCTACAATAGTCATTTACAACATTAACAATGTCTACACTGTATTTCTGATCAATGAGGTTATTTTAATGGACAATTGTGTTGTGCTTTTCTTTCAAAAACAAGGACATTTCTAAGTGACCCCAAACTTTTGAACAGTAGCGTAGTATATTAATAATGACATATTTTTCTAAATGTGATATGTCAACAAAACTGTGTAGTCAGACAAGCAGGAAACGAGATCTTTATGCTCTCCAGCGTATCCATAGTTTATAAGAGGATGTGCCATTATGTGTGCTGTATTCTCACTCAGCAGCAATGCCTCTTGAAAAAAACTGTAATATGAAGCCATTTGTGATATCCAAATCGTGTAGAATATTGCTAAATTATACAGAGCATGATTATTGTTTTTCAACTGAAAAGGCATAAATTCAGGGCTTGAGCAATCTGTCGTTTTGGGAGAGGAATTAGTCCACTTGTTGCAATTATTTCCACACAAACCATGGCAAAGAAAAAACTGCTGTTTATAATCTGAATGTACTGGATGTGTCTGGGGAATCTTTTGAGTGCTAAGCCAAACATGATTCCTTGGCATGAAATTGGTGGTCAAGTTCAAACAAAGCTCGTTTCTCTCAAATGTTGTGCACAAATTTGTTTATATCCCTGTTAATGAGCATTTCTTATTTGCCAAGATAATCCATCCACCAGTCAGGTGTGGCATATTAAGAGGCTGATTAAACAACATGATCATTATACAGGTGCACCTTGTGCTGGGGACAATAAAAGACCACTCTAAAATGTACAATTTTGTCACACAACACAATGTCACATACAGTACCAGTCAAAAGTTTGGACACACCTACTCATTCCAGGGTTTTTCTTTATTTTTACTATTTTCTACATTGTAGAATAATAGTGACGACATCAAAACTATGGAACAACACATATTGAATAATGTATTAACTCAAAAAGTGTTAAACAAATCAAATATGTTATATTTTAGATTCTTCAAAGTAGCCACCCTTTGCCATGACAGTTTTGCACACTTTTGGCATGCCCAAGACTTCCACATCCGGCTTCTTCCCCTGCGGGATTGTCTGAGACCAGCCACCAGGACAGCTGATGAAACTGTGTGTACACAAGCGAAGAATTTCTGCACAAATTGTCAGAAACCGCCTCGGTGTACAGTAGGCATGAGTCACAATAGCACTTAACATTAGGAACCACTTTATTTTGATTACTTTAGATAGGATTGATAAAGCACCTTATATTGATATATGAGATTACTGTAAAGATGCGTGTTGGGAAGGGGGAGAGTGAGTGGGCGACCAAGAATTGTAGGCAAGAGTCCAGTTACCCTTCAATTATTAACATCATTGACACTTAGGTGGTTTCATACTTGCCTTTGAGGGAAAACACTGCAGTTACTGTAGTTACCTCAGTAGACAACAGTAAAGTTGAATCATCTCCTAAATTGGCTGAATTAAAATACATTTACTTACCCTGTGTGTTGCAGATTGTTGTCAGGGCAGCGATCTGCCATAGAGATTCCTACACCCTGAGTGGCTCAGACCCAGAGGCAGTTTTCCCTGTCGTGTTGGACCATGAAGGTGCTGGGACAGTGGAGAGTTGGAGAGAATGTTACCAAATTCAAACCCAGTAATCATAATGAATGATGCAGAGGAAAAATTTTTAATTCAAGGTATTGTTACTGTCAAGAGGCAGAAAAGTGACAGGTTCTTTAACTTCTTATGGCTGCAATCCCGCTACCGGGATCGATATGACAACAGCCAGTGAAAGTGCAGGGCGCCAAATTCAAACAAATTCCTCAAACATACATGTGTCTTATATCATTTTAAAGGTAATCTTGTTAATCCCACCAAAGTGTCCGATTTCAAATAGGCTTTTCAGCGAAAGCACTACAAACGATTATGTTAGGTCACCACCAAACCACAATAAGCACAGCCATTTTCCCAGCGTAAGATAGCAGTCAGAAAAAGCAGAAAGAGATAGAATTAATCACTAACCTTTGATTATCTTCATCAGATGACACTCATAGGACTTCATGTTACACAATACATGCATGTTTTGTTTGATAAAGTTCATATTTATAACAAAAAGTTTACATTGGCGCGTTACATTCACTAGTTCCAAAAACATCAAAGTGATTTTGCATAGCCACATCTTTTCAACAGAAATACTCATCATAAATGTAGATGATAATACAAGTTATACACATGGAATTATAGATATACCTCTCCTTAATGCAACCGCTGTGTCAGATTTCAAAAAAACTTTACGGAAAAAGCAAATCATGCAATAATCTGAGACGGAGCTCAGAACAATAGCCAAATTTGCCGCCATGTTGGGGTCAACAGAAACCAGAAAATACATGATAAATGTTTCCTTACCTTTGATGAACTTCATCAGAATGCAGTCCTAGGAATCCCAGGTCCACAATAAATGCTTGATTTGTTCGATAATGTCCGTTATTTATGTCCAATTAGCTACTTTGGTTAGCGCGTTAGCGGTAAACAATTCCAAAGTCACAAAGCGCGTCCACTATAATGTGACGAAATGACCAAAAGTTCCGTAACAGTCAGTAGAAACATGTCAAACGATGTACTGAATCAATCTTTAGAATGTTGTTAACATACATCTTGAATAACGTTCCAACCGGAGAATTAGATTGACTTCAGTTGAGCGATGGAACGGAGATGCCTATCACGTGAACGCGCGTGGTCAGCTCGTGGCAGTGGTGACTAATTCCTGTCTCCTTCGGCCCCCCTTCACATTAGAGTCATCAGACAAAGTTCTATTGACTGTTGACATCTAGTGGAAGCCGTAGGAAGTGAAAACTCATCAATATCTCGCTGTAATTTCAATGAGAGCTTGGTTGAAAATCTAGCACCCTCAGAAAAAATCCAAACAGGAAGTGGAACTTCTCAGGTTTTTGCCTGCCATATGAGTTCTGTTATACTCACAGACATAATTCAAACAGTTTTAGAAACTTCAGAGTGTTTTCTATCCAATACTAATAATAATATGCAAATATTAGCAACTATGACTGAGGAGCAGGCCGTTTCCTCTGGGCACCTCTGTGCACCTTTCATCCAAGCTACTCAATACTGCCCCTGCAGCCATAAGAAGTTTGCTCTGGGTTGACCAGGCATAGTGAAGTAGAGACCAAAAACAAAGGGCCAGTTTCAAACATTTATTTTAAGGCATAGTTCTGTCCATAACATTGCAATCAAGTCTCAACCAATTCTATATTATGCTTGATTTAGCTCATACATTATATCAAAAAGTTATGAAAAGATAACACAAAAACATACCATAATGAAGAAAATAAACAAAAGCACAGGAAGCGGCGCAATACTGGAGGCAGGCATCCATTTTCTACAACCATCCATGTGTGGGGGTTAATTTCTTTACCATCAAATGAGGAGAGAAACTTATCACACAAGTCAGAGTTATACTTAAACTAAATCTTTATTCACTTATTAATAAAGGGAGCAGGTCAATACAACACACACATATAAAGTGAATCGATTGAGTGCTCTATGATAATGATGGCTGGTCGACGAGTCACCCTCAGATGATTCGTTGAGAGCCCCGGGACAAAGATACAACGGTCTTTTATAGCCAAGATACACCCCCTTCAGTCTACATGACGAACAACAGATGTATGGAATGGGTCACAAGGTTAAGATCTGTATGAAGGATACTTATAATTCACAGCAGACAGTTTCTGCTGTAAAAACAGTCATCTTTGTGTAGAGACCAAGGCCTGGCCCTGGGGTCATCTCTTCCTGGTACCGTGTGGAACAGAAACATTAACTCATGCTCTGGAATGAGGTATCACCCAAAGACATCGTAAATCTTCCAGAGGCCCATCCTCAGTAGAACAAACACAGATGAGCGTTAACCCTTTATTCTGTTGCATAAAACAACCATTTGATGCAATAACAGCATTATATCATAATCTTGTAATTTCTGTTCTGACACCTCACAACCTTCAGTAGTAGCCATACACTCTTATCAAATGCTTGCCACATCAAAGATGGTCTATTATATTGACAAGATATTAGAGTGACCGCTCTAACAATGGAAATACATGTCCTCAAAGATGGAAGGCAGGCGGTGGAGACGAGGTCAGATGGGACCATTCTAGCCTATGATAGGGCAGATACATATTTGAATATAAATTCTAGATCTGTCCTTGTCATTGAACGCAAGTCTAAGAAGCGGTAGATCAGCTCTATGTGCACTATTTTTATGCTTCCCATTCTTAAGTTTCATTTTTGCATCTTTCACTTTTGTACAACAGCTGAATATACAATATTTTTAGTTATGGAAAATATATTAGACGGTTTAGATGGTACACTATACTTGCTTATTTGGTCACAAACTGAAATGAGGAATTATTAGAATTTTAGAATCCAGGAAAAGCCGGAGCGATTTCTGCATAGTGTATCTTTAAAGAAGTACATTTTTATTGGCTGATTGCTCCCAACTCATAGGAATCCCCACCCAGTTGTCCATGCTAAAACGGGTTATATCCATGATGAGTCCTCTAGCTACTGTGTCTATGACAACAGGCACAACTCCGATAGTCATTTTGGGGTAAGTTGCCGAAATGCCACGTGCGTCGACTTGCATCAGTGCATTCGTAACAACCTATCCATAAAAAGAAAAAATAAATGTATATTTGATCAAATAAGCCTCACATAGCAAATTAGCAATTACATTTTTTTTGACCAAATTCAACACTCATTGACCTCCATCCCAAAATAACTCACTTCATGGGCTTATTTTCATGGAAAGATTTTGGGCAGAGTAAAACCTCTCGTTTCATCTCTTCCTCTGGCTACATGCTCTCTGCCATCAGTGATCCATCTGGGATCCACCATGCCTCTGGACGGCCACCTAGAACACAAAAAGAAAGGGGTTTAAATACGCAACACTTAAATCACATGATTATCAATTAGCCAATGGGAGCTCTTGGTTTACAAGGGCAATAAGTCACCTGTGACAAACTCTTTGAACACGAGCGATAGGTTATCATTTTATTGCAATATCTTGATATTGTACAGGCTCTTCATATCAAGTTATTTATTGTGTGTTTGTTTAAGGGATACTATGATCCCCCTGTACATCCATCTGTGTGGAGAGTGCAAGTTCAATGAAAATCCCAAAACCAACCGGTGTCAAAAGGTCAGGTGAGTGTTAACTGTGCCCAGAACAATCAGAAACAACCCCTAGCCCAGACACCCTTCACACTTGTGCAATTGGGACTCTTCCAAAGCCATGTTACTCCTTAACCCAGGGTGACACAGAGCAGGCGGCAAATGCCAGATGGAACCTCCCGATTCTCCTGTAAGGGGAAGTGTCTGGCCCCACTTCATGGGCTGGAGCACTTTCTCTGAGTGCACAAGGTGGATGAGAAGGCATCTCTGGACAGGGTCTGACTGCTGGGCTGTGGGATTTCCACAGGCTACGGAGCAGCAATTAACACAGCTAAGGTCAGTCACTGAATTTCCTGATGGTATTGTCTCACTCCAGGGGGACAAAAACACTATTTATAAAAGCTTCAACAAGAACAAGGAAAACAGCATGACATTTTGTAAATGCTGAATATTTCCTCACTAACACATCTGATTCCAATTGATTGCAGCATTACCACAAATGGAGAAGGCAAGTGGAAGAGGGAGAAGGTAGGGAACTTTGAGGGCAAAAATGTTGACAGCTATGCCATACAGGTTGCAAAATAACTGGGAAAATATTTTTGAAGTACCGATTCCATGGCACATGGTATATGACCTCATACAAGAAACACTTCAAGTTTTTCAATTTAAATTACACAAAATTATTGCCACCAATATAATGCTATATATATAGAGCATAAAACAATCTCAGCTCTGCAGATTTTGCCACGAAGAGACAATCACTAGATAATTTATTCTGGTATTGCCCTATTTTTATTCTGGTATGTAGCGCGTTTCTGGTCACAGGTTCAGGAATGGCTAAAAAAAGCAAAACATTAATTTAAAATGAACCATACAAATAGCAGTGTTGGGCGATTTGGAAAGCCATAGTCAATCAACAATATAATAATACTAGTAGTAAAGGTTATCTTTATGTCACAATATGTGGATACTATGCAATTAGAAAGGTTCAAAATACATGTAAAACAGCAGTTAGAAAAATATATGGCACATGGAAACCAAATGAGCGGTGTCTACGATGGTAGGGGCTGAGAGTAGCTGAAGGGTGGGATTAAGGAGCTCATGATCGGTAATATTTGTCAAGGGAATGCTGTATATAAAAGTGCCAGGTGTGTAAAATGTATCTATATGTAACAAAAAAGCTATAAAACAACTCTCACCTAGTGGCTTTGGTGTTTCATTTCCATTCCCCTACAGGTGGGGGCGGGCTCCACCTGTGCAGTTTGGCGTTGGGCCTGGCTGCCATCATGGGATGCAAAGCTGCAGGGGTGACCAGGACCGTTGGGATCGACCTCAACCCAGACAAGTTTTAGGTGGCCAAGAAGTTCGGAGTCACTGAGCTGGTGAACCCCAGCATGCCTATCAAATCACAGCAATCCTATCCAGGAGGTTCTGGTTGAGATGACTGATGGACTGGATTAGTCTGGAGTGTGTGGGCAATGAGGTGAATTTCACCTTTACTGACCACTCCTTTGAGTGTTTGGGGAGTGAATTACTATTTTGTTGACAATATTGAGGAAGTAGAGCACAGTGCTTTTCTCAATTTTATTGAATTATAAAAAGTGGTTCAAATCTTAATTGCAGCAAATGTTCTCTGTTACACCCAATGGTTAGAGTGGCACCATAGCAAGGTGACGGTTGTCTAAGTGACATACTGTGTTCGAGGGGGGCCATGGAGGGGTGGCAGCAGCTGGGCAAGAGATTTCCACTTGCCCATTCCAGCTGGTGACAGGACGCACCTTGACTGGAACTGCTTGGATGTGACTGGGATGGGTCTAATGATGTTACAGTTAGAGCCAATAGCTCTGTGTAGTTGGCACCCCACATTATCCAATCAATTAATCAGTTTTCCAGCATTTTCTGGGATGTGGTCTTTGATTAGATTGAGGTCAAACTTCACATCTGCTTTCCACAGGACATAAAACTGTGGCGAGTTTTCCTAAACTGGTCAGTGAGTACATGAACAAGAAGCTGGATGAGTTTGTGACCCATACACTGCCCTTTGAGCAGTTCAGAAGGCTTCGGTTTAATGCATGCTGGGAAATGGTAAGGCATTGCAGAAGAAATCACATTAAAGTCAGCTTTCCATTTAGTATGTTTCCACAAGGTTATAAATTGGAAATCCTTACCATCCTTTCCCCCTTCTTACTTTGCAGTATTTGTGTTGTCATGAAATTCTAGGAAAGGAATTTCACTCCTTATTTATCAATTTGAATTTAATACAATAAATCAAAGGATTGTCTTACTGGTCAATTTCATTTGAACCTCGTCGCCAGGCTAATTACGCATAGCATTGGGAGTAAGAATCTAGTCTAATGAATGAGATGAATTGCATTTGCAGAGTCAGATTGCCATAATGTGCACATTATGGGAAGTACAATAAAAGAAAAACAAATGCAGAACTACCAGCTAATGTAAAACAATTAATACTTCAAATGATTACTATTTTAATACAGTATTCTGGAATCGGGTATTAACTCACAGGTCTGTGGTAAACCCAAACTTCTGCTGCAATAGAGCCTTTGGCATTTATACAGTCCTCACACTCAAAACAAAAAAAAACACATACACAACAGCTGCTTATCACTCCATCATAGAAGAAATAAAAAGGTGGCAGAGAAACTGTGGAAAGACTGGAAATGGAGACTCAAGACTGTTGCTCGCACCAGTAAATCGACAGCATACCAAGGTAAATAGCAATTGACTGGACTGAGGAATAACGGATATATGCTGCCTGGACATTAGCCAGCATGCTCATTCTTAATTCACAAAAATTAAGGCTCAACGCACTGCACCAGGACAAGTCCAATCCAGACCCCAGGGTTCGTAGCACTGCCAACTTCAACCCAGATTCAAACCAGACCAGGGGATGCCAGGTGAGGGATTCTGGTCAATCAATTAAACATTACTAAACTAGTTCACTCCCAGAGAAAAAAGAAAACCAGCAGTGCTGCAGACCTCAGGGCCCAGATTTGAATAGACCTGGACTACACACCTTAGCAGAAAACTACAGGTGAGCTGAACAGCTCCCCTTCCCTGGCCACATCTGGCCGGTCAATAGGAGCACGGCTGCCTTGATATCAATTAAGCAATACAGTAAGGTAGCACATGTCTAAAAGTCATGGGGTCAAACTAAAGCCTGATCCCTTCCATGCCTCTTCCGTTATACACATCAACAGAATCCAAGCTAACAATCAAGGTAAGAATTCAACCTGCAACTGCGCAAAGCCACATTTCATGAAAACACTTCCCTTATTTGTCCTTTTTATCTCCTGATGAGACATTTCTTTTTTTAAAACAGCCTAGATAAAAAATCCACACAGTTGATATCAAATGTATTCAAGTACTTTCCGTTAATTTTGGAGAAGGACAGTAAATTCGTTGAACAGTGAGAGCTGGGCCACGGCAGGCGGGCGGGTCGGGCCTCCAGGGGGTGTGGTGCCTCAGGTTAGAGGTGTGTGTGTGTGTGTGTGTGTGTGTGTGTGTGTGTGTGTGTGTGTGTGTGTGTGTGTGTGTGATACGACGGGGGTGCAAAAGAGAACGCATCCCGTGAGACAGTCCCTTTGTTGCTGTTCCCCCCCAGTTTAGATTTGGTTCAGGAAGTGGGGACGTCCGTTGTCATCCAGCCGGCGCGTCAGAATGTCACAGCCCGTCTCAGTCACCAGGAGGGTGTGCTCAAACTGGGCCGAACGCTTCCCGTCCCGGGTCACTGCTGTCCAACCATCAGGCCACGTCTCATCCTGCCAACCACCTATGCAGAACACACACACAGTATTACACATAGGTATATAATTACCAACCATTAGACACAAAATTACACCCCAAATCTGCAGTCATGTCTCAGATGGCCCTTACCTTCACAGATCATGGGCTCGATGGTGAATACATGGCCGGGCTTAATCACTCCGACTGCTTTGTTTTCTGCAAAGGAAAGAGTAAACCCACTGCTTTATACATCTTACCCCAAATCACCGTTGGGGATTAATAAAGTAGGCTACTATGTTATCTGAGAATAGGATGTCAATTTCACGAGCTTATTGGTGTAAGGAGAGGAAGTAGGACCGGAACAATACCAGTATCTCTATATTTTTTCCATGGCAAAAATGGAGAAAAAAAGCAGACTCAACTCTTCGGTCCTTTAAAAACCTGCTGTATGTAAAATAGTGTGCTGTAGCTTGGAAAATAAATATGACTAAATAAATGACAATTGTTTGTTTCCAACATTAGGGCTGTTTTACTAAACAAGTTACATCCGCTTTGTGTTGTTTCCTTGCCATGATACTAATGAGTATCGCAATACAGGTATCATCCCGGCCCTAAGAAGTAGTGTTACGCACTGGCATAGTGTGGCACGTTAGGAGCAGTGTGGAACAGTTTGTGGATGCCGTGGCCACAGTAGCTCCGCACCACAGAGAAGCCGTTAGCCTGGGCATGTTTCTGGATGATGTTACCAAGCTCCCTGTAGCGGATACCTGGCTTCACTAGAAAAGGGAGAGAAAAAAAACAAAGTGGCAATTAGCAGTTGAAACAAAGCATTCTCCCCACCCGTTTCAGTAAAAAGCTGAGGGATGGGGCTGGAGAAAAGTTACCTCTCAAATTCAGACAGAACTGTGGATGCAAGGACTGACCATCCATGATATCAAAATGATAGTTAACCATGTTGAGGCTATATAGGTGTTTGTTTACAAACATTGGAGTAAAACATACTTATATTTTGGGTTAAGGATGGGGTACGGCAGTTGAACTAAGCTCATGAGGCATTTATAAGTTATATTCTTCAAGAATCAAATGGGTACATATCATTCATTTATGAGTCCCAAAATGGATGTAGCAACAGCTGACTGCCCCTTTAACTTTGAGATAGTGACCTAATTGCTAAAGAAATCATCATCATCATCATCTGGCATCAGGTAAGAGATCCTACCGGAGTCGATGGCTTGCATAAGGCATTCGAAGGTGGTCTGGACAAGTTTTTTTGCCCCTTCATCTGCCTCCCCAACGAAGAAGGTCTCGTTGAGGTCTCCGTGAAAACCATTGTGGTACACAGTAATATCCACTGCAAAGGAGGGGGGAAAGAGATGCCGAACATTAGCAGAAATATATGCACGCTAGGGAGCAAAATGGCAAAGCTGAACGCTAATGAGACCATTTGTCTTGTCTAACCATGCTGTAAGTCAGGTTTTTGGCTGCGTCTCCGATTGGATATGGCTCTTCAGAAGAGACTTAGCAGAAATATATAGGACAAAGGCTACATTTTGGCTGAAGTCCTATAGACTGTTGCTGAATACTAAATCAAATCATTTCTCTTGTCAAACCATGCTGTGAGCAAGAAGTCTACGGCAGTCTGTCGAATGGGAACAGCCCATTCTCTATGTGCATCTCAATAGTCTAAAGTGGCCGTCTCTAGTTAAATCCCATTATACTCAATGATCTGATAACAGCACATCCATTAGGTGAAAGCATATGAAGGATGCCAACTAGGGATTTGCTGTTTACCTGCCCAGTCCATTCACATCAGTAAAGACTAAGGGAGTGAGATGAGGAAGCCACTTTAGACTATGGAGATTCCTCCCGGGAAGCCTACCGTTGAGGATATCCCCATCCACCAGAGGTCTCCTGTCTGGGATGCCGTGGCAGATGACCTCGTTGACTGACGTGCAGCAGGACTTGGGGAAGTTATAGTAGTTGAGAGGGGAGGGGTAACAGTTTCTGGCTGTGCAGGCCTGGAGGAAGAAAGAAAAACGTAATTACACATCAACAATCAAGATGAGGGAGAGAGGAGAATAGAAAGAGAAAGGAAGAGAATGAGGGGATAGGAGAGGGGGAAAAGGAGGCCAGGGTCTTTACCAGATGCACAGTGTAGTCAATCTCCTCCGTGGTCATGCCAGGTTTTACCATCAGGGCGGCGATGTCAAGCACCTCTCGGGCCAGCTACAAAAAGACAAATGTCTTTCCATTTCAAACTGTTTTTAGAGCTATGTTAATAACTGCAACGGAGAAAAGTGACAAAGCAATTGAATAATTTACCTTACACACAACTGTCATGCCTTCTATGTCTTCGGCAGAAAGGATCTTGATCTGTGAAGTGCCCTTCAAAGACTGCTCCGACTCAGACATGCCTTTAAAAAAAGCAAACAGAATTGACATACCGGCTTTGTTTTAACATCACTATTCCATCCATACACCAAACTCACCCTGATCAGCATTCCATCAAACTGAGTCAAAGAAAGTAACTAAGACTCTCACTTGAAACTGACTGCTCAAACATAACTACATAGTGTCATTACACTCCAAAGCACACGCACACAGCTACTATGTCAACCTCCTTGCTATTAACATAGAAAAGAGCTTAATGTGGAGTACTGACCATAATACTACCTTCATCATCACATCCTTCTAATGGTAGCCTACATCTAGGATGAAAAAGTGTCCCTAGCTTTACTTAGAAGCCCACATCACAGAATATATTCATCCAATTAAAGTAGACACCAAACGTCTTCACCTAACCTGGCTATATTAAAAGAAAATAAATGAAAACACCACGAGGATGTGGTCCTACACAAGTCGACCAAGAGGCATGACAATGTTGCTCTGCAGACCTCCTGAAGCCATTCTCTGAATTCTGCAGAGTCCAAATTAACCTCTACCCCCTATATTAGACACACCTGTAGAGCTGAAAGGATCATTTACTCCTGTGCAAATATATAATAGCTACATAATTCTGTGCTATGGGGGCCTTGTATTGATATACTGTTATTATGGTTGAGCCACATGGTTTAATAGACTTTTCATTGGAATGAAAATGACATTCTTATTGTACAGTTCTTATCTGTCATGAGATCACAAAACCAAAAACGATGTTTACATACAATGTGTAGACCACAGCATTGATATGCTCTTCATAAGTGTAGGCAACATCACTGACGCATGGGCCACAACCACAGTCAGTTTATCAACCACTTAGACGACATGACTACTGTACCACATCCACATCACCACGATAAAATACAAACCATAGCTCTACTACAGCAACAAAGGATGAATGAAAAGGCCATGCAAAAATGTTGGGCCATGCTCTAGTTTCCTGCCAGGTGTTCACCAATTGAGACATACGAAAGAAACAAAATAGTTACACAATAAGAGAGCGACTGTGTGTGGTCATGTGCCGCACATATGTAAATAGACAACTGGGCGTGGGATGGGGGTGTTGGAGTAGGACATACCTGCCATAAGACCCACTTCTGCGGCTGAAGTGATGAGTAGAAGAGCTTCAGACACCAGCCTCAATCACACTTCCTCTCAAACACTCACAAGCGCTTGCATACATAGCCACACGCAAACAAAGTGGGAATGATTGTGGTATCAACCAAGACGAATAAGCTTCTTTCAGAGGGTAGCAAATGTATACAGGAATGTTCTGCTATTTAAGTTTGTCCACAGAAGGTAAAAATGTATTCTAGGGTAAAGTTTACTAGTCTAATGCACTGGAGGTGGAGTCAATTTCAGTTTAGTAAATTAAGGAATAATTTCTTAATAAAAAAGTTCAAGTGATATCGACCCAAATCTTGTTAAGAGACTAGCAAATAGTCAGATGGTACCTGCTACAAATATCTACAACAGCCATTTAACTCGGGGATTAAAGCAAAAATAAATCCCATGACAAACTTAAAATCAATCTCAGATCGATTGTCCGGGGCCAAATTAACCTACCCTTTAATTAGGGAAAGATGGTAATTTTGTACATGCACTGAAACTGCGAGTTGCCCTTTTAAATACGCCATTGTCCCCTTTGAGCTCTGTCGCGTAGTGATGGGTATTGTGTTTTTTCTGTGAGCTGGTTCATTGGGCTCCGTTCACCTAAGAGCTGTTCATTTGGCTCACAAACGGTTCTTCGTTCATTAATGCTTAGAAACTGACCTAACAATTAAGTAACTTTTAAAGCCTAAAATGTTGCCTACCATTATGCCAGATCATGAAAAAAATCAAAAAAATCAAATACCTGACCAAATTATATGGCCTGCAATGTGGTGTCAGCAACACACATGCATGTCAGTAGGGGGCATAAAGTTTAACAGCAAAAATAAAAATGAGAATGTTTGGGAATATATATTTCGCAGAACAGACATGCTTCTGTATTAGGCGGTGTCATCTCCAAACCAGCGCCCCTGCCCACCCCCGGATATGTTTTATTGCGGATCTACACTGATCTCAAAAAAGACCTCTCCTGAATACATATGATGGAAATCCGTCGCAGTGACAAACCTTTAACCCTAATCTACTCTAACCTACACAGATGAATTCATCCTGTTAACCTGTTCGCATAGATATTGTGTGCGCAACACTTGCATTCCAGTTAAACAATGGGCTGTTTGTTCTCTGAACCAACATAAAAAGCCTAGGGGTAGATCAACTATGCTATTGAGCAAACAATCTCCCTAGCCAGGTTCACAATGTGTAGACTAGACTCAGGACAACAGGAATAGATTGGATGCCATTAACAATTAAACAGCACTGTGGCAGACTTGCCAGACTGTCTAGTAATCAATGCTGGGCAAGGGCAGCAAAGCACATTGACAGTTAAACATTCAAATATATCCAGATGTGCTGCTTATGGTTATATTATTTAACCCAGCCAATATGTATTAGGCCCAGAATTTTCTAATTTAGAAAAGTGGAACAGCAGAAAGAGGTTACGTTCTAATTTTGCCAAGACAGCAGTATAGAGATCATCAGAACAGGGGGAGTGACTCATGTGAAATGGGTTACTTTGATGGGGGCCACAAAATTTGAACGCATCATGAGAGGCAGCAGTGGCTCGCGGTTCTGCGTACCCACATCCATACCCAAACATGTAGTCAACCCATTTGTGCAGTTAAACCACAACTCAATGCATTATACCAGTAGCATTCAAAATCCTTGACATTGGATACAAATACCACAATAAGAAGTTCTATACGTATTTACTGTTTTATAAAGTCAGTGGTCTTTATAAAAAAAGTGGTCAAGATAAGTCGTATAAAATGTTCACATTCCACTGCATTCAACTAATAAAAAAAAAACGATTTCAATATAAATTAATATTTGAGTTAATTTCAAAACAGAGAAGGGAAACAGATCAGTGCAGCCCTCACTACTTCCATTGAGTATTAAGGCTGTATTAAACAAATAAAAATGTAAATATCTGCCTTTGAGATTTCTTTAGCCTAAGAAAATACACAGTAAAATAAATGGAGATTTGTTTGACAAATTTTTAAGAACTAATAGCCTTCTACAAAAAAACAGAACTAATGGAGCCTAATAATCAGAACATGTGGAATTGTTATCACCAATGCTCATAAAAAGTGAAGACAGATAAATGACGCATCCTGTAGCTGTCAACACATGCGGCAGGTATATTTATGGTAGGCTACTGTAATGCTCTCTATGCAGCTAATTCTCCCAATAAGTGCAGGCTTTTAAGTAAAACTACTTCAACACTAGTTCATTTTGAATGCTTAGCAGAACAGGAAGATGGTCCAATTCACGCACTTATCATGAGAACATCCCTGGTCATCCCAACAGCATCTGATCTGGCGGACTCACTAAACACAAATGCTTAAATTTGTAAATTATGGTCTGAGTGTTGGAGTGTGCCCCTGGCTATCTGTAAATTTAAAAAACAGGAAAATCGTGCTGTCGGGTTTACTTAATTTACGGAATTTGAAATTATTTTACTTTTGATACTTAACCAAATATTTGTAGACTTTTACTTCAGTCATTTTCTATTAACGGGTCTTTACTCAAGTATGACAACTGGGTACATTTTCCACCACTGATTATAGACTGCCCTACATATCCCATAATGGTACAGGAAACATACTCCTCAAAAGGGAAAAAATATAATGTGAGGGTTAGGTTACAGAAATAAGTGCAACCAGCAGCAACAACCACTTGTAATCAGTTGTCTTTTAAAATGTGACACTTGTGGTCTCTCATGTGCATGCACAAGGGAGGGATGGTTGTACATACCACACGCATGAGATGGAAGTGTTTTGAGAGTCTGTTTCTCTTTAGATTTAAGATTGTGGAAAAGCTGCTCCTACAAATGGGCTCCCAAAAATGCTGGCCAGTGAAAGTTCAAATTCTCTCAAGCGTGGGAAACTGAACTCTGGCAACAGTTCCCAAAACTCAATCCCCCTCTCGTTCCGTTTTGATTGAAAGAAGGTGTCGGCCTGCAACTCTCAAAGCTCAATTTGCAATTCGGTGGGCTGTTCATTCACAACAGAGGAGATTGGATCAGTGAACAGATGGATGCGAGGCTGCATATCGTGGAAGTCTTGAAAGCGATCTTTGAATTGCTCCTGTAATGTTGTGATGTCAGCTGTGTACCAGCTGAAGGGGACAGTGTTCTCGCATTCAGAGATGTCAGTGTGCAAATCTGCACATGTGGGAAAGTGGGCAAGATTCAGCAGGTCTAATGACAGGTGGTCTTTGAACAGTTCAAGTTTGCGCTGAATCCCATTCACAAAGGCGTAAAGAGCTACCACAGTCTGATTTCGTCCATGTGTTAGCAGTTGGTTATTCTTTAATAACACAGACCCCAAAGCAAATCAGGGGGACGAAAATAGGTTTATTCAAAGCAGACAAATCATGCTTGGAAGTAGATGGTAGATGTTCATGCTCCCCTGTCTTCAGTGGTTCTCTCCTGTGGTTCTCTCCACAGAACAAAGGGACAGGATGTAGTTTTATAACACAGCCCTAGCCTGTGGTTGACCAATTAGAATTCCTTGCAATAAAACTGGGCCAATGGCCAAATAACAAATATCCCATTTCAGGTTGGACCAATAAGAACGTGCCACACGTAGCTATAAGTTCAGGACTGACATTCCTACCAGATGTTGAACTGAAAACCAACCATTTCCATTGATAATTCCCTATTGACCGTTAGTACTCGATTTACTTTTAGTACTTTGACCTCTCGTCCTCTGCGTTGTGTATTTATCTTCAAAATATTCTTACACCTTCAGATGCTGGGTTATGTCAGTAAGAAAGGCCAGATCAGAGAGAAAGCTGATATCCCTAAATTCACAAAAAACACTGGTATCCACACTGATGCTCCCCTCCAAAAACAGAGGACTCTGTGCGCAATGAAAATAACCTCTCCAGGAATTTACCGCAGCTCATCCATCATATCCCTGTGAAGTTGAAGATCACCATACGCAGCAGACATCAGAGGGAGTCCATAAACTTCGATGTTTGACAGCTCTGTTCGCTCCTTGGATCAAGTTGGTAACTTGTCACAACATCCATGACTGAAGTTAAGCTTCTTTCCACAGAGCTTCCTACAATTATAAAATAAGCACAATTTGACTGCAAACATAAGCTACATCCACACAGACAAAACTAAGTGACGTTTGTAATTTATTTTATTTATACACCGAAAAAATATGAAATGCAACTATTTCAAAAGATTTTACTGAGCTACAGTTCATAAGGAAATCCATCAATTGAAATAAATTCATTAGGCCCTAATATATGGATTTCACAATACAGATACGCATCTGTTGGTCACAGATACCTTACAAAAAAAGTAGGGGCTTGGATCAGAAAACCAGTCTCTGGTTTGACCACCACTTGCATCATGCAGCGTGACATCTTTCACATAGTTGATCAGGCAATTGATTGTGGCCTGTGGAATGTTGTTCCACTTCTCTTCAATGGATGTGCGAAGTTGCTGGATATGGGAGTGAACTGGAACGCGCTGTCGTACATGTCGATCCAGAGCATTCCAAACATGCTCAACGGGTAACATGGGATGTAAACAAATCTGGGCTCTTTTATTTCAGCTCATGAAACCAACACTTTACATGTTGCGTTTATATTTTTATTCAGTTTATTATGTGATATTAAAGCCGAGTATAGCCTATGAATTTATGAAAACATGATTGAGTGGTCTTACTTGGTGAATGACGCAGTACAGGGCAGTCCACACCACTCTGGTGCAGCAATCCTGCAAATCCAGTGGGTTATCCTTGCGTTGAAAAGTTGTAAAAACCACTGAAAACCGTGACAAAGTCCTTGACTACAGTGAAAACGTCAGTTCCCTTTGTGGTAGCATGCAAAGGGATTAATTTCAAAAGTTTGTGAAGGTCAAATGCACTGTAAATAGCACAAGTATAGATCAGTAACTGACTGATATCGGTCACATCAGTACTCTCATACAACGCAAGGGAAAAGGAGAAAAATGTCAGAAAGTGGAGTCACAATTCAATGGCTCAGACACAACACGTATGTGGCAGAGGACTCCAGACAATCACGGATTATTAACGTGAAAACTAGCCACGTCACGGACACCAATGTTTTGCTCCAGGACAAGCTAAACACCTGGTCTGTGTCGAGGGAAACACTGCCGCCGATGGGGGCCACCGCCTCTACCATTGACCGTGAGCTCTCGTTCTCCGTGGCCGATGTAAGTAAGACATTTAAAGGTGTTAACCCTTGCAAGGCTGGCGGTCCAGACGGCATCCCTAGCCACGTCCGTAGAGCATGCGCAGACCAGCTGGCTAGAGTGTTTACAGACATACAGTGCATTCAGAAAGTATTCTGACCCCTTGACTTTTCCACATTACAGCCTTATTCTTAAATGGATGAAATTGTCCCCCCCTCAATCTACACCCAATATGCCATATTGACAAAGCAAAAATTGGTTTAGACATTTTTGCAAATGTATTCAAAATTAAAAAAAACTCACATTTACATAAGTATTCAGACCCTTTACTCAGTACTTTGTTGAAGTACCGTTGGCAGCGATTACAGCCTTGAGTCTTCTTTGGTGACACTAAAAGCTTGGCACACCTGTATTTGGTGAGTTTCTTCCATTCTTCTCTTCAGATCCTCTCAAGCTCTGTCAAGTTGGATGGGGAGCGTCGATGGACAGCTATTTTTAGGTCTCTCCAGAGATGTTTGATCGGGTTCATGTCGGGGCTCTGTCTGGGCCACTCAAGGATATTCAGAGACTTGTCCCAAAGCCACTCCTGCGTTGTCTTGGCTGTGTGCTTAGGGTCGTTGTCCTGTTGGAAGGTGAACCTTCGCCCCAGTCAGATCCTGCGCGCTCTGGAGCAGGTTTTCATCAACAATCTTTCTGTACTTTGCTCCATTCATCTTTCTCTCAGTCCTGACTAGTCTCACAGTCCCTGCCGCTGAAAAACATAACCACAGCATGCTGCCACCACCATGCTTCACTGTAGGGATGGTGCCAGGTTTCCTCCAGACATGACGCCTGGCGTTCAGGCCAAAGAGTTCAATCTTGGTGTCATCAGACTAGAGAATCTTGTTTCTCATGGTCTGAGAGTCTTTAGGTGACTTTTGGCAAACTCCAAGCAGGTAGTCTTGTGTCTTTTACTGAGGAGTGGCTTCTCTCTGGCCACTCTAGTATAAAGGCCTGATTGGTGGAGTGCTGCAGAGATGGTTGTCCTTCTGGAAGGTTTTCCTATCTCCACAGAGGAACTCTGGAGCTCTGCCAGAGTGACCAACGGTTTCTTGGACACCTCCCTGACCAAGGCCCTTCTCCCCCGATTGCTCAGTTTGGCCGGGTGGCCAGCTCTAGGAAGAATCTTGGTGGATCCAAACGTCTTCTATTTAAGAATGATGGAGGCCACTGTTCTTCGGGACCTTCAATGCTGCAGAAACGTTTTGGTGCCGTTGACCTCATGGTTTGGTTTTTGCTCTGACATGCACTGTCAACTGTGGGAACTTATATAGACAGGTGTGTGCCCTTCCAAATCATGTCCAAACAATTGAATTTACCATAGGCGGACTCCAATCAAGTTGTAGAAACATCTCAAGGACAATCAATGGAAACAGGATGCACCTGAGCTCAGTTTCAATTGACATAGCAATGGGTCTGAATACCTATGTAAATAAGGTACAGGTTTATTTAATACAAAGCTGTTTTCACTTTGTCATTATGGGGTATTGTGTGTAGATTGAAGAGGGGGGAAAATACTATTTTATCAATTTTAGGATAAGGCTGTAATGTAACAAAATGTTTTTAAAAATACAAGGGATCTGAATACCTTACAAATACACTGTATTCAATCTCTCTCTATCCCAGTCTGTTGTCCCCACTTGCTTCAAGATGTCCACCATTGTTCCTGTACCCAAGAAGGCAAAGATCACTGAACTACATGACTATGGCTCTGTATAACTCACTTCTGTCATGAAGCGCTTTGAGAGGCTAGTAAAGGATCATATCACCTCCACCTTACCAGACACCCTAGACCCATTGCAATTTGCATACCACCCTAATAGAGCCAAGGACTACGCAATCACCATCACACTGCCCTATCCCATCTGGACAAGAGGAATACCTATGTAAGAATGTTGTTCATTGACTACAGCTCAACCTATAGTACCCTTCAAGCTCATCATTAGGCCCTGGGTCTGAAGCCCGCCCCGTGCAACTGGTTCCTGGACTTCCTGACAGGCCACCCCCCCAGGTGGTGAAGGTAAGCAACAACACCTCCACTACACTCATCTTCAACACAGGGGCCCCACAAGGGTGCGTGCTCACTGTTCACCCATGACTGGGTGGCCACGCACATCGCCAACTCAATCCTCAAGTTTGCAGACACAGTGCTAGGTCTGATTACCAACAACGACGAGAGCCTACAGGGAGGTGGTGAGGGCCCTGATGGAGAGGTGCCAGGAAAATATCCTCCCTCAACAAAACTTCAGGAGACAGTAGAGGGAGCACATCCACATCTACATGGCCGCAGTGAAGATGAAAAGCTTCAACTTCCTTGGCGTACACATCACTGACAATCTGAAATGGTCCACACAGAAAGTATGGTGAAGGCAGCGCAACAGTGCCTCTTCAACCTCAGGAGGCTGAAGAAATTCAGCTTGGCCCCTAAGTCCCCCATTAACTTCTACAGATGCACAATTGAGAGAATCCTGTCGGGCTGCATCACTGTCTGGTACATCAACTGCACCAAACGCAACCGCAGGGCTCTCCAGCGGGTGATGCGGTCTGCCCAACGCATCACCGGGGTCACAACCCCTGCCCTCCAGGTCATCTACAACACCCGGTGTCACAGGAATGCCAAGAAAATCATCAAGGACTTCAGCTACCCGAGCCACTGTCTATTCACCCCGCTACCATAGAAAAGGCGATGTCAGTACAGGTGCATCAAAGCTGGGACAGAGACTGAAAAACAGCTTCTATCTCCAGGCCATCAGATGTTTAAATAGTCACCACTAGCTGGTATCCTGCCCTGAACTTTAGTGACTGTCACGAGCAAGCTACCAAAAGGTTACTGTACCTTAGACACTGCTGCACTATGTACATAGTCATGGAACCCTGGTCAATGTAATAATGTTTACATACTGTTTTACCCACTTCATATGTATATACTGTATTCTAGTCAAGACCTATCCTATTTAACCATTGCTGTACATACAGTATATTTGGAAAGTATTGAGACCCCTTGACTTTACACATTGTTACGTTACAGCCTTATTCTAAAATGAATTAAGTTGTAAAAAAAAAAAGTAAAAGTAAACATTGCTAATATTACATTGCCCCCCCTCCCCTCCATTTGTTTTGTACACTGCTGCTACTTGCTGTTTAATATCTATGCAGTCACTTCAACCCTACCTACATGTACAAATTACCTCTAACCTGTACCCCCGCACACTGACTCGGTACCGGTACCCCCTGTATATAGCCTCGTTATTGTTATGTTACTTTAGTTTATTTGCTCAATATTTTCCTAACTCTTCATGAACTGCACTGTTGGTTAAGGGCTTGTATAAGTAAGCATTTCATGGCAAGGTCTACACTTGTTGCATTCAGAGCATGTGATAAATAGTTTGATTTGAAATACGACGGTAAAGTTAAAGTAGCCTATTGTTAGCTGACATGGGCTAATTGAGTGACTGTCAGTGAATGACATAAGATAAAAACGGCTAATTCCCAAGACAATTTTGAAATTGCACCTTGTGTATTCTACTATAAGTCTCAAGAGTTAGTTGAGACCTCGAATGAGTTCCAAGTGAACATAAATTTTTGTAAAAATATATTTTTTGTAATTTCTCCACGGGCCACCAGTTGCCCATCCCTGACATGTAACATGGTTAGTGCTGGCTAGCTTATTGGTCAAATCGATGTTATCCAGTAGTTGGCCAGTATCAACATCCTAATCAGATTCATATTCCAATCATGCTCATGTCTATCTATCCAAGTTTGCATGGTTACCTAGCAACATTAGGTGTTTTACCAGGATCATTTGGTCATGGAGGAAAATGTTCAAGCCACTTGCCATCCAGAGAAAGTGAACTGGAATTCACAGTGTGAGTGTGCACTGGCTACTACTTACTCTCAGACTCCGCAGCTTCAGTAGAGAACTACACAGGTGTTGTAACATAATTCTAAATTAAAATGACTTGTTGCATCTTTAGAAGGGTTGTGGGATCATAGGCAAATTGATGCATGGGATTCGCCTCAAGCCATGTTCGAACATTGAAAATCTGTAGCAAAACGGAGCCATTTAATACATAGAAACAGAATGAATCAAACAGCCAAATCATTGACTTGGATGGGGAATCCCACTCCATTCAAATTCTATGCATTTATCCCATCCGATAGCTGAAATTCAGATAACTTTTGAGAAACTGGGCTCTGATGATCACGAACAACGGACATGACATTCTCACTCGTGTCCCGGCGTGCCATTTGGATGAATGTGCCATGAGTGGAGAGACTAACCATGGCTACCTGGTGGCTGATCAGCAGTCAGGTGACAGTTACCTTATGGAGTGAATCCTCAACATTGAGGTTACCATGGTTACATAATGAATGATCAGCTTTAGTGGAATCTATGGCTGGGGCAGAAACCCATTTTCTATGAATGATGTCACCTGATGTTAAACATAGAAACAGTATACATTTCTCAGATAAAGTGTCATGTTTCAATATCAACACAATTCATGACAAAGAATACTAGCCTTGAGAAGATTTTCAAATGGACAGCAAAGAATTTCTTAAAAGTTCAAAGCAACTGGAGGCAGTCTAGGAGGAGTAGCGTTACCTAGTGGATGGTCGGCATAGTCAGGTCTTTCGATGTTACCGGGGACATGCCTCATGGGAGTCTACATGGGGAACCAATGACAGGTGAGATTGATTACATGGAGCTCACAGAAGGAACCAACAAGACGAGAGTTGAGACATGATTACACAGCTCCCAGGGGCTAACGAATAAACTTTACACAAAGCTTGTGTGGCTTATGTCTATTAAATCATGTTGTGTTGACATATGTTGGACTACTATGTAGTCAAGAAAAAAAGCTCCTACATAAAAGCTCTTATCAGCACATTAGCCCAATTTAGAAATGTACCAGAAAGGTGGCCTTACGAGTGGGTAGTGAGGGCGTAGTCTGCCCGTGTAGCGGTAGCCAGGCCATGGGTCTGTGTTGGTGTCGTTCTCCACGCAGTTCTTTGCCTCATCCTGGTTCTTATCCTCCTCTGCAAAAAGAGAATGTAATATAGGACATCTGATTTGACAACATTTTGAAAGATCACAGACTACTCTTGGGCAAGCTTATCCTGTGAGGGCCCAGTGTGGGTGCAGTTTTTTCTTCCAGCCAAGCAGTAAAATGCCCAAGTCGACTAAACAATTGCTTCTTTTTTTTTACATTGATAAATTGAATCCGGTGTGTTGCTGCCTGGCTGAGGGGGAAGCCTGTACCCCAACCGGATATCACAGATTGTCCACCCCTGCTTTAATGGCTGGTACGTATTACAATGTCAAAGTCCATTTTGAATGGCTACACCATTGCTCTATTTCAACATCAAAATTAGAGGATGGAAAAGTTTGGGCATTTATGCAGGCTTTCACATATTCTATGCCTTCAGATGATAGGTCATGTAGGAATGGGAACAATGACAAAGCCCATGAAGCAACATTGTGATCTGTTTGAAAAATTATTTGGAAGTGAGTTGGTCTGTGATAGGATATTGCTAACGAGGCTACGTACTTGCTTTTTTGTGCATCTGCTTGTGAGTAGCCCAGCTCCCTTTGAAGCACTCCTGAATGAGGGGACAAAGCGAGGAGAGATATATCCATATGAGACTGCACATCAGGGGTGTGCGACCTCAAATCATCAATAGCAGCAGTATCTGCTGGCTGTTTGTTTCTCAATGGCACAAATTGCAGAATCAATTCCTCTAAACGTCTGTGGACTGGGATTTGTGCTTTCCTGCTCAATATTATACAAAGGCAGAGGGAAAGAGACCAATGGGCTCTGAATTGCACACATGCTACATAAACCACTTAACAGTTTATTTCAAGACTAGGTCAACAGCCAGTTGACCATGACTAACATCTCTGCTACTCAGTTAATGGATTTTTTGACCAGTGACCACTAGAACAGTGAGAGCAGCAGGAAAAAAATATCCCACCAACCAGCTGGCTTCATGGATAGAGGCTCTGACAGAGTTGCCTGCACAGATCAAAGCAGATCTGCCCACCTCCCAATCAGTCTCTGCCAAAACTGAATCTAGGCCTACACTGCCAGACTGTGATAAGCTTTAAACTAATTGCACTGCCTTTTACCTTTAATGACACACAGCTAAACCACAGACAGATGGGTTAGTTATAAATATGTTTGGCTAAACTGAAACTGGGGCCTGCATTCTTCTTTCCTTGATTCCTTGGCAATTTCAATGATTGACATTTCAAACAAACAGGCCACAGGTGGGTTACTACAGCCAGGCCAGGAGCAGAGAAATCAAATGAATTAGCATGGCTACATCAATTTGTAGAAAGCATGCTTCATGCACAGTTTAATTTAATTCAGTGCAATAACCAATGCCAATGGGTAAACTAGGCTAACTACCCAACAAGTTTGCTAGACTTCACAAAGTTGATGCTGTTTAACAAACACCGCGCTAGCAAATGAGTTAGCTAATGTTAGTAGCTAACTAGCAGTTAACTAACTAGTTAGAATACACAAACTACAATAAACTAAACAAGCATTTTTCATACGGGAGGATAATGTTAGCTATTGGCTTCAAATAAAGTTCCTAGCTAATGTGTTTGCAAACCATTGCTTTTTAGCTAGGGTTTTAAGCAGAAAATGCGTGTAGTTAGTTAGCTAGCTACTGTAGCTAACTAGCATCATATGTTAGGCTACTTAAAGGGGTGTGAGGAAACTCAATTAGGGCAACTGTCAGCGCTAGCTACCTCGTGATGAAGGATACTGGGCCGCTGTGTGTATCATGTCAGACCCTTTCAAACTGAATGAATTAGAAAACGAATGCTACCTGAGAGCAAAAGTATGAGCCTTGGATCCCGAGCTTGATACAGGTTGGACATTGAAGTTTGGCCTCGCTGCTACAGCCTTCTGTTTCGCATTCCCGTGTCTCGATAGCCGCCATGCCTGCCCGCAGTCTAGAGGGGTGGAGACTGGGAGGAGTGGACGGTCTGTCGGATGGAGAAAACCTCGCCAGCGGGAGATATGTGTTCCCTTTTGCAGGGACATCACCGGATAGAAATTCCAATATGGCTGCCAACGCAATGCCAAATATGGACATGTGTGTGTGACTTCCAAACTCAGTTGCTCTACTCGCATGTATCCTCTTTGTTTACGTTTTTTGCCTTTAGCTTGCGACACAGCCGTCAAGACATCATGGATGAGATCACTGGATCATCGGAAATGGGGATAAATATATATATATTTTAAAGCTCATCTGAATGCGATGCTCACAAGTTATGTTCATAAAACGATCAGCTAGCTAGTAAACTAGCTTGGTTAGCTAACGTTAGTTTAGCTAGCTACAAATAGAAAGATGAGATAGATGGGTAATGGCGCATATTTAAGGCGTTAAACGGGAAAAATAGTGTTAGAAGTGGTTTTATATTATATATACCTCCTCCATTGTCCATATATTCACACACACACACACACACACACCAAATGATTGGGATAACCTGGTTTGGTTCCATCTAGGTGTAGTCGCTCACCTCTCTTTCTCTCTTGTTAAGTGGGTGTGTGTGCCCGGGCTGTGTTCAGTAGAGAACAACCTTGTCGAAAGTTCAGATATAAAGAAATTGTCTAGATATTATCTTATGTGTCTCTCTGCCAAGTAGGTCTAGCAATTAATCATATCACCTGTATTCATTACATTTGGCCTTCTACAATCTTCAATGTGTGCATTGTCATCCATCTGAACTCAACCCTGTTGATGCTGTCCTTTATGTTTTTTTATTGAAGCTGGGTTGTGTTCATTACGGCACACACCATAACAAAACGTGTCGCAAACAAAAAACATCTGATATTTCACAAGTTCAGATAGTATTCTACCTCCTGTTTCACTGTGTTTTCTTTCTTATTGTGCCTTCTAAACAGTACCCTGTCCTTTGTTGACTTCTCTGTCCATCTCTCTAGTGGTCTGTTGTTGTTATTGTTGTATAGACAATGTTGTCTTCTGTTCTTATTTCCCCAGTGGCCTAGCTGCATTGGGCCGGGCTGTGAGGTGGTGGTGGTCTCTGGGTGCTGGTCTAGGCGGAGAGGCAGGAGGGGCCTGCAGTGGAGGAGTGGCTGTCGGTGTTGAGCTGGTGCCCATGCCAGTCCATCCCCGGGGGCCAGAGAAGGCAGAGTAGATAGCAGCTCAGCTGCCTTGCTCTGCCCTCCCAACAGACACTGGTAGGAGGCAGCCTCAGCAACGGACTCACGAACAGGTGAGAAATGGATGAAGAAGGACGACACACAAAGAGAGACACACACACACGGACATGGTGCAGTACTATACTACAACAAACAGGCTTAACATCCCTTCCCCAAACACACATACAGATACACACACATGCTTTACTTATTTACTCAAGGCTCATTCCATGGGAAATTAAATGTGTAGGCCTATTTGATCTGACCCCCTTTTGCAAAAAATGTACATTGACTATCAGTCTGCAACTACCACAAGATGGTAGTATCTTCTTCCTTCCCATCCTGACTGATTTACAATTTTTGTAATTTAGCAGAAGCTCTTATTCAGAGTGACTTACATGACCAATTAGGGTTTAAAAGTACCTTGCTCAACAACACAGACAGATTTTTCACCTTGTCGGCTTGGGGATTCGAACCAGCAACCTTTCAGTTACTGGCCCAACTTTCTAACCGGTGATGTAAGATACCTGCCTTTTAATATTCTCTCTCATCTTCTCTAACACTGAGGAGGAGTAGAGATTATTTACATTGTCTGAAATATTTCACCTGAGGGATAAGAAACTATGACAACACAGATAGGAGGAGAGATATCTTCCACTGTTCAGTTCTCGCCACAAAATACTCACTCACTCACTCACATATTCTTACCCTGTCCCAGTCTGTTGGTGCCATCATTCCAACCCCTTGTCACTAATGGTGATGCCACATGTTTGGCTTGACAATGACAGCAATGGAGTTGGCAAGAGCACACATCTGGGACTAGGCTACAGACACCTAGGCCTGTTCCCGTAGCCAACTTACACTGCACCACAAACACACATACTAACCCCATTACCTCTATGACCCCCTCCGTTTAGGAGCAGTAACTGTGTGGGTCTCTCGGCCTCGGCCCCCAACAACCCGGAACCTGTCCGTCACTCCCGCATCCCTGACCTACCATTGCATGTGCAAGGGAGATATAAGAGGCTTATCCCGGCAAGAATGTGGTAAAAATGGGACTGTATGGAGTGGTGAGAAGGAGGAGGAGGAGCTCCCCCACTATTCGTGTCCAGAAGTAATTTAGGTGCTCTGTAGAGTTTCTTATGTAAATTGACTTGCGACATTCCTGGATTACTCATTATACTAATAAAGTCTGATTTAAAGATAAGATAACTATTGTAAAGTACATTGTGTCTGTAAATTGATAAAGTATGTATAAGCTGGAAGTAGAAGCCTAAGTGTTGTTGTCCATTAGTTTCCTCCAATTAGGAGAGGGGTGATAGGATTAGGGGAAAATAATAAAGGAAAATATAGATTTTTTAAATATATACAGCACCAGTCAAAAGTTTGGACACACCTACTCATTACAGGGGTTTTCTTTATTTTTACTATTTTCTACATTGTAGAAATATAGTGAAGACATCAAAACTATGAAATAACACATTTGGAATCATGTAGTAACCAAATATATTTTTGGTATTCTCTCAACCAGCTTCATGAGGTAGTCACCTGGAATGCATTTCAATTAACAGGTGTGCCTTGTTAAGTTAATTTGTGGAATTTCTTGACAAGGTAGGGGCAGTATACAGAAGATATCCCTATTTGGTAGAAGACCAAGTCCATATTATGGAAAAGACAGTCCATCATTACTTTAAGACATGAAGGTCAGTCAATCCAGAACATTTCAATAACTTTGAAAGTTTCTTCAAGTGCAGTCGCAAAAACCATCAAGTGCTACGATGAAACTGGCTCATGAGGACCGCCACAAGAATGGAAGACCCAGAGTTATCTCTGCTGCAGAGCATAAGTTAATTAGAGTTACCAGCCTCAGAAATTGCAGCCCAAATAAATGCTTCACAGAGTTCAAGTAACAGACACATCTCAACATCAACTGTTCATAGGAGACTGTGTGAATCAGGCCTTCAAGGTCGAATTGCTGCAACAACAAAAACACCACTAAAGGACACCAATAAGAAGAAGAGACTTACTTGGACCAAGAAACAAGAGCAATAGACATTAGACCGGTGGAAATTTGTCCTTTGGTCTGGAGTCTAAATTAGAGATTTTTGGTTCCAACCGCCGTGTCTTTGTGAGACGCGGTGTGGGTGAACGGATAATCTCTGTATGTGTATTTCCCATCGTAAAGCATGGAGGAGGAGGTGTTATGGTGTGTTGCTTTACTGGTGACACTCTGTGATTTATTTAGAATTCAAGGTGCACTCAACCAGCATGGCTACCACATCATTCTGCAGCGATACGCCATCCCATCTGGTTTGGGCTTAGTGGGACTATCATTTGTTTTTCAACAGGACAATGACCCAACACACCTCCAGGCTGTGTAAGGGCTATTTTACCAAGAAGGAGAGTGATTGAGTGCTGCATCAGGTGACCTGGTCTCCACAATCCCCCGACCTCAAACTAATTGAGAAGGTTTGGGATGAGTCGGACCGCAGAGTGAAGGAAAAGCAGCCAACAAGTGCTCAGCATATGTGGGAACTCCTTCAAGACTGATGGAAAAGCATTCCAGGTGAAGCTGGTTGAGAGAATGCCAAGAGTTTGCAAAGCTGTTATCAAGGCAAAGGGTGGCTATTTGAAGAATCTCAAATATAAAATATATTTTGATTTGTTAAACACTTTTTTTGGTTACTAAAATCAAATCAAAGTTTATTTGTCAAGTGCATTGAATACAACAGGTGTAGACCTTACAGTGAAATGCTTACTTGCAAGCCCTAACCAACAGTGCAATGTTTTATTAAAAAATAGGTATTAGGTAAACAATAGATAAGTAAAGAAATTTAAACTGTAAAATGACAGTGAAAATAACAGTAGCGAGGCTATATACAGGTGGTACCAGTAAAGAGTCAATGTGCGGGGGCACTAGTTAGTCGGGCTAATTGAGGTAATATGTACATGTACAGTTGAAGTCGGAAGTTTACACACACTTATGTTGGAGTCATTAAAACTCGTTTTTCAACCACTCTACAAATGTCTTATTCACAAACTATAGTTTTGGCAAGTCGGTTAGGACATCTACTTTGTGCATGACACAAATCATTTTTCCAACAATTGTTGGAAAACAATTAATTATTTCACTTATAATTAATTTTATCACAATTCCAGTAGGTCAGAAGTTAACATTCACTAAGTTGACTGTGCCTTTAAACAGCTTAGAAAATTCCAGAAAATTATGTCATGGCTTTAGAAGCTTCTGATAGGCTAATTGACATAATTTGAGTCATTTGGAGGTGTACCTGTGGATGTATTTCAAGGCCTACCTTCAAACTCAGTGCCTCTTTGCTTGACATCATGGGAAAATCAAAAGAAATCAGCCAAGACCTCAGAAAAACAATTCTAGACCTCCACAAGTCTGGTTCATCCTTGGGAGCAATTTCCAAATGCCTGAAGGTACCACGTTCGTCTGTACAAACAATAGTACGCAAGTATAAACACCATGGGACCACGCAGCCATCATACCGCTCAGGAAGGAGACACGTTCTGTCTCCTAGAGATTAACATACCTGGTGCGAAAAGTGCAAATCAATCCCAGAACAACAGCAAAGGACCTTGTGAAGATGCTGGAGGAAACAGGTACAAAAGTATCTATATCCACAGTAAAACGAGTCCTATATCGACATAACCTGAAAGGCCGCTCAGCAAGGAAGAAGCCACTGCTCCAAAACCACCATAAAAAAGCTAGACTACGGTTTGCAATTGCACATGGGGACAAAGATCGTACTTTTTGGAGAAATGTCCTCTGGTCTGATGAATCAAAAATAGAACTGTTTGGCCATAATGACCACCGTTTGGAGAAAAAAGGGTGAGGCTTGCAAGCCGAAGAACACCATCCCAACCATGAAGCACGGGGGTGGCAGCATCATGTTTTGGGGGTGCTTTGCTGCAGGAGTGACTGGTGCACTTCACAAAATAGATGGCTTCATGAGAAAGGAAAATTATGTGGATATATTGAAGCAACATCTCAAGACATTAGTCAGGAAGTTAGAGCTTGGTCGCAAATGGGTCTTCCAAATGGACAATGATCCTGTAACAACGTGTGTGTAAGTGGCAGGGAAGTCAGGCACCCCAAGCATACTTCCAAAGTTGTGGCAAAATGGCTTAAGGACCACAAAGTCAAGGTATTAGAGTGGCCATCACAAAGCCCTGACCTCAATCCTATAGAAAATTTGTGGGCAGAACTGAAAAAGCTTGTGTGAGCAAGGAGGCCTGCAAACCTGACTCCGTTACACTAGCTCTGTCAGGAGGAATAGGCCAAAATTCACCCAACTTATTGTGGGAAGCTTGTGGAAGGCTACCTGAAACGTTTGGCCCAAGTTAAATATTTTAAAGGCAATGCTACCAAATACTAATTGTGTGTATGTAAACTTATGACCCACTGGGAATGTGATGAAAGAAATAAAAGCTGAAATAAATAATTCACCTCTATTATTCTGACGTTTCACATTCTTAAAATAAAGTGGTGATCCTAACTGACCTAAAACAGGGAATTTTTACTGGGATTAAATGTCAGGAATTGTGAAAAACTGAGTTTAAATGTATTTGGCTAAGGTGTATGTAAACTTCCAACTTCAACTGTAGGTATAGTTAAAGTGACTATGCATAGATGATAAACGGAGAGTAGCAGCAGCGTAAAAGAGGGGTTGGCGGGTGGGGGGTGGCGGAACACAATGCTAATAGTCCGGGTAGCCGATGTGCTGGGGCACCGGTTAGTCGGGCTAATTGAGGTAATATGTACATGAATGTATAGTTAAAGTGACTATGTGTAAAAGATCGGGTTGCCATTTGATTACCTGTTCAGGAGTCTTATTGCTTGGGGGTAAAAGCTGTTGAGAATACTTTTTGTCCTAGACTTGGTGCTCCGGTACCGCTTGCCATGCGGTAGCGGATAGAACAGTCTATGACAGGGGTGGCTGGGGTCTTAGACAATTTTTAGGGCCTTCCTCTGACACCGCCTGGTGTAGAGGTCCTGGATGACAGGCAGCTTAGCCCCAGTGATGTACTGGGCCGTACGCACTCCCGTTGCCGTACCAGGCAGTGATGCAACCAGTCAGGATGCTCTCGATGTTGCAGCTGTAGAACCTTTTGAGGATCTGAGGATCCATGCCAAATCTTTTCAGTCTCCTGAGGGGGAATAGGTTTTGTTGTGCCCTCTTCACGACTTATTCCATATGTGTTATTTCATAGTTTTGATGTCTTCACTATTATTTTACAATGTACAAAATAGTAAAAATAAAGAAAAACCCTTGAATGATTAGGTATTCTAAAACTTTTGACTGGTATTGTAAATTGCACAATAATTAGATATTTTTAGATGTTTTAAGGCAGGGTATTGTTTTCTGTTTATTCAACCCGCCCTAAACCCACACGCTCTTCATCCACACAATATTTTTTTTATTTAACCAGGTAGGCCAGTTGAGAACAAGTTCTCATTTACAACTGCGACCTGGCCAAGATAAAGCAAAGCAGTGTGACAAAAAACAACAACACAGAGTTACACGTGGGATAAACAAAAGTACAGTCAATAACACAATAGAAAAATCTATATACAGTGTGTGCAAATGGAGTAAGGAGGTAAAGCAACAAATAGGCCATATTAGCGAAGTAATTACAATTCAGCAAATTAATACTGGAGTGATAGATGTGCAGATGATGATGTGCAAGTAGAAATACTGGTGTGCAAAAGAGCTGAGGGAGGAGGTAGGTAAGTTGGATGGGCTATTTACAGATGGGCTGTGTACAGCTGCAGCGATCGGTAAGCTGCTCAGATAGCTGTTGCTTAAAGTTAGTGAGGGAGATATAAATCTCCAACTTCACTGACCCTAAACCCACCCAACCTGCGCCTGTGCATCACTAGTGACCACCTTGGCTGGTTATTTTGTAGGCTGAAATTAAGTGTATTTGTGTGTGTACAATAAAGCTGTGTATTATTGACTGTGAGCACAAGTCATGTAATTTCTGATTAGTTACACAATAAAAGTATATTTATTATCTATTTTTTATTATCTTTTTTGATGATTAGTATTGCATGTTTAATTCACAATTACAGAAATTAAGGTAACTTTGAGAAACAACACTTTATATCGGATTTGCCTCGAGATGACTTTACATATTCATGGTACGAGGATAATAGCATGGCATCTCTGCATTAAATGCAGGCGGTAGAGGGCAACAACATCGAATATTCAAAAGAAGATTACAATAATGAGATGTATCCACCAATCCAAAGAAAGGATAGGCGGGAGCTAGACATCTCGCCTTGCCGCTTTGGGGATAACGATTCTCATTGTTCGGCCAGAAACTGAGATATGTGTCTTGTCAGTATATCCATAATCTTTGGCTCTAATAAATGTATAAAAAAAAAAAATGGAAGGCAGTCGGGGGGAGGCAAGACTAGGTGAGACCGTTCTAGCCAATGCGAAGGGCAGATAATGCGTGTGAACATCAGGCACAATGGTTTCCACTAGTTACCCCAGCCACAAAGTCAATACTGTCTCTATCGTAAAAAAATATTTACGGCTGGGATTAGGCATAAAATTAGCACTGAAGGTAAGGTTAGGGTTAAAATCACATTTACGTAGTTAAATTGTAGAAATACACTTCGATTATGACTTTGTGGCTGTGGTAACGAGTGTCAACTAGGCAAAACTCCGATATAAAGTGTTTTTCTCAAAGTTGCTGGGATGTCGCGTGTCCTACTTCTATCAGTACACTCGTCACAACCTAATAATTACTCAACTTCTATTGATCAAATAAGCCACACGTAGCAAATAAACCATTCAAATTGTGTTTACCAAATTCGACACTCATCAACCTCCATTAAAAAAACTCGTCGCTTGGTGAGCAAGAAAAAAAACGCCACCTGCTGGAAAAGACAGATTTAGGGCCCAGGTATCCCTAGTTACCACAGCCACAAAGTAAAAATGGGCTATATAGTAGACAATCAAGAAAACAAAAAAAAGATTTTTGGCCTTAATTTAAGGTTAGGGTTAGGCACACGGTTATCAGTGTGGTTAAGGTTTGGGTTAGGTTTAAAATCACGTTTTAAGAACAAACATTTAAGAAATAGGCGGGGTTATGACTTTGTGGATGTGGTAACTAGTGACGACCCTTATCCCTCTCTCTTCCTCTCTGGTCCAATGAATTTCAACGTTCTACACGGAGACTCATAAGATGGCGACCGCGGAACCGGTGAGTACCTTTACCGACGAAAATATTTTATAACGTTATTGGAATCCGTTGTCCAATATACATTGTTATCCAGAATGTAATATTAATAGCTCGAATCTAATAAATTCGAAAGAAATGCATGTTTACATGGTCGTATTTTCGGCTATTCTTGCCCTTGTAGAAACTTTTTGTGCCACGACCCAAGCAGTGCAAAGACAACTGAGAGGGGAATGTACACTAGCTATGTGAATCGCCTACTGTAGCTAACTAACAACAAGTTCGGTACATGTTGTCACAGCTGTTAAATTCGCTCGGTCGGGCATTTGCGCGTACCTACATGTTAGTAGTACATTTTCAACATTATGTATTTTGTCAAACAAATGTGTTTTAATGAAAGAAAAAGTGCACTATAAATGGTATAATTAGCTAGTTGTCAGCTTGGGCTTTCTTGGACTAGTCTGTTGCTTCCACTTTAGGCTAGCTAGCTAACTAGCTGCTAGACAGTTCACCAACTTGTCCAATCATTTCATTATGGCTGGTGCAATACATTTACGCACAACAGTATTTACACCATAGATGAAAGTAAACTGTTTATTTCATTGATTTGAAATACTGTTGGACCATCTAGCCTATGTAAATAGTGTCTGGAAATTATGTTGCAAAAAACTAAAGTCCGATGTCATTACCTATATATACTCACGTTCAACCCAGCGTTGTATATAAAAACGAAAACAATCAGACTTACCAATGACCCAAGACATGGCAGTCCTGCAAGATCATACTTCTTACTAATTTCAAGTTGTTTTCCACTAGGAAATCAATTTAAATCCACCCCAACATGCTGAAGAAGGAGCAGAAGCAGAGACTGGTCAGGAGATTGTGAGCCCTGAGAGCTACATCAAACACCCCCTACAGAACAAGTAAGTTTGACCCAGGCTACTGCTCTTTGATGACCATTACAGGCTGCTACTCGGTTTTAAGGAACGTTTACCTGTGAAACTTTTTTATATATTTGAGATTCTTCAAAGTAGCCACCCTTTGCCTTGATGACAGCTTTGCACACTCTTGGTATTCTCTCAACCAGCTTCATTAGGTAGTCACCTGGAATGCATTTCAATTAACACGTGTGCCTTGTTAATTTGTGGAATTTCTTTCCTCAATGCATTTGAGCCAATCAGTTGTTGTGACAAGGTAGGGGTGGTATACAGAAGATAGTGCTATTTGGTAAATGTCCATATTATGACATGAACAGCTCAAATAAGCAAAGAGAAACGACAGTCCGTCAGGTCTTTAAGACATGAAGGTCAGCCAATGTGGAACATTTCAAGAACTTTTAACGTTTCTTCAAGTGCAGTCGCAAAAACCATCAAGCACTATGATGAAACTGGCTGTCATGAGGACCGCCACAGGAAAGGAAGACCCAGAGTTACCTCTGCTGGAGAGTATAAGTTAATTAGAGTTAACTGCACCTCAGATTGCAGTCAAATAAATGCTTCACAGAGTTCAAGTAACAGACACATCTCAACATAAACTTTTCAGAGGAGACTGCGTGAATCAGGCCTTCGTGGTTGAATTGCTGCAAAGAAACCACTACTAAAGGACACCAAAGAGACTTGCTTGGATCAAGAAACACTAGCAATGGACATTAGACAGGTGGAAATCTGTCCTTTGGTCTGAAGAGTCCAAATTTGAGATTTTTGGTCCCAACCACCGTGTCTTTGTGAGATGAAGAGTAGGTGAACAGATGATTTCTACATGTGTGGTTTCCACCGTGAAGCATGGAGGAAGAGGTGTGGGGGTGCTTTGCTGGTGACAGTCAGTGATTTTATTTAGAATTCAAGGCACACTTAACCAGCATGGCTACCACAGCATTCTGCAGCGATATAGCATCCCATCTGGTTTGCGCTTAGTGGGACTATCATTTGTTTTTCAACAGGACAATGACCCAACACACCTCCAAGCTGTGTAAGGGCTATTTGACCAAGAAGGAGAGTGATGGAGTGCTGCATCAGATGACCTGGTCTCCACAATCACCCGACCTCTACCCAATTGAGATGGTTTTGGGATGAGTTGGACCGCAGAGTGAAGGAAAAGCAGCCAATAAGTACTCTGCATATGTTAAGCTGGTTGAGAGAATGCCAAAAATGTGTGCCAAGCTGTTATCAAGGCAAAGGGGGGCTACTTTGAAGAATATAAAATATATTTTGATTTGTTTAACACCTTTTTAGGTACTACATGACTCCGTATGTGTTACTTCATAGTTTTGATGTCTTCACTCTTATTCTACAATATAGTAAAAATAAAGAAAAACCAATGAATGAGTAGGTGGGTCCACAGTTTTGACTGGTACTGTATATACAGTGTGCGACTCACTTTATTGTTATAGCTAATAAGTGTTCATAACACAAGCTGGGTCTGTCTGTGTGATTACCAACTATGCATTTCACTTTGTAACTGCAGTCAAGCTCAGTTGAACTGCCTAAGGATTTGACATTGAATGAATATGGCACAAAGCAGTGAACCATGTGTCAATCCCCCCCCCCCATCATCCATAACTTCCTAATTTGCTTTGAGGCTTATGGGCTGTTGATTACGTTTGTTTACCAGCCGTTTAATTAGCCAGTGTTTACTTTATGCAAATCCCATTTCTGTTTTGCCCCAACAGATGGTCTCTCTGGTTCTTCAAAAATGATAAGACCAAAACATGGCAGGCAAACCTCCGCCTCATCTCGAAGTTTGACACGGTTGAAGATTTCTGGGCGTAAGTATCAATAAGACTAAAGTTTAAAAAAAATTGATGACATGGATTGATTGAGTATGAAAAGGATAATTGGAGATTATACCAACATGTCTTCTTTCATCATCCTGATAGCGTTCAGTTCCTTCCCACTATACTGCAATTGTGTGTGTTGTACTAAGAAAATGATCTTGTCATTTCAGTCTGTATAATCATATTCAGTTGTCAAGCAATCTGATATCTGGATGCGACTACTCCCTCTTTAAGGTAGGTTTGTGGCATTTCAAAAAGCGAACAAGGAAGCCATTTTATTCCATGTAACTTCATGGTATCTTTGCAACTAAGCCTAATTGTAAAGTGTGCCTGGAAGGAAATTGTTCAGGACTGTTCAGCCATGGCATCTTCTCCTGTGGTTTTAAACCAAGTAAAGCTGTGTCTCTCCTCTGGTGTGACAGGATGGCATTGAGCCCATGTGGGAGGATGAGCGAAACAAGCAAGGAGGGCGTTGGCTGATCACGCTCAACAAGCAGCAGAGGAGACAAGACCTGGACCGCTTCTGGCTAGAAACAGTGAGTTAGTGTGGGTATATGTCTCAGTGTGTGTGTGCATGGACATTTTGGAATGACATACAGCCTCAAGCTTCTACCTGTGTAGCTGGATTAAGGAATTCTGTGATGCCACTAAAATGTTAATGTATGGTTCCATATTTTTTCCGGGCACATCACTTGTCCAGCTTCTCTGCCTTGTTGGGGAGGCTTTCGATGACTATAGTGACGAAGTGTGTGGCGCAGTAGTCAATATTCGCACTAAAGGAGACAAAATCGCCATCTGGACAGCAGACTTTGACAACAGGGAAGCCGTAACACACATAGGGTAAGTTGGATCAATTTGAAGTCAATGTTTCTTAGTGTAGTTAGCGTTCCAACTTTGCTCTTGCTTTATAAAACAGACTCCTCAGGAAAATGTATTGACTTACTAAAGTGTGTATAGTCTTAGTATTTCAAAATTATTTTGCTACCACCTCCCGTCTCATTGCCCTGTGTGTGTCAACAGGAGAGTCTATAAGGAGCGCTTGGGAATCCCCATGAAGATGACCATTGGCTACCAGTCCCACTCTGACACCTCCACAAAGAGCGGCTCCACCACCAAAAACAAGTTTGTTGTCTGAAAATGAACCGTGTGCCTTGTTTTGTTTTGTCTACTTTTCATTGTGAGTAGGTTTTGTTTACTTAACTGCAATGGCTGCGTGACGAAATCTGGGAAAAACTCATGACTATATACCAAAGCTTCGACAGAAACAGCCCTAGACCTGTGAACACAGGAAAAACGTTATTAACAGGACACACTACTTTCTCTGGAACCCCCCCCACACACACACACCTGCCAATGCTATTAATCCACATGTCATAGCCACACAGGTGAACATGCAAACCTCAAAATGCAAATGAAGACTGTTCATAGTAGGAAATGTAAGATGTTCTGAGTGCTCTTATAAAGAAAATTATTTTGTTGATTTATTTAATGGCAGGGAATTCATTTGAAATACAAAAATAAAACGAAAACATTTCTCAGTGCCCTTGTATACAGCATTGTAATTGCTGTAATCATTAATGATGTTACACTTTTTTAATTTATTATACCAATTAGCTTTTTAGCAATTTTTTTTACTTGTTCTGTGCTATAGCCTTAAAGGTGATTTGTTTTTTGTAATACGTTTTTTTTGCAACCAGATCTCTTTAAAAAAAAATGCTAAATGACATGTTATAGAATATCCTTTTTTGTGATTTCACTTGTTTTTGAGAAACTTACCCCAACCAGAAAATCACTTCTTCATCCTTGTTGTGTAGTTTAGGGGCCCTTCTATAACATGCCATTTACATCAAAAATAGGGATTTGGTTGTAAAAAAAAAAAAAAAAAAAGACTTCTCCTTTAAACCTCAAGCGCATGTAATCAAGCCTTTCTGATAATTTCATGACTCAATTAGTCTTTGTTAACTACATGATTAAAACTTTGGTTTTGCAATTCGGTAGAAGCTGTTTTTATATTATGGAATACTTTTTGCAACTTGTAATTTGTACAGTCCTTGTTAGAAATGGTTTGATATTTGACTTACAGTGATGCTGTATTGCAATATATACATTTCTTAGTGATTTGGTTTCTGCCTGCAATGGAAACACAGCACTAATGAGTAAATAAAGTTTTTCTGTGACTTCAGATCATTTTTAATTATATAATATCATATAGTATATGCCATTGCCATAGCTAGTTGATCTGCCCCTGTCACCCCTAGAGACTTATTGTAGAGCTGAACAATGTATATAGCAATATTATAGTCGTTACACCTACAGTATATCTCCTGTTGTATCATTTCATGAAAGCCTACAACAATGGCAACCCATGACAATGTCATGACACCAAATTAGAGCGCTCAAATACTTACCATTTCATGGCTCATGAAAGTATGAGTTGCCATTATGCCAGGCATGTTTCATTATTTTGGCCAAACACAAGTGCTACCAGTTACTTTCATAACTGCTGTTCAACATTCATACATTATGAAATGCATTTGTGTATTTTATTCCCAATTCATAAATAAACTGAGCTTTGCACTTCAGTTTGAAGTATTATCCAATTGCTTTACTGTTAGGGTCAGTAATTCACTCATCTGAATGAAGTCACCAAGTTTCATATTTTCTTCCATCTAGAGGGTGCTATGAGCCCATAGTGACGTATAGCCAATCTTTGTATAGGTGCTTATTTGACCAATCAGTATTGGACCTTGATTGTCAGTTCTCTGCAAACCAGCATCAACTAGATCCACTGCATACAACTAGATCTAAAAAATGAATGCCTGATCCAGTGATAACAGGTGAATTTTTGGCTTTCTGCCATGGTTGCTAATCATATGGGCAAGGCTACAATTTTGAAAATTGCACGCACAGTGGGTGTCTTTTCCAGAGGTGTTATTTTGAAATGTAGACTTTGAATCAGACATAAAGAAGTCCAACAAAGACAAACCCTTAACAGTAAAACTTTATTTCAAGGGTACCTATGTAAGGAGTGCTTAATTTTTAAAGTTTTATTTAACCTTTATTTAACTAGGCAAGTCAGTTTAGAACACATTCTTATTTACAATGACGGCCTACCAAAAGGCCTCCTGCGAGGACGGGGACTGGGATTAAAAATAAAATATAGGACAAAACACACATCACGACAAGAGAGACAACACAACACTACATAAAGAGAGACCTAAGACAACAACGTAGCATCAACACAACATGACAACAACATGGTAGCAACGCAACATGGCAGCAGCAGAGCATGGTACAAACATTATTGGGCACAGTCAACAGCACAAAGGGCAAGAAGATAGAGACAACTATACATCACGCAAAGCAGCCACAACTGTCAGTAAGAGTGTCCATGATTGAGTCTTTGAATGAAGAGATTGAGATAAAACTGTCCAGTTTGAGTTTTTATTGCAGCTTGTTCCAGTCGCTTGCTCCAGCGAACTGAAAAGACGAGCGACCCAGGGATGTGTGTGCTTTGGGGACCTTTAACAGAATGTGACTAGCAGAACAGGTGTTGTATGTGGAGGATGAGGACTGCAGTAAATATCTCAGATAGGCGACCTAAGAGGGTTTTATAAATAAGCATCAAACAGTAGGTCTTGCGACTGGTATACAGAGATGACCAGTTTACAGAGGAGTATAGAGTGCAGTGATGTGTCCTATAAGGAGCATTTGTGGCAAATCTGATGGCCGAATGGTAAAGAACATCTAGCCGCCCTTACCTGCTGATCTATAAATTACGTCTCCATAATCGAGCATGGGTAGGATGGTCATCTGAATCAGGGTTAGTTTGGTAGCTGGGTGAAAGAGGAGCGATTACGATAGGGGAAACCAAGTCTAGATTTAACTTTAGCCTGTAGCTTTGATATGTGCTGAGAGAAGGACAGTGAACCGTCTAGCCATACTCCCAAGTACTTGTATGAGGTGACTACATCAAGCTCTAAACCCTCAGAGGTAGTAATCACATCTGTGGGGAGAGGGGCATTCTTCTTACCAAACCACATGACATTTGTTTTCGAGGTGTTCAGAAGAAGGTTAAGGGCAGAGAAAGCTTGTTAGACACTAAGAAAGCTTTGTTGTAGAGCATTTAACACAAAAACCGGGGAGTGGCCAGCTGAGTATAAGACTTTATCATTTGCAAAACATATTTGATTTCAAGGGGGCACCAGGATAATAATTAATTCATAACTCATATACTGCATTCCAAAGCAGTACATAAACGTTTAATACATCATAGTACTATGGCATTGCTCTCAGGACTGCAGATGTTAGCATACACACAGGAGACAAAGTCCTGTATAGAGTTTACATATCTATTCCGTTCTGTCCTTGTATTGTAGGCTATAGTGGAGAGGATGACAGGTGATCAATTTCCAGGGGGTCTGGTCGGGGCTTTCATTTCACTCCCGTCAGGATCAATGGGAGAATTTGTTATATGGGATTATGGGGATGGAAAGGATAATCAGAGAACCACTTAAGGACTTTCTAAGGTTGTGTTCCAAGGTGCGAAGGATTTAGTTTAATGCCTTTGGTATAGAATTACAGTCAGGTACATATTTACTGGCAGCCTTGATAAAGAAGAGCAAAAGAGACTGTATAAAATAAATAATACAAATACTGTGCTTTATTTTATTTATAAAAATGTTATAGGGAAATTATATTATTTTATACTAATACAATTGCTCAGAGAAAGACATTTTGTTTAACAAGTTAAAAAAAAAAAAAATTCTTAGGGGTCAAAATGATTGACACTCATGTTTTCAATACTCCAGCACTCTCCCCTTGCGAGGATAACAACACTGAGCCTTTTTCTAAAATGTTTTATGAGATTGAAGAACACGTTGGTAGGGATCTTAGACCATTCCTCCATACAGAATCTTTCCAGAACCTTGATTACCTTCGTCTGCGTTTATGGACTGCCCTCTTCAATTAAAACCACAGGTTTTCAAATGGATTCAAGTCGGGAGACTGAGATGGCCATTGCAAAATGTCGAATTTGTGGTCAATTTTAACGTAGGTATGAGGTACTTTTCTGCATATGCTTCTGTTTTTCAACACCAAATCCACTACTGGTGTGCATGGCAAAATAGCTTTATTTTCATGTCATCTGACCTTAGCATCGCTTGGAGTTTGATAAACGGCATTGGCACTTGAATTGGAACCAGTGCTATGATCAGATGACATGAAAATAGAGCTCTTTGGCAAAGCACACCAGTGGTGAAGTGTACTCTATCCAAAAGATAGAAGCAGATGTATGGTTCTGGTTAGAGGGTGCATGAGCCAAAAGAGCATGGATGTTATTTCCTGAAATGGTACATTTGTTGAACTGCTAAATGTAGACCTGCATTGATATTTTATGCCATCTTGCATAGAATTGCAAATCAGAATATGTTGTTTACTTGAAAATACTAGATGGTATTTACATTTAATTATTGAAAACAATAGGGGTTGTACACTAATTATAGAAATGCTTGTGCCTGAATTATGGAACAGCTTAGATGTTTCCCACTGCACATTATGGAGTAACATTGATGTGTTATGCTTCCTACACAAAGCAGCATGGATGTCATGTCATAGTTCTGCCATTTCCTTAAGTCTAGGGCAGTGGGATGCTGCATCTATTTTGGTCTCCCTCTTCAGTCCTCTGTGTCAGCTGGCTCAGAGGGAGGCAGCAAAGGCGGTCTGTCACCGCGGGGAGAAGCAGAGGGCTAGCTACAGTAGGGTAGCTAACCCTCAGAGATGCTAACCCCACAGGTACATGCTAATAAAGCAAGCAGAATCAATAGCACAGCCTTTCCACCCCTATTTCACCTACTACCTCTATTACCACAGCAATCAGGACTCCTCTTTGTACCGTGCACATACCAGTCTCCAGAGATATAGTTAGAGGAGGATGTGTCCGAAAATATTAAGGAAAGAGAGAAATTGAATTAAAGAGAGCGAGATGGAGAGAGGTGAAAGAGAAAGCCAGGGAGAGGTATAAAAAACCTTTTTGAGCAGATGTGTCAGAGAGAAGCTTAGAGGGACAGAGAGAGAGGCTATGAAATAGAGAGGGGAGGAGTAAAAGCCCTCCCTGTAGGTTTTTCTTCACCCATTCAGAGCGCTGAGGTAGGGCGAGGGCTGATCACAGGTGATGAGCAAGAGTAGAGTGATGAGGGGGGAGGATCAGTAGAGCAAGGGGGATAACTGAACCCCTGCCGCGCCTCAACAAAGGAGCTCACACCAATGAAGAGCCTTTCTCTATTTCTCTCTTTCCCTTTCTCTCTCTCTGCCTCATCTCAGCTCATCCCCCCTCAGTCGCCCGCCTGTTCCAGTGTTTTCACAAGGCTTTCGAGATGGCTCGTTAGAATAGTGGGAGAAATTAGGAGTGCAACCGTGGGAATGAAATGCACAGTAATCAAAGAGATAGTGAGATTAAAGTATATTGTTCCCATGAAGGGCAGAGTAGAAGGGGCTGACACAAAGCGGATTGAGCGGGCACTCGGAAGCTGTGTGTGCATGTTAGAGTAAGTCTGTGTGCGTGTGTCAGCTTGGCTGCGTGACCCTCAGTGAGCTAATCTGGAGTATGGATTTTGGAATGAGGAGCAGCACTTAAAGGTAAGAATCACCTCAAAATATACCTGTCACTGAGAATATACCATATTATTAAGGAATTGTCTTTTTTTCCAGAGGGGAGAATTCTTACCAACTGTACTCGTGTTTCAAATCTGTAACTGACATTTCTAACACAGGGAAGATTTGAATGGAATGATCCTTTCTCCAAAGTCTGTCTTCTCTTGCGCATAGGCACTCTTTCAGAAGGAGAGAGTGAGGGTAGGAGATTTCATAATTTTCTTGTTGAAAACCCTCCTGAAAAGGCGTATTTCTATTCTGTTGTGGATGGGGTATGTGGATAAGTGATATAGGGGCGAGTGGGAACTGTCTGGGTGAAGTGAAATGAGTGGATGAGGTACGTATATAAATTAGGTGGATGCTGTGTGTGAGACTATCAGTGGATTTGGGGAGTCAGGATGAAAGTGTGGTTGAGGTTGACAGAGCGGATAGCTCTGTTGATGAGGTGAGTTTTGTGGATATGTAACTGTTGTAATCAGATTATAAATCAGTGTATAAGTGAGTAATAGTGGGGATAAGATTGAGGAGGAAATTAATGGATGAGGAGTACTGTATGGACGGAATAAATCGATGAAGTCTTTGGATGAGGTTGACGACATGGATGAGGTCTATGGATGAGGTGTGTGTGTATGAAAAGTACATTGCGGTTGAGATGAACTGGATGGGATGAATGAATGAAGTATGTGGATGATATGAACTGCATTGTTGAGAAACATGGATGAAACATATGCAATTAATGAAAATTGCTGAAGAGGTGAACTGTATGGATGCGACTTTTAGATGAGGGAGTCGGTTACCCACTGAGCTGTCCTGATGAGGTGAGCTTAGCGTATGAATTTCTTCTATGTGGATGAGTGCACTTTTGAAAGCTTGCAGATAAGGTGAGATATTGTGTGGCCATAGTCCTTCATGCAGATGAGTGCTCGCAAAACCCATAACTTAATACACACATCTCCCCTGACGTTAAACATGAGCAAATCCATCTGAATTATACATGAGCTATGCTACTGAAGAGGTCTCCAGGCTGGACCTACTGTCTGTCTATTCTGTCTGTTGGAGCTGCTAATGGAGGGAAGAGGAGCCCAGTTTCCAGTAATGAGGCGTTACCGCTGCCCGCGCAGGGATATGAGAGAGTGTGTGAGGTGTTACCATGGCAACCTGTGGTAACGCCAAGGCAGCAGCTACTCTTGCTGGGGTACAAACAGAAATAAAACAATTACATCACAACAAAACTGTAGCCTACATGATAAATAAACCAATACATCTTACAGGACATTACACTGAACAAAAATATAAACGCAAGATGCAATAATTTCGAAGATTTTACTGAGTTACAGTTATAAGGAAATCAGTCAATTTAAATAAATTCATTAGGCCCTAATCTATTGATTTCACAATACTTGTCACGACTGTCGTATGAATAATTGGACCAAGGCGCAGCGTAAGTAGAGTTCCACATTTTAATGATAGTGAAACTTCCAAAACAACAAAGATATAACGATCGTGAAATACGTAGCGCACATAGACTCATACAAAACAATATCCCCCATAGCAGGTGGGAAAAAGGACACACTAAGTATGATCCCCAATTAGAGGCAACGATTATCAGCAGCCTCCAATTGGGAACCATACACCACACCAACATAGAAATATGATACCTAGAAACCCCCCTAGTCACGCCCTGACCTATTACACCATAGAGTACCTCGAGGGCTCTCTATGGTCAGGGCGTGACAATACTGGGAATACATATATGCATCTGTTAGTCACAGTCACTTGGGCTCCTGAGTGGCGCAGTGGTCTAAGGCACTGTATCTCAGTGCTAAAAGCAGCACTACAGATCCTGGTTTGATTCCAGGCTGTATCACAACCGGCTGTGATTGGGAGTCCCGTAAGGCGGTGCACTATTGGCCTGATGCCGCTGGGGTAGGCCGTTGTTGTAAATAAGAATTTGTTCTTAACTGACTTGCCTATTGAAATAAATAAAAGATACCTTAAAAAAAGTAGGTGTGTGGATCAGAAAATCAGGCAGTATCTGATGTGACCACCATTTTTTTGCCTCATGCAAATATTCCACTGTGGCCTGTGGAATGTTGTCCCACTCCTCTTCAATGGCTGTGCGAAGTTGCTGGATATTTGCGGGAACTGGAACACGCTGTCGTATACTTCGATCAAGAGCATCCCAAACATGCTCAATGGGTGACATGTCTGATGAGTATGCAGGCCGTGGAAGAACTGGGACATTTTCAGTTTCTAGGAATTGTGTACAGTTCCTTGCAACATGGGGGTGTGCATTATAATGCTGAAGCATGAGGTGATGGCGGCAGATGAATGGCACAACAATGGGCCTCAGGATCTCATCACAGTATTTCTGTGCATTCAAATTGCCATCAAAAAAATGCAATTGTGTTCTTAGCTTACGCCTGCACATACCATAACCATATAGTTAAAGTGGAAATGATTGAGCCAATTGTAAGTTGGGCATGATCAGGTGGCCATCATGGTATGAGTTTCAGAATGGGAATTTAGCCGTGACACACCATGGTTAACACCCCTACTCTTACAATAACTGCCAAGGGATCTTTAATGATTACAGAGAGTCCGAACACCCATTTAACATCCCATCCAAGAGACAGCACCCTACACAGGGCAATGTCCCCAATTACTAAATTGGGATATTTTTTTTAAATCAGAGGAAATAGTGCTTCCTACTGGCCTTCCAACATCACTTCCAGCAGCATCTGGTCTCCCATCCAGGTACTGACCAGGGCCAACCCTGCTTAGCTTCAGAGGCAAGCCAGCATTGGGATGCAGGGTGGTATGCTGCTGGCCACTCTGTTCACACTGTCTCCTATCTGCCCAGTACAGTTGAAACCTGGATTAATCCATGAAGAGCACAGTTCTCCAGCATGCCAGTGGCCATCGATGGTGAGCATTTTCTCAATGAAGTCGGCTACGACGCCGAACTGCAGTCAGGTCAAGACCCTGGTGAGGACAACGAGCACACAGATGAGTTTCCCTGAGATGGTTTCTGGTATTGGCATAAATTATTTGCTTGTGCAAACCAACAGTTTCATCAGGTGTCCGGGTGGCTGTTCTCAGACAATCCCGCAGGTGAAGAAGCATGATGTGGAGTTCCTGGGCTGCCGTGGTTACATGTGGTCTGTGGTTGTGAGGCTGGTTGGATGTACTGCCAAATTCTCTAAAACAACATTGGAGGCGGCTTAGGGTAGAGAAATGAACATAGAATGTTCTGGCAGCAGCTCTAGTGGACATTTCTGCAGTCAGCATGCCAATTGCACACTCCCTCAAAACTTGAGACATCTGTGGCATTGTGTTGTGTGACAAAACAATGCACATTTTAGAGTGGCCATTTATTGTCCCCAGCACAAGGTGCACCCGTGTAATGATCATGCTGTTTATTCAGATTCTTGATATGCGACACCTGTCAGGTGGGTGGATTATCTTGGCAAGGGAGAAATGCTCACTAATAGGGATGTAAACAAATTTGTGCACAACATTTGAGAGAAACAACCTTTTTGTGAAGATGGAACATTTCTGGGATCTTATATTTCAGCTCATGAATCATGGGACAAACACTTTACATGTTGTATTTATATTTTGGTTCAGTTTACATTATTACTCTATTATTACACATTTACAATTTAGCATGTACAATACTACAATAATACAATATTACATTGTGTGTGTGTGTGTGTGTGTGTGTGTGTGTGTAGAGTGAGTGTGATAGAGTGTGTGTGCGTATGCGTGTTTGTGTGCATGTCTCTTCACAGTTCGTGTGGTGCCATGAGGTGTTGTTTTATCTGTTTTTAAAATCTGATTTTACTGCTCACTTGAGTTTCTTGATGTGGAAGAGAGTTGCATGTAGTCATGGTTCTATGTAATACTGCGCGTTTCCCATAGTCTGTACTGGACTTGGGGACTATGAAGAGACCTCTGGTGGTATGTCTTGTGGGGTATGTATGGGTGTCTGAGCTGTGTTAGCTGTTTGAACAAAAGGTTCACTGCTTTCACCACATCATTACCTCTCACAAAGACATGTGTTTTCTCCCCTGTATCAGAGAGGAGAACAGAACTATATCTCGTGAGGGGCAATGGGCATGTTGTTCTCTCATTTAGCTCTCATATCGTTTTTTTGTTCCACACTTTGCAGCCATTTATTCAAGGGAAGCAGTTTGTAAAGCTTTGATTTGCTAAAAGTTTACAGCCACATCAGACCAAGGATATGAGCTGAACACAAGGGAGTGGCAGATAGATCAGAATACTGATAACAGTCGGCACACTCAAGCATTTCCTTCTCTCGTACACTGAATATGGATGGTGTGCTACGTAGCACAGTTCTCTGAACGTAGTTGTGCCACTCATCTTCCTCTGAGGCAAGCTGGGGTGTTTGGTTGTTATTGGCGACTGGGTTTGTAGTTCTGACAGGGAGACGAGGCTCCTCTGTAGTGTCCTCAGTCTGGGATAATTAGAATTGCAGATGTAGTCTTCTGTAGGCGTTCGTTTCAACAAACTCAAGGTTTTCCTGTCTGCGGTGAATAGGTTTTGACTCAGAAACACTCTTGTGCAGATAATTCACAAGAGCAAGGGCATATTTGTACGCACAAAGGACCTATTTTGTCTCACACAGGCAGGTACGCTACCCATCGTACCACTGGTATCAATTGGACTGCCATGTAACCTGAATTGGTACAGAATACCCACCCCCGAAACACACACACATACACACACACACTCACAACTGTATATGGAAGATATTTTCCAGTGCAGTACAGTATTGTATAAGAACTCATAAAGTGACATACTTTCTGGAGGGTGCTTCCAGAGGCTCATGATTTCCCAGGTACTGGAATGTTGTCATGAAATGTAAACTTCATCTTGAGGCTGTTCCTTTATAGCTTGGTGGTTCAGATCTGTTTGTACTCCTCCCAGCCATGTTTGTTGACTGTTACACCCAAGTAACATGCATGGCTTGGCAACGATAGACAGATTTAGCTATACAGACAGCACATAAAAATAGGACTAATGTTATGACATTAAAAAAAGAAGGATGACACTAGTTTGCACCAGAGACTTCACATGCCCTATAATGGTTGTGACCTCTTTTGGTTTACTTACTGTTAATTTGATCCGTGGGCTATATCAGGAAATAATTACTGTTGACACTTTTTTTTGAACCACCTGTGTGTAACACACTTTGAATACATTATAAACCAACTCTTGAAATCCTATTGTTGATTCTTGTTGATATCTGGGTAAAAATGAGACATAAACTCTACATAGATGCAAATTCACTGAACCAGCTACACTGTAAAAAATTATTCAGGTGTAAATTGAAATTGACCCCCAAAAACCATATACTTAATAACATTTATGCAAGTCATTTAAATTATTTTTTAATTTCATTTTATAAAACATTTCTGAATAAATCCAACTTAACATGTAAGTATATTTTATAAGGATAACCACAGATAGAGAATATTGATTTAATTTACTGCATTTTAATAATATTTTAAGTTCTTGCAACAACTTGCCACATGGCTCTGTTTTTAGAGGATTGTGGTTAATTCAACATGATTATTTTACACAATGTTGTATACATTGAGTGTACAAAACATTAAGAACACCTTCCTAATATTGAGTTGCACTCCCCCTTACCCCTTTTGCCCTCAGAACAGCCCTGATTTGTCTGGGCATGGACTCTACAAGGTGTCTAAAGCCTTCCACAGGGATACTGGGGCATGTTGACTCCAATGCTTCCCACAGTTCAATGTCCTTTGGGTGGTGGACCATTCTTGATACACACAAGAAACTGTTGAGCATGAAAAACCCAGAAGCGTTGCAGTTCTTGACACAAACCGGTGCGCCTGGCACCTACTACCATACTCCGCTCAAAGGCACTTAAATGTTCTATATTGCACATTCACCCTCTGAATGGCACACATACACAATCCATGTCTCAATTGTCTCAAGGCTTAAAAATCTTTCTTTAACCTGTTTCCTCCCCTTCATCTACACTGATTGAAGTGACATCAATAAGGGATCACAGCTTTCACCTGGATGTCATGGAAAGAGCAGGTGTTCTTAATGATTTTTACACTCAGTATACATGTTTGAAGAAAGACATGTATACACTACCGTTCAAAAATGTTGGGTCACTTAGAAATGTCCTTGTTTATTAAAGAAAAACACTTTTTTGTCCATTAAAATAACATAAAATTTATCAGAAATACAGTGTAGACATTGTTAATGTTGTAAATGACTATTGTAGCTGGAAATGGCATATTTTTTTATGGAATATCTACATAGGCGTACAGATCGCCATTATCAGCAACCATCACTCCTGTGTTCCAATCGTATGTTGTGTTAGCTAATCCAAGTTTATAATTTTAAAAGGCTAATTGATCATTATAAAACCCTTTTGCAATTATGTTAGCACAGCTGAAAACTATTGTTGTGATTAAAGAAGCAATAACATTGGTCTTCTTTAGACTAGTTGAGTATCTGGAGCATCAGCATTTGTGGGTTCGATTACAGGCTCAAAATGGCCAGAAACAAAGAACTTTCTTCCGAAACTCATCAGTCTATTCTTGTTCTGAGAAATGAAGGCATGATGATCCATTACACGTCATGTCTGGTTAGATGGGTCGCTGCATAGCTATTTTCAGGTCTCTTCAGAGATGTTAGATCGTGTTCAAGACCGGACTCTGGCTGGGCCACTTAAGGACATTCAGAGACTTGTCCCAAAACCGCTCCTGCGTTGTCTTGGCTGTGTGCTTAGGGTGGTTGTCCTGTTGGAGGGTGAACCTTCGCCCCAGTCTGAGGTCCTGAGCGCTCTGGAGCAGGTTTTCATTAAGGATCACTCTGTACTTTGCTCCGTTCATCTTTCCCTCGATCCGGACTAGTTTCCCAGTCCCTCCCGCTGAAAAACATCCCCACAGCATGATGCTGCCACCACCATGCTTCACCGTAGGGATGGTGCCAGGTTTCCTCCAGTCGTGACACTTGGCATTCAGGCCAAAGAGTTAAATCTTGGTTTCATCAGACCAAAGAATCTTGTTTCTCATGGTCTGAGAGTCCTTTTGGTGACTTTTGGCAAACTCCTCGCGGGCTGTCATGTGCCTTTTACTGAGGAGTGGCTTCTCTCTGGCCACTCTACCATAAAGGCCTGATTGGTGGAGTGATGCAGAGATGGTTGTCCTTCTGGAAGATTCTCCCATCTCCACAGAGGAACTCTGGAGCTCTGTCAGAATGACCATCGGGTTCTTGGTCACCTCCATGACCAATACCCTTCTCCCCGATTGCTCAGTTTGGCCAGGCGGTCATCTCTAGGAAGAGTCTTGGTGGTTCCAAACGTCTTCCATTTAAGAATGATGGAGGCCGCTGTGTTCTTGGGGACCCTCAATGCTGCAGAAATGTTTTTGTACCCTTCCCCAGATCTGTGCTTCGACACAATCCTGTCTCGGTGCTCCACGGACAATTCCTTTGACCTAATGGCTTGGTTTTTGCTCTGACATGCACTGTCAACTGTGGGACCTTATATAGACAGGTGTGTGCCTTTCCAAATCATGTCGAATCAATTGAATTTACCACAGGTGGACCTCAATCAAGTTGTAGAGACATCTCAAGGATGATCAATGGAAACAGCATGCACCTGAGCTAATTTTAATACATTTGCAAACATTTCAAAAAACCTGTTTTCGCTATGTTATTACGGGGTATTGTGTGTTGATTGATGAGGAATTGTTTTTATTTAAGCCATTTTAGAATAAGGCTGTAAAGTAACAACATTTAGAAAAAGTCAAGGGATCTACATACTTTTCGAATGCACTGTATATATTAGTATTAGGCAGCTTGTTGTGCCATGAGGTGTAATGGATCATGATGAACGGATATCAAAACCGTCAGGCAAATGGACGTTCAATAATAAGACCACCTATTTCCACAATCATCAGTCTTAATGACAGGCACTGGCAAACTTACCATTAGGCAGAAGAGGCAATTGCATCATCAATGGGCTCATGTGCTGGGCATAATTATTACTTTGTATTAATAATAATACAAAAAATACAAAATAAAATATTTAAATAATTTCTCCACTTGAGGCCTCCACGTCCTCCGCTCAAGGAATTTCATCACGGTAGCACATTTAGAGATTGATTTATAGCCATTCATCTAAAATAATTCATAGATTAAAAATAAATAAAAAAACACTTTCTGTTTGTCATAGATGGATAAGACTAATATGAGATGAAAGGCGAGTTCCTAAAAAGTGCCGAAAGCCAAGCTAGATTTCTGTGAGACGTTCACAGCGATGGGGGCAGGTGTTCTGATCAAGAGAAACCTTCAGAAAATATGCACATTTTCTCTAACACTAAACATACAAATATGTATTTTACAGTTATAAGGTGAAATATTATAGTTAGTCGTTTTATAATTTTATTATACTATATTTAGAAAAAATATAAGTAATTTCAAGCCTTAGTCACACAGTTTTATTGAATAGGAAATACATAATATAAAATATTTCATATTTTTGTGATATTTGTACTTTGTACCTGAGTTGGTGTCCTCAAAAGTGACTACACCTCAGGAATTTATAACTATTTTTTACCAGAAAGGCTGCGGTTTTAACCTTTCTTGGAGTGTGCAGCACTACATGATAAATAATAACTTTTGGGGATTACATAGATTACATTTAGTTACATTTAACTTTAAACAATGTTAAAGATTAAGATACAATCACAGAAAGTAACTAATCAGAGAGATGAAGTAAAACACATATATGTTTATATTATCAGTAAAACCCACTTATTTTTATGCCTAGTCTTATTTCCCTGGACTTTGATTATTTACATTTGAATAACTTATTGTGTTTTTACTCAAAAACATAGGAAATTACATATACTCAGTAATATTGTGTATTAATTATTGCCTTAATTTTTTAAAAGTAGATTCAACATCTCATTTTCTACATTGTACTTTGATCGAATGTGATTAGGTTGATAAAGTAAGTTGTGATAGCAAGGAAACACATTTGACTCAACCACTTTTTGCTCAGAGGCAAGGTCCCTGTTGCACATCCCCACCGTTTACTGTAATGTAGGTGCTGCCCTATAGAGGTAATTCCTCGAACATTCTGCAAACAAAATAAATATTCAATGTTTCTCATAATTCTCCAAGCTGATTCATCTGAGGTAATATTCAGGTCCATGGCACGCTGGAGAGTGAAATATGAGGAGAGAATAATGAGAAAGTGAAATATTGGAGTGTTGTGACTGAATTCAGAGTTACTGTTGGGAGAGAGAACGGGCTTAGGGGACAATGTAGGGTAGAGTACATCGGTGGAAAGTGAGTATTTGATAAGCAAGTACTGGGAGAATAATGAGAGAGTGTTCAGAGAGTGAGTTTTGGCAGAACAAATATTTATGAGCATTGCATTGCAGGAATGAGTGACTGAGCTAAGAGCATGGCCGCTGTTGGGACATTGATCATTTGAAGCAGGAGTGTTGCAAGTGTGTTGCTTCTCCCTAATCTTGTGAAATGTGTCAGCATTCCTCGTCAGCTACTTTGGGGATTAATTAGCATACCAGGATCTGAGATGTATCCACTACAGTGTTAAGTGTGACTCTCCCCTCTCCTTCAATCTATAGGCTTCTAGTAACCAGCACACCCTTGTAAATTACATTTAACTTGGGGATGGTAGTGATATATACAGTATATACAGTGCATTTGAAAAGTATTCAGACCCCTTGACTTTTCCTAATTTTGTTATGTTATAGCCTTATTCTAAAATTGATTATATAGTTTATTTCCACTTAGTGTCATTCAAATGTACTTTTATTATGTTTTATTTAGACTTTTTTTCCCCTTTAACTTTTGACCATCATTCTCTCTCTCACAGCAACTCCACTCCCACTTGTCTCCAATTCCACATACCAACCCTCAGCTTCCCTCAGCCCATCCCATCTATCTCTGCTGGCCATCCACTTCGTGTTTCTATGCAACAAATATTTTTCAACTATGCTATGATGTTTAACGTACAATTTCAATCTATCTAATCGAATAGAATCTACAGATTGCGTGTTGAAGATAAATACTTTTACTAAGAGTATTAGTATATTAGTAATTGACTGACCCGGTCTCTCCAGATCTCCTAACAGTACTATTTCTAGGGTCAATTTTAGATCAATGCTATGCATTTTCAGCCATTCCTGAACCTGAGACCAGAAAGAGGCTACCTGAGGGCAATACCAGAATAAATCATCTATTGATTCTGTATCCTCACAACAAAATCTGCAGAGCTTCGATGATTTTATGCCCCAAATATTCAACATTTTGTTGGTGGCAAGAATTCTATATAATAATTTTAGCTGAAAAGCACAAAGTCTTGAATCTTGCGTTGTTTTATATATCAACTCATACAATGTAATCGGTACATCAAAAATCTCTTTCCAACTATTTTGCAATCTGTATGGCACAGTTGTCAACATCCTGGTCCTCAAATGAAACTGGTATACTTTCCTTTTTATGCTATTTTTATTCCTCCGCCAGGTTTGATCCTTTATATTGGGCAGACAGACCAGTTCCCTACCTCCTCCCGCTGCCACCCGCCTCCTCCATTTTTGGGGCAATGCTGTAATTAATTGGTTGTACTCTTGGATTGAGCAGACCTTCCCGTACAATTCTGATAACTCCATGAAGGACATAACTCTACTATTACAATTTACAATATCATTTTAGAACAGAATACCATTTTCAAACATCTTTCCCATAAATACAGGTATTTTATCAACCAGCACATTTGAGTTCAGCCATAATATTTGTTGTAATATTTGTTCCATCTTTTCAGGGGGGTGAAATTGAAATTGTAGCCAGCTCTGCTTGTTTGAAAAAGACAGATACTTTGAAAAAAGTATCATTTTCAATGAATCGAAAATGAGACATGGCAATCTGCACAAAGGCAAAATGGCAATGGATGAGCTTTTCTTATAAATCTACTTGAGAACCATTTAGGGTTCAAATAAAACTTTTGAATGAGTGAAGCTTTTAGAGAGAGGTTTAGTGCTTTTATATTTAATAATCTCATCCCACCCAATTCATATTTATTATATAGATAGGCTCGTTTTATTTTGTCTGGTTTAGCGTCCCAGATAAAGCGAAATATTTTTTGCTCATATGATTTGAAAAACGAATCATCAGGAGTAGGCAGCGCCATAAGTAAGTAAGTAAACTGAGATATGACCAAGGAGTTAATCAGGGCAATTTTTCCATAAATAGACAGGTATTTACCTCTCCATGGTTGCAGGATCTTGTCTATTTTTACAAGTTTTCTATTGAAATTCATTGTAGAGAGCTTATTTATATCATCTTCTGTGATATGAATACCGAGTATGTCTACTTCATCATCAGCCCATTTTATAGGTAAGCTGCAAGGTAATGTAAAAGTTGTATTTTTTAAGGATCCAATACGTAATATTGTACACTTATCATAATTAGGTTTTAGTCCAGAGAGTACAGAAAAGTTATCTAGATCTTTAATGAGACATTGTAGGGATCTAGCTTGCGGACTTAACATAAAACTTGAGTCATCGGCATACATGGACACCTTTGTTTTTAAGCCTTGGATTTCTAATCCTCTAATGTTGTTATTGGATCTGATTTTAATAGCTAGCATTTCGATGGCCATAACGAATAGATATGGTGACAGCGGACACCCTTGTTTAACATGACAATTCAGAACTCTCTGAGAAGTAGCCGTTATTTACTATTTTACACCTGGGGTTGCTATACATTATTTTTACCCATTTTATAAGAGAATTATCGAAATTGAAAAAATCCAGGCATTTATAAATAAAATCCAGTCTTACTTTATCAAATGCCTTTTCAAAATCCACTATAAATACCATTCCTGGCTTCTTATATGTTTCATGATGTTCTATTATTTCTAGTACTTTTTGATTTTTACTCAGGTAGTATTTTACTTGGTGACTTTCATTTTTACTTGAGTCATTTTCTATTACGGTATCCTTACTTTACTCAAGTATGACAATTGGGTACTTTTCCACCACTGGCCACTGTAATCTTGGGGACCTTCAAAGCTGCAGAATTATTTTGGTACCCTTCCCCAGATCTGTGCCTCGACACAATCCTGTCTCGGAGTTCTACGGACAATTCCTTCGACCTAATGGCTTGGTTTTTGCTCTGACATGCACTGTCAACTGTGGGACCTTATATAGACAGGTGTGCTCTTCCAAATCATGTCCAATCAATTGAATTTACCACAGGTGGACTCCAATCAAGTTGTAGAAACATCTCAAGGATGATCAATGAAAACAGCATGCTCAATTTCGAGTCTCATAACAAAGGGTCTAAATACTTATGTAAATAAGGTATTTTTGTTTAGTATTTTTTTATAAATCTGCAAAAATGTCTATAAATCTGTTGTTGCTTTGTCGTTATGGGGTATTGTGTGTAGATTGATGAGGGGGAAAAATATTGAATCCATTTTAGAATAAGGCTGTAACGTAACAAATTGTGGAAAGGGGAAGGGGTCTGAATACTTTCTGAATGCACTGCATAATAATAATAATATTAATAATTATTGCCATTTTAGCAGATGCTTTTATCTAAAGTGACTTTCACTCATGTATACATACATTATAATTTTTTTTACATATGGATAGTCCATTGAATCGAACCCACTATCCAGGCATAGCAAGCTCCTTGCTCTGGAAAGAAAGAAATGAAAAAGAGAGAAAAAACGCTTTATTTGGACGTATCAAAACACTTTACTTGTGTGTTATAAAGCCCACATAACACTGTCATAATAATTAAACGATTGATGATAGATGATAGCTGTGGCATCTTGTGTCATATTACAACTCAGCATGTTAGGTCTCAAACCCTTTTTCTTAAATGTACACACCTCTTTCAATTTTCAAAGGCTCATTCTTAGATCATTCACATTAAGCAAGATTCTATGGAGTCTGAAACAACTGAGTCAATGCAAAAGAAGACAAACGTGATATAAAATCATAACAGGCCCTAGCTGAGTTTCTCTACGGATCTCAAAGGAGTTGAGTTGTGATGAGTGTACCTCCAAGTGACATTTATTTATTTATTTAACCTTTACTTAACTAGACAAGTCAGTTAAGAATCATTCTTTTCAATGACGGCCTAGGAACAGTGGGTTTACTGCCTTGTTCAGGGGCAGAACGACAGATTTTTTTACCTTATCAGCTCGGGGATTCAATCTTGCAACCTTTCAGTTACTAGTCCAACGCTGTAACCATTAGGCTACCTGCCGCCCCGTCTAAGGTACTGTATCGCAGTGCTAGAGGCATCACTACTGACCTGGGTTCGATCCCGGGCTGTATCTCAACCAGCCGTGATCAGGAGTCCCATAGGGCGGGGTAGGCTGTCATTGTAAATTAGAATTTGTTCTTAAATGACTTGCCTAGTTAAATAAAGGTAAAATAAAATATTTCAAAAAAATGTAAAACGACTGCTACGCCCCTCAGACCCCTCACCACTGGATCTTCTCAAGTACATCGAGTCGCTGTTTGTCGATGCGAAGAAAGTTTTATTAACAAGTATGGATTTAGCAAACAAAGCAAGGCCTGCCTTTACACAGGACAAACATAGTGGGGTCCGGAATGATTGGATTCCTTGATAAAGATGAGCAAAACAAAACAGTATAAAATAAGTAATGCATACAGTACCGTTCAAAAGTTTGGGGTCACTTAGAAATTTCCTTGTTTTTGAAAGAAAAGCAATTTTTTTGTCCATTAAAATAACATAAAATTGATCAGAAATACAGTGTAGACATTATTAATGTTGTAAATGACTATTGTAGCTGGATGGAATATGGAATATCTACATAGGCGTACAGAGGCCTATTATCAGCAACCATCACTTCTGTGTTCCAATGGCACGTTGTGTTAGCTAATCTAAGTTTATCAATTTAAAAGGCTAATTGATCATTAGAAAACCCTTTTGCAATTATGTTAGCACAGCTGAAAACTGTTGTCCTGATTAAAGAAGCAATAAAACTGGCCTTCTTTGGACTAGTTGAGTATCTGGAGCATCAGCATTTGTGCGTTCGATTACAGGCTCAAAAGGGCCAGAAACAAAGAACTTTCTTCTGAAACTCTTCAGTCTATTCTTGTTCTGAGAAATGAAGGCTATTCCATGCGAGAAATTGCCAAGAAACTTTGTTTCTGGCCCTTTTGAGCCTGTAATCGAACGCACAAATGCTGATGCTCCAGATACTCAACTAGTCTAACATAAGTGCTAACATAATTGCAAAAGGGTTTTCTAATGATCAATTAGCCTTTTAAATTGATCTCGTACAACGCAATGTAATACTCCCTTCACAGAGCAGCGCAAACTGGCTCTAACCAGAATAGAAAGAGGAGTGGGAGGCCCCAGTTCACAACTGAGGAAGAGGACAAGTACATTAGAGTGTCTAGTTTGAGAAACAGATGCCTCACAAGTCATCGACTGGCAGCTTCATTAAATAGTACCCGCAAAACACCAGTCTCAACTTTCACAGTGAAGAGGCGACTCCGGGATGCTGGCCTTCTAGGCAGAGTTGCAAAGAAAAATCCATATCTCAGACTGGCCAATAAAAAGAAAAGATTAAGATGGACAAAAGAACACAGACACTGGACAGAGGAAGATTGGAAAAAAGTGTTATGGACAGACTAATCTAAGTTTGAGGTGTTCGAATCACAAAGAAGTGTGATGATCGTGAGATGCCGAAAAAATGAAAAGATGCTGGAGGAGTGCTTGACGCCATCTGTCAAGCATGGTGGAGGCAATGTGATGGTCTGGGGGTGCTTTGGTAGTGGTAAAGTGGGATATTTGTACAGGGTAAAAGGGATCTTGAAGAAGGAAAGCTATCCCTCCATTTTGCAACGCCATGCCATACCCTGTGGACGGCGCTTAATTGGAGCCAATTTCCTCCTACAACAGGACATTGACCCATAGCACAGCTCCAAACTATGCAAGAACTATTTAGGGAAGAAGCAGTCAGCTGGTATTCTGTCTATAATGGAGTGGCCAGCACAGTCACTGGATCTCAACCCTATTGAGCTGTTGTGGGAGCAGCTTGACCGTATAGTACGTAAGAAGTGCCCATCAAGCCAATCCAATTTGCGGGAGGTGCTTCTGGAAGCATGGGGTGAAATCTCTTCAGATTACCTCAACAAATTGACAACTAGAATGCCAAAGGTCTGCAAGGCTATAATTGCAACAAATGGAAGATAATTTGACGAAAGCAAAGTTTGAAGGACACAATTATTATTTCAATTAAAAATCATTATTTATATCCTTGTCAACGTCTTGACAAGGATATAAATGCACTGCTGGTGTGCGTGGCCAAAGACCTCTATTTTCGTGTCATATTACCATTGCTTCGGTGCATAGTGCCAATAACGTTTAGCAAAAACCAGGCAGTGCTATGGTCAGATGACATGAAAATAGAGCTCTTTGGTCACACACACCAGTGGTTGGTTTGGCCTTCGAAAGAACGATGCATATGCAGAAAATACCTCATCCCTACTGTGAAATATGGTGGTGGATCTTTGATGTTTTGGGGATATTTTACTTCAACTGTTCCTGGGGTCCTTGTTAAGGTCAACAGCAACATTTACTTTACAAAGTACATTTTAGCCAAAAACCTGGTTGCCTCTGCCAGGAGGCTGAAACTTGGCCGCAACTGATTCTTCCAGCAAGACAATAACCCCAAGCATACATCTACATCCACAAATGAATGGTTAATGGACCACAAAATCAACATTTTGCAATGGCCATTTCAATCTACGGACTTGAACCCCATTGAAAACCTGTGGTTTGAATTTAAGAGGACAGTCCATAAGCGCAGACGAAGGATATCAAGGTTCTGGAAAGATTCTGTATGGAGGAATGGTCTAAGATCCCTCCCAGTGTGTTCTTCAATCTCATAAAACATTTTAGAAAAAGGCTCAGTGTTGTTATACTTGCAAGGGGATGGTGCTGGAGTATTGAATAATAATCATTTTCACCCCTAGATTTTTTGAAGCATACAATATACAATAGCTCAGTATTTGTATTGTTTATTTTATATAGTCTTTTTTGCTCATCTTTGTCAAGGAATCCAATAATTCCGGACCCCAGTGTAGGTACACAGTAAGGGTTTAAGAATTTACATTTATGCAAGTATCGACTGACCACGATTCGATGCAGCGATGCGATTCAATCCTCCTACAGTCATCGCAACTCAGCTCAATTGAGATGGTATACTGTATATCGTGGAGTTGAGAAACTCAGCTAAACAGGCCCTAGACAACTTTTTAAAGAATGATCTACATGACTTAATTTACTATCTTCCAAAACTTAATTGGGAAGAACTGAATAGGCACTGGATTACTTTATAAGATTACCACAAATTGTCACGCCCTGACCTTAGAGATCCTTTTTATGTCTTTATTTTGGTTGGTCAGGGCGTGAGTTTGGGTGGGCATTCTATGTCTGGTGTTCTATGTTGTCCTTGGTTTGTGTTTCTATGTGTTTGGCCTGGTATGGTTCCCAATCAGAGGCAGCTGTCTATCGTTGTCTCTGATTGAGAACGATACTTAGGTAGCCTGTTCCCACCTGTGTTGGTGGGTAGTTGTTTTCTGTTTAGTGTGTCGTCACCTTACAGAACTGTTTGTTTGTCGTTTTGTCAAGTGTTTCGTATTTTATTAAAAGTATATGAACACTTATCACGCTGCACCTTGGTCCTCTTCTCCTTCTCCCGACGACGTCGTAACACAAATACTGTATATAGCGAGCGAGATGGCCACCACAGTTAATTCTAATTATACATGAATCCTATATACCATACAATCTACACCTTGTAAATACCAGATATCTCTGGCAAGCAGTGAGGCATACTAATTTGATCAAATTAAATTAAAGATAGACAGCACACCCACTGTAAACCAAAAAGTAATTTATCAGGCACAGTGAATCAAGGCTTGTTTTTTTTTATTTTTAGCTTTTTGGTAGAAATCTGGATCAATGGTAATTGTTGCTTTTTCTTTACCTTAAGGCACAGTTTCAGAGTGACAGATATAGTAATAGTTTATGAACCATACTGAAAAGGGCAATATGGAAAGAACAGATCTGAGCCAGAACTGTACAAGTCAGGTTGGCACAATAATGTGAAAAGGGTATAGAGATTTTCCATTCTTTATTTAAATGTCTTGCTTCAGTTTGACGTCAGTCACACCTGTAGGCCAATAACATACAGTAGGGCTAAATCATATATTGCCAAATGACATAATAGCCTACAGGGCATACAATAGAATAATGTGGGCATTCATTCACTTCAAGTGAAGTGGAACAGAAACATATATTCCAACGTTGAGTATTAGGCTACCCTGCCAAGCAGTGACAGAGAAACAACAGAAGTGGTTGTCTTTCCCTACTCCCCATGTCAACGTGGTTTTCACACAGAGAATAATAATGGAAGCCAGTCAGGCCAAATTCTGTGACAGTACAAGCTGCTAATCCCTTGGTATGATTTGGTGACAGGGGAGAGTGCTAATCCTTCGATACGATTCAGTACCAGTGCGGACTGCTTAATCCCTTGGCACAAGTCTGATGGAACTCTCCAGGAATAAAACATGAGCATGCCGGGAACCAGGGCCAGTCGCTCCAAAGGACTTCCTGTTGTTATCTGGCAGCCATTGTGATAATTCAAAGGAGGGTTGTCAGCATATCAAAAAATGAAGATCTATGGATTTTCCATGGATGACATGCAAGAATGCCAGTGTATTGTGGATGGCATGCAAGCCTTCGTGACAATGAAATAGGCTAAATAAAATAATAAATGAATGGATGTATTTACAGTGCATTCGGAAAGTATTCAGATCCTTTCACTTTTTCCACATTATTTTACGTTACAGCCTTATTCTAAAAATAATAAAACATTTTCCCCTCATCAATCTACACACAATACTCCATACTGAAAATTATTTGGAAAGGCACAGAACTGTCTATATAAGGTCCACAGTTGACAGTGAATGTCAGAGCAAAAACCAAGCCATGAGGTCGAAGGAATTGTCTGTAGAGCTCTGAGACAGGATTGTGTCGAGGCATAGATCTGGGGAAGGCTATTGAAACATTTCTGCAGCATTGAAGGTCCCGAAGAACACAGTGGCCTCCATCATTCTTCAATGGAAGAAGTTTGGAACCACCAAGAATCTTCCGAGAGCTGGCCGCCCGGCCAAACTGAGCAATTGGGGAAGAAAGGTCTTGGTCACGGAGGTGACCAAGAACCTGATGGTCACTCTGACAGAGCTACAGAGTTCCTCCGTGGAGATGGGAGAACCTTCCAGAAGGACAACCATCTCTGCATCACTCCACCAATCAGACCTTTATGGTAGAGTGGCCGGACAGAAGCCACTCCTCAGTAAAAGGCACGACAGCCCGCTTGGAGTTTGCCAAAAGGCACCTAAAGGACTCTCAGACCATGAGAAACAAGATTCTCTGGTCTGATGAAACCAAGATTTAACTTTTTTGCCTGAATACCAAGCGTTACGTCTGGAGGAAACCAGGCACCGCTCATCACCTGGCCAATACCATCCCTACGGTGAAGCATTTTGGTGGCAGCATCATGCTGTGGGGAGCACACAAGCAAGACAACGCAAGAGTGGCTTCAGGGACAAGTCTCTGAATGTCCTTGAGTGGCCCAGCCAGAGCCCGTCTTTAATCCAATCTAACATTTCTGGAGAGACCTGAAAATAGTTTTGCAGCGACGCTCCCCATCCATCCAACCTGACAGAGCTTGAGATGATCTGCTGAGAAAATGGGAGAAACTCCAAAAATACAGGTTTGCCAAGCTTGTAGCGTCATACCCAAGAAGACTTGAGGCTGTAATCGCTGCCAAAGGTGCTTCAACAAAGTACTGAGTAAAGGGTCTAAATACGTAAATACATTTACATATGTAAATGTGATATTTTTAAAATATTTTTTTTATACATTTGCAAATAATTCTAAAAACCTGTTTTTGCTTTGTCATTATGGGGTATTGTGTGTAGATTGACTATTTAATTAATTTTAGAATAAGGCTGTAACGTAACAACATGTGGAAAGGGGGTCTGAATACTTTCCGAATGCACTGTATTTAAGCACTGTATTTATTCATAGATTCATTAAATCTACATTCACCATAAAAGTAACTTCTTTCATCATCATATTTTATTTAACCAATGTTACATGATTTGAAATAACATAGAGGCACTGCACTGAAGACATTCACAGCCAAGCATCTTGCATGAGGAGTTCTTGGAACAATTAATATTGGATGAACAAGCCATGATATATTTCCCTTGTTCTCATTTCCTTTCAAATCCAAGGAATCCACTGTTGAATCTCATATCACAGAACTTTGGTGGTCAATAGTTTGGATCAATATGGCACCACATAATTTCAACAGCCTTCCACGCATGTATTACAAATGTCTCCCCAGGGCTTAGGGGGAACCATACAAATGTTGACAACAAGGAGAGAGTGCACTTTAAAGAGGTTTTTCCCTCCTTTTTATTTTTATAGCCTCTGAATAGATGTACGTTAACACTTGACCTTTGAAAGGATCCCTTTCTGTCATCTTTCTCTGTCAGTTTATGTTGACAGTTACAGACACAAAGCCTTTAAGGAAGCAATATCATATTACAATATTGCACTGCTGTTTCGGGCTGCAAATTGCAATATTCATGCCCATAGGGGGCACAGGGGCACGTGTCCCCTCAGATTTGTCCTGTTAAAATTTTTATTTAATTGTTGTTCTTTCTCTGTAATAGCCACCTAGCACTTTTATGAAGGTGACTTAGCTAACACAGATAGTTTCCCAATTTCCCAAACTCATAACTAGCTATCAAGAAGCAATTTCAGATTGTCAAGCTAGAGTAGCTAGCTTGTCTAACTATCTTAGCTGGCATGCCTGCTGGCAAGGTTGGTAGACGTTAGAAAAGCACCAATAACTAAATGTACTAAATAAGACTCACATTCCTTTCAATCTTTACCCAGAGTTTTGCAGAGATGCAGAGAAGCATATACATTTCAAGTCGGAAATTTACATACACCTTAGCCAAATACATTTAAACTCAGTTTTTCACAATTCCTGACATTTAATCCAAGTAAAAATGCCCTGTCTTAGGTCAGTTAGGATCACCACTTTATTTTAAGAATGTGAAATGTCAGAATAATAGTAGAGAGAATGATTTATTTCAGCTTTTATTTCTTTCATCACATTTCCAGTGGGTCAGAAGTTTACATACACTCAATTAGTATTTGGTAGGATTGCCTTCAAATTGTTTAACTTGGGTCAAATGTTTCGGGTAGCCTTCCACAAGCTTCCCACAATAATTTGGGTGAATTTTGTCCCATTCCTCCCGACAGAGCTGGTGTAACTGAGTCAGGTTTGTAGGCCTCCTTGCTCGCACATGCTTTTTCAGTTCTGCCCACAAATGTTCTATAGGATTGAGGTCAGGGCTTTGTGATGGCCACTCCAATACCTTGACTTTGTGGTCCTTAAGCCATTTTGCCACAACTTTGGAAGTATGCTTGGGGTCATTGTCCATTTGGAAGACCCATTTGCGACCAAGCTTTAACTTCCTGACTGATGTCTTGAGATGTTGCTTCAATATATCCACATAATTTTCCTTTCTCATGATGCCATCTATTTTGTGAAGTGCACCAGTCCCTTCTGCAGCAAAGCACCCCCACAACATGATGCTGTGTTGGGTCATTGTCCTCTTGAAAATTAAATGATAGTCCCACCAAGTGCAAACCAGCTGGGATGGCGTATTGCTGCCATATGCTGTGGAAGCCATGCTGGTTAAGTCTGCCTTGAATTCTAAATAAATCACTGAAATGCAATTGAAATGCATTCCAGGTGACTACCTCATGAAGCTGGTTGAGAGAATGCCACGAGTGTGCAAAGCTGTCATCAAGGCAAAGGGTAGCTACTTTGAAGAATCTCAAATATAAAAAGTATTTTGATTTGTTTAACACTTTCTTGGTTACTACATGATTCTATATTTGTTATTTTATAGTTTTGATGTCTTCACTATTATTCTGCAATGTAGAAAATAGTAAAAAATAAAGAAAAACCTTTGAATGAGTAGTTGGTGTCCAAACTTTTTACTGATATATATTTTTTTAAGAACCACCAGTCAGGAGGATACAGACAGCTCAAGAGGTATGCTTAGATACCGTATGTAGAAAAATAGAAATCTTTTTTACATAGAATTAAGCATAATGATTATGTCTCTAGATTGCAGGAAAAATCTGTTTCAGGTATTTGAATAATGCAACATTCTCTAACTTATGGCCACCTTCCGGACCGCCCCCAGCCAATCTCACATACTTTGTGCCCCCTTGGAGTGCATCACTCCCCTGAACATCAAGTTACAATTTATAGGACTTTTAAATCCATTATAATAATGTTTCATGCTACATACCTCTGTTAACGGTCTCTGTATGAATCAATACTCTGTGTGGTTTTAGAAAGGTGGTAAAACGTTGGGTGTGGCAGTCTATTTAAAGATGAGCCTCAAGTGGGTGAGAAAGAAAGTGAGCTCTATGAAACAGTGACGGTATATAACATGAAAAATGGATGAGTTCTACCTTCTGAGACTAAAATTAGAGAGAAACCTAATACGCAGAGTGTCCTTCAAGTAACACTTGATTTAAAAGCAACAAGCTGGATGTGAAAAAAATGTGGCATTCAACAGAACACCCGGACAAGATTGGTGGGAAAATGTAGTGCCAGTCGACACACCAGTGAAAATCTGATTTCTGTTAATGGAACCTAAGCTACCATACATTACACGGAGCCTGATTTCTTTGTATCATTATTGTAACTGCTCTCTGGAGAGAATATAAATAGCAAAACTATCATGCAAGCACCCTGTATGGTCTACTGCATCATATAATTACTTGCATCAGGCTTGCATCAGGTGTGTAGGACATGCTCCATGTCGACCTGTGCTGGTAGACTAGACTTAAGCATCCATGAGCACTTGTGAATATTTTTGCAGTGCTTATGTATGTGTAATGCTTTGCTTTTGAGCAGGAAGTTCACTTTTAAGTCCATTTGCTCATAACCCTTGATTATCCCTCCCCTAAGGAAAACAACAACAGACAAATATTTGGTTTGTGTCTTTGAATCCAAAAACTAGGGGCACTGTAAGCCATCTGCAACAGACCTTGTAACCCACAGTGCTGTATGAGAGAGAGAGAGAGAGAGAGAGAGAGAGAGGGAGAGAAGAGAGAGAGAGAGAGAGAGAGAGAGAGAGAGAGAGAGAGAGAGAGAGAGAGAGAGAGAGAGAGAGAGAGAGCGAGAGAGAGAGAGAGAGAGAGAGAGAGACTGCTGAGTTGATAACTCTACAACAGTGCTTGAGAGCATGCAGGTCTAGTGGTGCAGAAAGGAGCTGTTTAATTGGCCAAGTTCAGAATGCACAAACACTAATTAGCACAGAAGCGTACAGATCAACTGCAAAATCTTAACAGCCTCATGATAACCTGGATGACATTTGCACTCTGCAGGACATTAAATTGGTGTTTGCAATTTCCGAAGCAATCATATTTTGGTATAATGGCGCCGGAGGGTATGGCTGCCATTTTACAGGCTCCTAACCAACTGTGCTATTTTGTTTGTTTCTTCGCATTGTTTGTAACTCATTTTATACATAATGTTGCTGCTACCATCTCTTATGACCGAAAAAAGCTTCTGGACATCAGAACAACAATTAATCACCTCGAACTGGACGAAGATGTTTAATGAGCCCGACGCAAAGGATATACTGGTTTGTCAAGACAAGGCCCAAATCCCTGTCACAGCGTGAAGAAAAGACGGAGGAAAAGGGGGAGGAGGGCGGGGTGCCTTGTAAGAATTTGCAGACGAATTGGTAAACCACCACTTCCCTACGTATTATTGGCCAACGTGCAATCATTGGAAAACAAACTGGACGATCTACCCCCAAGCCTGGTATGGCAACTCCTGAACATCTGACCGTAAGGCGCTACACAGGGTAGTGTGTACGGCCCAGTACATCACTGGGGCCAAGTTTCCTGACATCCAGGACCTACAGTATATACTAGGCGGTGTCAGAGGAAGGCCCAAATAATTGTCAAAGACTCCAGTCATGCAAGTCTGTTCTCTCTCCTACTGCACGGTACCGGAGCGCCAAGTCTAGGACCAAAATACTCCTTAACAGCTTCTTCCCCCAAGCCATAAAACTGCTGAAAAACTATTCAAATGGCCACCCGGACTATTTTACATTGACCCCCTGTCCCCACTGTCCCCTATAGGTTTTTCCACTGCTGCTACTCGCTGTTTATTATCACTTTACAAATTACCTCGACTAACGTGTACCCCCGCACATTGACTCGGTACCGGTACCCACTGTATATAGCCTCGTCATTGTTATGTCATTTTGTTGTGTCACTTAAAAAAAATAATAATAATAACTTTAGTTTATTTACTAAATATATTCATAACTCTATTTCTTGAACTGCATTGTTGGTTAAGAGCTTGTAAGTAAGCATTTCACGGTAAGGTCTACTACACCTGTTGTATTCGGCGCATGTGACAAATACAATTTGATTTGATTTGATGTCTGGAATGTGGTCTCATATATACACAAGCACAAATACCTATATATACTGTACAATCTGTGTTTTTTATGCTTGCATTGTCTCTGCAGAATATATATTGCATGGATAATAGGTTCCACTATATTGGTGACCAGTCTTATAAACAGTTATTAAATGACCTAAAACAGTTGTTAAATTACAGTTGAACAGTTAAATCACAGTTGTTAAATTAATCTAAATGCTCAGTAATTGGTTAGTGTGCAGTTCATCTCTATTATACAGTAAGTGAACACAAAAGATTATTATGTCTAGCCCAATGATGTCTCACTCCAAGTCAGCAAGGCAAATGTGTGTTGTCATGCAGAACATGTAATGGGTTCTGCTCAAGTCGCTGCGCTAAATGCATACATGTGAACTCTCTCATGTGCAATAATCTCATTCTGAGACTTGACTGTGCATAAATATTGTGTGCTCTGTAGTATGTGACCACAATAATTGTGGGGCAAATGTAAGAAAATAAATAGCAAAAGCCAGCAAAAGCCAGCAATAACCAAATATAAAAGCTGTTCATAACTACAGTCCAGATCAAAACTATATACACTATATATACAAAAGTATGTGGACATCCCTTCAAATTGGTGGATTTGGCTATTTCAGCCACACCCGTTGCTGACAGGTGTATAGAATCGAGCGCACAGCCATGCAATCTCCATAGACAAACATCGGCAGTAGAATGGCCTTACTGAAGAGCTAAGTGACTTTCAACGTGGCACTGTCATTTTTATTTATTTTTTTATTTTATTTTTTATTTCACCTTTATTTAAGCGAGGTCCATACAGAGGTCCATACAGAAATAGTTTGTCGAGATTGGTGTGGAAGAACTTGACTGGACTGCGCAGAGCCCTGACCTCAACCCCATCGAACACCTTTGGGATGAATTGGATCGCCGACTGCCAGCCAGGCCTAATCGCCCAAAATTTGTGCCCGACCAAACTAATGCTCTTGTGGCTGAATAGAAGCAAGTCCCCGCAGCAATGTTCCAGCATCTAGTGGAAAGCCTTCCCAGAAGAGTGGAGGCTATTATAGCAGCAAAGAGGGGAACAACTCCATATTAATGCCCATGATTTTGGAATGAGATGTTTGATGAGCTGGAGTCCACATACTTTTGGCCATGAAATGTACTTTGGACTTCACTTTTTGTAAATGCACCAAAGAAGTGCCTGTAGAGAAATGTCTGTAGAGAATGCAATTCTCCCAATGCTTGTGTGTACATTTATTTACATCAATGAAAGGGTGGGTAGAATAACATCATAGATGAAACATGCACCACACTTCTGTCTGTAATACTAGTTGCAAAGATACACTTAGCAATATGACATCTTCATTTAACGGGATGAGCAACGAAAACAAACTTCAAATCTGCCAAGACGGCCACTATTGGCTCTTCTCGATTTGCGCCCTCTCTGGAGGCATGCCCACAATGTGAAGCGCCAACAGTGCCAGTCTTTTACATTTTTTAAATTGTATTATTGTGGTTCTCTGTAAGCAGGAAATAACCCTACTGTGCATGATAATACAACATTGCTGCATACATCATGCAAGGCAGAACATGGGTCTAATAAATACCCTCCAGCAAGTCCGAGGCACACAAGTTACATCTATAAGGGTACAAGGTGAGACCCAGATGCAGACGGTTTGAGTCTTTTATATTTATTATAATCCAAAAGGGTAGACAAGGGAATGGTTGTGGACAGGTGAAAGGTCAAAACCAGTTCGGAGTCCAGGAGGTACAGAGCAGCAGGCAGGTTCGAGGTCAAGGCAGGCGGGTACAGAGTCCAGAAACAGGCAAGGGTCAAAACCAGGAGGACTAGCAAAAAGAGAATAGAAAAAGCAGGAGCACAAGAAAAACATGCTGGAACTGGCACAGAGAGACAGGAAACATAGGGTTAAATACACCTGCCACGTTCATTGGAATAATTATCAGACCAAGGCGCAGTGGATGTTGAGTTCCACATAATTTATTAGAAAGTGAAACTTAGCAAAACAAAACAATAAACTAACAACGAACCATGACTACAGAGGTGCTACGTGCACTAACTCAAAACAATATCCCATAAACACAGGTGGGAAAAACAGCTACTTAAATATGATCCCCAATTAGAGACAACGATTACCAGCTGCCTCTAATTGGGAATCATACAAATCACCAACATAGAAAATAAACTAGAACACCACATAGAAATAAATAAACTAGATCACCCCCAGTCACGCCCTGACCCACTTCACCATAGAGAAACAATGGCTCTCTATGGCCAGGGCGTGACAACACCGGGAAAATAAGTGGAGACAATCACAAGGACAGGTGAAACAGATCAGGGCGTGACAATTCCAAAATAATGACTTGTAAATCAATAATTAAACATGGCTGGTGAACATTCATTCTAATTAAATAATTGGGATCTCCCTGTGCTCTCATGCATTGTACACATTGTACACAGAGAAAACACAACCACTAATTGGCTGGTCATGTAACTGATCTGGAATTGAGTGGATATGGCTTGATGACTACAGAAAATGGAGAGGCGGTTCTGAGAGTAAATCAAATCAAGTCAAAATGTATTGGTCACATACACCATTTAGCAGATTTTATAGCGGGTGCGAAACGCTTGTGTTACTAGCTCCTAACAGCGTAGTAAAATGTCAAACAAATACACAAATAATAAATAATAAAAATCGAGAAACAAGAAATCAAGAATGTCAAAACAAATTCAGTTAGCAAACCAAATATCACTGTGTCAGTCATCCAAATACATTCTATGCGTATATACACTAAAATATATAGTAAGAATGATACGTACAGCGGTATATTACATATACAGTTGAAGTCGGATGTTTACATACACTTAGGTTGGAGTCATTAAAACTCGTTTTTCAACCACTCCACAAATGTCTTGTTAACAAACTATAGTTTTAGCAAGTTGGTTAGGACATCTACTTTGTGCATGACACAAGTAATTTTTCCAACGATTGTCTACAGACAGATTATATTACTTATAATTCACTGTATCACAATTCCAGTGGGTCAGAAGTTTACATACACTAAGTTGACTGTGCCTTTAAACAGCTTGGAAAATTCCAGAAAATTATGTCATGGCTTTAGAAGCTTCTGATGGGCCAATTGACATCATTTGCGTGAATTGAAGGTGTACGTGTGGATGTATTTCAAGGCCTACCTTCAAACTCAGTGCCTCTTTGCTTGACATCATGGGAAATCAAAAGAAATCAGCCAAGACCTCAGAAAAAAGATTACAGACCTCCACAAGTCTGGTTCATCCATGGGAGCAATTTCCAAATGCCTGAAGGTACCACATTCATCTGTACAAACAATAGTACGAAAGTATAAACACCATGGGACCACACAGCCGTCATACTGCTCACAAAGGAGACGCGTTTCCTCTCCTGGAGATGAACGTACTTTGGTGCGAAAAGTGCAAATCAATCCCAGAACAACAGCAAAGGACCTTGTGAAGATGCTGGAGGAAACAGGTACAAAAGTATCTATATCCACATTAAAACGGGTCCTATATCAACGTAACCTGAAAGGCCGCTCAGCAAAGAAGAAGCCACTGCTCCAAAACCGCCATAAAAAAGCCAGACTACGGTTTGCAACTGCACATGGGGACAAAGATTGTACTTTTTGGAGAAATTTCCTCTGGTCTAATGAAACAAAAATAGAACTGTTTGGCCATAATGACCATCGTTATGTTTGGAGGAAAAAGGGGGACGCTTGCAAGCCAAAGAACACCATCCCAACCGTGAAGCATGGTGGTGGCAGCATCATGTGTGAGGGTGCTTTGCTGCAGGAGGGACTGGTGCACTTCACAAAATAGATGGCACCATGAGGGAGGAAAATGATGTGGATATATTGAAGCAACATCTCAAGACATCAGTCAGGAAGTTAAAGCGTGGTCGCAAATGGGTCTTCCAAATGGACAATGACCCCAAGCATACTATCAAAGTTGTGGCAAAATGGCTAAAGGACAACAAAGTCAAGGTATTGGAGTGGCTATCACAAAGCCCTGACCTCAATCCTATAGAACATTTGTGGGCAGAACTGAAAAAGTGGGTGCGAGCAAGGAGGCCTACAAACCTGACTCAGTTACATCAGCTCTGTCAGGAGGAATGGGCCAAAATTCACCAAACTTATTGTGGGAAGCTTGTGGAAGGCTACCCAAAACGTTTGACCCAAGTTAAACAATTTAAAGACAATAAGACAATGCTACCAAATACTAATTGAGTGTATGTTAACTTCTGACCCACTGGGAATGTGATGAAAGAAATAAAAGCTGAAATAAATCATTCTCTCTACTATTATTCTGACATTTCACATTCTTAAAATAAAGTGGTGATCCTAACTGACCTAAGACAGGGCATTTTTTCTAGGATTAAATGTCAGGAATTGTGAAAAACTGAGTTTAAATGTATTTGGCTAAGGTGTATGTACACTTCCAACTTCAACTGTATATATATATATATATATATTCAGCGCACATATATATATATATATATATATATATATATATATATATATATATATATATTAGTTCCAGTCAAAAGTTTGGACACACCTACTCATTCAGGGGTTTTTCTTCATTTTTGCTTTTTTCTACATTGTAGATTAATAGTGAAGACATCAAAACTATGAAATAACACACATGGAATAATGTTGTAACCAAAAAAGTGTTACAAAAATCTAAATATATTTTATATTTGAGATTCTTCAAAGTAGCCAAACTTTGACCTTGATGACAGCTTTGCACACTATTGGCATTCTCTCAACCAGCTTCACCTGGAGTTTTTTTTCAACAGTTGAAGGAGTTCCCAGATATGCTGAGCACTTTTCCTTCACTCTGCAGTCCAACTCATCCCCGGATGGGAGGTCGGGTGATTGTGGAGGCCAGGTCATCTGACGCATCACTCCATCACTCTCCTTCTTGATCAAATAGCCCTTACACAGCCTGGAGGTGTGTGTTGGGTCATTGTCCTGTTGAAAAACAAATGATAGTCCCACAAAGAGCAAACCAGATGGGATGGCATATCGCTGCAGAATACTGTGGTAGCCATGCTGGAAAAGTCTGCCTTGAATTCTAAATAAATCACAGACAGTGTCACCAGCAAAGCACCCCCACACCATCACCCCTTCTCCTCCACGCTTCACGGTGAGAACCACACATGCGGAGGTCATCCGCTCACCTACTCTGCATCTCACAAAGACACAGCGTTTGGAACCAAACAACTTATCAGACAAAAGGACAGATTTCCACCGGTCTAATGTCCATTGCTCGTGTTTCTTGGCCCAAGCAAGTCTCTTCTTATTATTGGTGTCCTTTAGTAGTGGTTTCTTTGCAGCAATTCAACCCTGAAGGCCTGATTCACGCAGTCTCCTCTGAACAGTTGATGTTGAGATGCGTCTGTTACTTGAACTCTGTAAAGCATTTATTTGGGCTGCAATCGGAGGTGCAGTTAACTCTAATTAACTTATCCTCTGGAGCAGAGGTAACTCTGGGTCTTCCTTTCCTGTCGTGGTCCTCATGAGAGTCAGTTTAATCATAGCGCTTTACTACATTTTTGCGACTGCACTTTCAAAGTTCTTGAAATGTTCCGCATTGACTGACCTTCATGTTTTAAAGTAATGATGGACTGTCGTTTCTCTTTGCTTATTTGAGCTGTTCTTGCCATAATATGGACTTGGTCTGTTACCAAATAGGGCTATCTTCTGTATACCACCCCTACCATGTCACAACACAACTGATTGGCTCAAACGTATTAAGAAGGAAAGGAATTCGGGCCTCCCGAGTGGCGCGGTGGTCTAAGGCACTGCATCGCAGTGCTAGCTGTGCCACTAGAGATTCTGGGTTCGAGTCCAGGCTTTGTCGCAGCTGGCTGTGACCGGGAGACAGCAGCGCACAATTGGCCCACTGTTGTCTGGGTTAGGGGAGGGTTTGGCTGGCAGGGATGTCCTTGTCCCATCACGCACTAGCGACTCCTGTGGTGGGCCGGGCACAGTGCATGGTGACAGTTGCCAGGTGTACGGTGTTTCCTCCAACACATTGGTGCGGCTGGCTTCCGGGTTAAGTGGGCATTGTGTCAAGAAGCAGTGCGGCTTGGTTGGGTTGAGTTGTGTTTCGGAGGACGCACCTCACCTCCTCTCCAGATTCCGTATGGGAGTTGCAGCAATGAGACAAGACTGTAACTACCAATTGGATACCACGAAAAAGGGGCAAATTTTTTTTTAACAAGGCACACCTGTTAATTGAAATGCATTCTAAGTGACTACCTCATGAAGCTGGTTGAGAGAATGCCACGAGTGTGCAAAGCTGTCGTTAAGGCTCCTTTGAAGAATCTCAAATTTAAAATATATTTAGATTTGTTTAACACTTTTTTGGTTACTACATGATTCCATATGTGTTATTTCATAGTTTTGATGTCTTCACTATTATTCTACAATGTAGAAAATAGTCCAAAAAAAGAAAAACCCTTGAATGAGTAGGTGGTTCAAACTTTTGAATGGTACGGTATATATTACTGTAACGAACGTCTACTTCTTCCTCCTCCTCAGACGAGGAGAGGCGAGACGGATCAGATGACCAATATGCAGCGTGGTAGTTGGACCTAATGAAATTTATTAAACAAGACGAACAAACGAACTACACTTGATAATTAACAAAATAACAAAACGACGTAGACAGACCTGGACATGAGAACTTACATACAACGAAGAACGCACGAACAGGTACAGACTACAAAACAAACGAACGAACGATACAGTCCCATGTGGTATCAACATACAAACACAGGAGACAACCACCCACAACAAACAATGTGAAACAACCTACCTTAATATGGCTCTCAATCAGAGGAAACGTAAACCACCTGCCTCTAATTGAGAACCATATCAGGTAACCCATTAACCAACATAGATACACATAACATAGAATGCCCACCCCAACTCACGCCCTGACCGACTAAACACATACAAAACAACAGAAAACAGGTCAGGACGTGACAATTACAGTGAGCTATGTCAAGAATCCAGTATATAAACACGCAGTGTGTATTAGCAGTGTAACAAAAAGGTAATGTATAGTAGTAGATATATTAGAATGAACTACAGTATGTGAAGAACACAGTATATTAATACACAGTATTCATATATATCTTTATACATAGTCAGTATGTCTTATATTGAGCTTGTATGAACACTGAACAATTTAACAATTGAAAGTAAAGCAAGTGAATATGTAAGATTAAACTAAGTTGAGTTGAGTTGTCTCTCTGAACAATAACACAGTCAGTGAGTGTGCACTCATAAAATATAATTCAGAGTTTAAAAGTCTCCTTTTATTTTAACTTGTGTTGCTGGTATAAACTACAAACTCAGCAGGCAAATTAGGCTTTCACCCAATCTAGCACAGGCTTTTTTCATAATTTCTTATATTTCCTGTTTATTTTGTTGTCTCTCTCTCTCTCTCTCTTCCTCTCTCCCACCGTGACTCATGCGTCTCCCCTAGGCTCTCAATCGCCTGTCAAATTTTCTACAGTTTAACTGCATATCAAATCCAACTGCGTCTCTAATCCTAAAAAGCTCTATACCCTGTAGGTCTGCACTTCTGAATGACCCCTCACCCTTCTCTTCTTAGACTTCTCAGGGTTGTTCTCCATTGTCCAACAATTCTAGTCCAAAGTGGCAACAAACATTCTGGCATAGTTTCAAGGGAGTAAGGATGTGCCAGACCAGACCAAGCACACTGGCATCCTGTCAGAAAGACTGACTAATTGACATACTGTACAGACCAATAGATACACCAGCAGAGAGACAGATAGACAGGTAACTTGATAGTCTGATAGAGACAGATACAGACACAGACTTAGACTCACTGACAGATTGTCGGAAAGACTGATTGGCACACAAACAGACATACACTCACGTACAGAAACAGACAGACAGACAGACAGACAGACAGACAGACAGACAGACAGACAGACAGACAGACAGACAGACAGACAGACAGACAGACAGACAGACAGACAGACAGACAGACAGACAGACAGACAGACAGACAGACAGACAGACAGACAGACAGACAGGTAGATAGATAGATAGATAGATAGATAGATAGATAGATAGATAGATAGATAGATAGATAGATAGATAGATAGATAGATAGATAGACAGACAGACAGACAGACAGACAGACAGACAGACAGACAGACAGACAGACAGACAGACAGACAGACAGACAGACAGACAGACAGACAGACAGACAGACAGACAGACAGACAGACAGACAGACAGACAGACAGATAGACAGACAGACAGACAGGTACCCGATAGGTAAAGGCAGAGGGATAAGAAGACCCAGACCCAGACAGGCTTGAAGAAAGGCAGATAGATACCCAGAGATACTTAACAGACCAGCAGACGGATAGGCAATCAGACAGCTCGACAAATAACCAGGCAGGCTGACAGTTTCGAGACACTGTAAACTCGACGCTTGCGTGTTAATGAAGCAGAGATTTTAAATATATTCAATGCATGTTTTGTGCAGACCTTGAGAATATTAAAAAACGAGTCCTCTTTTTTTTCATTAATCTGATTGGCAGACCACATAGAGCGGATGGGAGGGAGGGTTTGTGGTTGCTATGGCAACGGTCTGCTCTTTGTAAAAGGCTACATTCCTGGTATCTGATGTGTCTGTGTCACAATCGATAAAACACAGCCTGTGGGGATTGGAGAATATAGAGAATGGGGCTTCTTCCAGGGCAATGACGGCGAGAGAGAGAAAAGGTGTGAAGAAGATGTGTGAGAAGGGAGGACCATAGGATAAGAGAACAGTAGAGTAGCAGCAGCAGAAGCAAAGAGAGAAAGAGAGAGAGAGACAGATAGATACTGAAGAGAGGGAGATATATAATAAGGGAGAGCGAAAGGGTGGGAAAGAGAGAAAGATGGTAGTGAAGACACCAGAGTGCAGCTCTTCAGAATCGGGGAGAGGGATGAGTGCAATGTGTGTTATTGCGTGTGTGCATGACGTGCGTATCTGCGTACTCACCCCATCTTTCAGTGAATGTGTCACTCACCTCAGCGGAAATGTGCACGTATGTCTGTCTTTGTGCTTACCATCTGCTCACCTCGACATGGTTTTGTGCTAGTTTATTCTTTTTAAATTGTAACAGGACAGAATAACCGGAGTAGGATCCATAATAGGCAAGGTTTATAGAATACACAACAGATGCATTCAGGCAAACGTCTCAGACCATCTGCTATGCCAACAACCTGTTGACCAGGAGGCATTTTCTTCCCTATCCTTCTCTTTTTTTCCTGTGGGAACAGAGCAGCCCCTGGTTCAACTCCCGTCTCCCGCCTCCTTGCATATCCAATAGGGTCTCTGCCTCGTCTCTGAGGTGCGACCAGGGTCAGTCCTGGCCACAAGCATTGTAACAATGTGCTCCTGTTTTTTTTTACATGACAGATACCATGTCCTATTCTGATCCAGCTGAACGTCATAGCACATTTTTTCCATGAAGCATATTGCTTTGTGTCAATGCACTTGATTTGATTTGAATTTAATTTGACAGAAATCTGCTGATAAAGGAAGTGATAAAGTGTTGATAGTGTGATAGGAAAGAAAGTGTTAGAAAGGATGGAGTGAGAGCAGGAGATGGGGAACAGGTGAAGAGAGACGGAGGGTGGGGGGAAAGAAAGCAGCAGGGGGAAAGCTTTGTTGGCAGTAATGCTTTTTATAACAAACAGTGCTATTTTGCATGAAAATTAATATTAGGTATTCTAATGTGCTGCTCTTTGTGTGTGTTTTTGTGCTGCAGGGCTGTACCGTGATGGTGGTCTGCATGGATACCAAGCTGTGCCGTGACAGAGGGCAGCGTGGGTAAAAGTCATGCGGCGCTCTGCCCTGTACCACTGCTATCCTCTTCTGGGCGGGGCTCTACTGCTCCTGCTGGTTAGCTGCGTCCTGGGTTGCCCCGCTCGCTGCGACTGCTCCGCCCAGACCAAGTCAGTCAGCTGCCACCGCAAGCGACTGCCTACCATCCCCGAGGGCATCCCCATTGAGACTCGGCTTCTGGATCTGAGCAAGAACAAGCTGCGGAGCATTACACCGGACAACTTCTCCTCCTTCCTACAGCTCGAGGATCTAGACCTCAGCGATAACCTGATAGGCGTGGTCGAACCGGGCTCCTTCAAATTTCAGCTCTCCCTGCGCTCGCTGAACTTCCACAGCAACCTCCTCCAGCTGGTCCCCGCCGGTGTGCTCTCTGGCCTGGCCAACCTCACCAGTCTGGACCTCAGCCACAACCGGTTGGTGGTGCTGCTGGACCACGGCTTCCAGGATCTTCGGAGGCTGATGTCCCTGGAGGTGGGTGACAATGAGCTGGTGTTCATCTCCCAGAGGGCCTTTACTGGCCTGCTGGGCCTACAGAGCCTCACCCTGGAGCGCTGCAACCTGACTGTTGTGCCCACTGATGCCCTGGGGCACCTACACAGCCTGGTGGAACTCCGCCTGCGCCACTTGGGCATTGGTGCCCTGAAGCCCTACTCCTTCAAAAGACTTCCCCACCTTCGCCACCTGGAGATTGACTACTGGCCCTGGCTGGAAGTCTTCCCCGCTCTGTCGCTACACGGTCTCAACCTCACCACACTCACTGTCACCAACACTAACCTGTCCTCTTTTCCCGGCCCTGCTCTACGCAACCTGCCCTACCTCACGCACCTAAACCTATCCTTCTGCCGCATCCAGCACATCCAGCAAGGGGTGCTAGACAAGCTTCCGCGACTGCAGGAGTTGCACCTGCGAGGGGCTCAGCTGGCTTACATTGAACCCCTGGCCTTCCTGGTACTCCCAAACCTGCGCATGTTGGATGTGTCGCACAACCAGCTGGACTCTGTGGAGCAAGCTGTGTTTGCGTCCCCTGACAGCCTGCAGACGCTGCTTATGGGGGGGAACCCTCTGGTGTGCGACTGCCGGCTCCTATGGTTGCTGAGTGGCCGGAAGCCACCCTTGCTGCAGCTCCCTGACCCCCAGCCTGAGTGCAGTGCCCCTGAGCGCATCCGTGGGAAACCCTTGCGGGACCTCAAGGAGCCGCTGGTGTCACGGTATGTGACCTGCACCAAGCCATGGATCGGGCCCAACACCACCCAGCTGCTGCTGGCAGACGAGGGGCAGCCTGTCTGGCTCAACTGCATAGCAGACGGGGCTCCTCGGCCATCCATGGCCTGGGTGACGCCACACAGACGCTATGTCACAGCCAAGAGCACCGGGAGGGTGACAGTCCATACCAACGGCACCCTGGAGATTAAGGCTGCGGAGCTGCACGACAATGGTGTGTACCTGTGTGTGGCCAGTAACGCGGCGGGCAATGCCAGCATGTCAGCCTCGCTGGCTGTGAAGAGCCTGGGCATCAGCGATAGATCGCTCTACACCAACAAGAGCGGTCTCCTGGCGGACTCCAATGGGACCTGGGCCAACGGCACCCTCCTGTACAATATGACAAACCCCATAGACCTGAAGACCATCATCATCTCCACAGCCATGGGCTGCCTGTCTTTCCTGGGCGTGGTCATCTTCTGTTTCCTCCTCCTGTTTGCCTGGAGTCGTGGGAAGGGAAGGCACAAGAGCAACTTCGACATTGAGTACGTTCCCCGCAAATCGAATGGGACAGCAGCGGAGGCAAATGAGACAAGCGGGCCCAGACGAGTCAACATGAAAATGATTTAAATTTACAAACGGACCAACACATATGATAGTAACAAACAAAATACAGTGCATATCATTTTCAAAGTTTTCTTTGATACAGTGGAGTTGTGAAAATGAAAGTGATGTACCGATATAGTGGTGTTGATATGAAGGTGATCTAGTGATTCAGTGGACATGTTGATATAATAGTGATCTATGATACTGTGGAATTGTTTATATAAAATGATGTTATCATACAATACACTGGATATAATACTATATAGCCCACATATCAATGAGAGTGAGGCAGTGATACAGCGCTGGGCCTGTGCTACGCTGGTGATGTGATGACTAATGATGTTGTAGACTCGGCGTGACACCAAGGTGAGAAAGGAAGTGTCTGGGAGTGACAAGGGAGAAGTTGAGATGACAGTGGAGCTGTCATTGCTCTATCATGTCTGGAGAAAATTGTGTCTAATAACCATCTAAGCAGCAGGTGTGTTTGTTGAGTAAAATGTAGTGTTACGTATGTTTGTATGCACATGCAAATCACTACGAACAATATCCAAGAGACCTGCTTCATAAATATTTTCAAGTGTTCCCCTTTGTACCACCTCAAGATATGCATAGCGGGATTTTGGCAACTCGAGCTTCAACTGAAGGAAAATGTATACACACGATATTTACAACTTCAAGTGGGATTTCAGCTAAAAGCACTAGAAGAACTCAAGGTATCTTCCTGCTGAAGAAATAGTAGCAGCTGAAAATTTTGGTTATTGCTTGGAAAAACACAGATGATAAATATCTTATGTTAAATCCCCTTTTATTACATTATAAATCAATTGCAGATTTTCCTGCCAGCAAAATCCCTTGATGTAATGAAAAATAAACGGTCAGTGACTAGACTAGACACAATAGCAAAGATTTACTGGCCGATGTCCCCTTTGAACAGGACAAATCTCAACCTGGTGAGTTATGGGTTGTATTGTATCCCCTCTCATTTTTCTTTGGCCCCAATGCTTCAAGCTGGCATGTCCCGAGGCCTCTCTTGGGTTAAAATAGGTTTCTGGGTATTTCATTGATGGCATTTGAAAGTTGTGGTGTTTTTGTTGAAATGTTTTAACTGTTGAAAATAAATGTGTATTAAAGAATAACATTAAGGGCAACTCTTTGTAAAAGCGGGGATGTAGGTGTCAACATGTGTGATCCAGTTGTGATACAATGTTAAAGGTTGTTTAAATGTTTTCATATGATAAATTTATGGGTATATTTTCAAACGGAAATAAATCGTAATCATAAAGCTTCATGTGGTCATTAATATTTTGTTATTTCCAAGACATATCAGTACTTTCATTTTTACTTGACGTCATAGACCTAAACTGTATGATAGTGTAATAGCAAACCAAAGATGTGCAGACTTCTTAGCTAAATGTAAACTAGAAACTAATATATGGTGTGTTGTTGCAAGGATGGAGATAGGTTGTTGTAGCGATCCTATGACGCAGGCCAAGGAAAGATGACAAATGGGTATATATTGTTTTCCCACCAGATGTTTGATTCAGCGCTCTTTAAAACCACACCTAATATACCCAACGACCCTGAATCTCTCCGTCTCCTGAATCTCAGATAAATGCAGCTCCAGCACCCTTCTCTTCACAGAGATCTGTTAAAACACTTGATGCTATCACATTAATGGTTAAAAGTTGTTCTATCTTTGGAGAATGCACACAGGGAATATTCAAGAAGACAAGATCAAAGTCCCACCTATCTGATTTTTATCACTTTTGTTGCAGTTGTTTCTCCACAGCTTGTCAAGGAAAGAGTGATCCAGTAAAGAATAGGGAGAAATATCACATGGATAATATGACTGTCTCCTATCCGTAGGCCATTTCTCTTAGATGAAGAGGATTTACTAATCAGTGCTTTAATGATTGGTGCTAACACAGGCGCCTAAGCATCTGTGAATCATTTGAGATACTCTGCTTTGTGATCTGGAGAGGAAACATTATGTTATTAGCTTTATTTTATGCCTGTAATTAAACTTAGTGTCTCTACATGGATTATAGCAAACATATTCTGCCAGCAGTAAAATAAATTCAATTGAAAATAATGCAGGGAAACATTCCAAAATCGCTTCTAAAAGATTTTCTATAAAGAGCCAGACCAAATAATATCCCCTACAACACTAATGGCATCCATTCTGATAATAGCACAGCAGCCAGGCAGAATTACATCCTCATCTCTACTTAGAATGAGGCCCCAAGCACACCATTAGCTTGAGCATCCCGCTTAACCTCACACGGGTCTAGACCACTAACCTCACTGCTTCCCTTTGCAATTCCCCATTAAAACAAGGCAAGTGTCAGTAAGACGCACACTGTGAAAGACGAGAGGAATAAAAGGATCGAAGCGCATCGCATCATACATTGACGTTGTTATATCAGAATGTGGATTCACACCCGAGGAAAGCACTGGAGGGAGAGTCCACTATGACGTCATCAAGCCCGGGTTCTTATTCCTTGAGCACATTAAATCAGGATGATTTCCCCCTCACTAATTACCTTGGGCTCCGAGACTTTAGGACCCCATTGAGTGTCACTATGAATACTGAGAGAGAGGAGAGACAGAGAGGGGGGGGGGGGGGGGGGGGGGTAGAGTAGAGAGAGAGAGGTAGAGATGGTAGCACGGGAGGCTACTGAGGGGAGGACGATTCATAATAATGAATGGAATGGTATCAATGTTCCAGCCATTACTATGAGCCCGTCCTCCCCAATTAAGGTGCCACCAGCTACCTGTGGATGGTATGGCTAGCCGTGAGGCTATGGTGTTGCAGAGGACTACAATCACCTTAGGGATGAACACGCCCTGGCTGTGTGAGAACACTAACCCTGTAGGCAACTGAACAACGGGCCGTATTTAGATAGACATCATAGTGTGATAGCTATTAGATCAATTGGATATACACTGAGGGTACAAAACATTAAGAAAACCTTCCTAATATTGAGTTGCACCCCAACCCCCCTTTTGCCCTCATACCAGCCTCAATTTGCCCAGGGCATAGACTTTACAAGGTGTCCAAAGCGTTCCACAGGGATGCTGGCCCATGTTGACTCCAATGCTTCCCACAGTTATGTCAAGTTGGCTGGATGTCCTTTGGGTGGTGGACCATTCTTGATACACAGAAAACTGTTGTGTGTGAAAAACCCAGAGCGTTGCAATTCTTGACACAAACCCGTGCGCCTGGCACCTACTACCATACTCTGTTCAACGGCACTTAAAACTTCTGTCTTGCCCATTCACCCTCTGAATGGCACACATACACAATCCATGTCTCAATTGTCTCATGGCTTAAAAATCCTTCTTCCCCTTCATCTACATTGATTGAAGTTAACAAGTTATATAAATTAGGGATAATAGCTTTCACCTGGATTATGCTAAAATGGCGCCGAAGAGGATGGCTGACATTTTACATGCTCCTAACCAACTGTGCTATTTTGTTTTTAGTTTTTTTGCGTTGTTTGTAACTTATTTTTTAACTTAGTTTGTACATAATGTTGCTGAAAATGACTGAAAATAACTTCTGGACATCAGAACAGAGATTACTCACCTCGAACTGGAAGAAGCTTTTTCCTTTACCGAGTCCGACAAGAAGGATATACTGCTTTCCCGGGAACAGGCTCAAATCCCCGTCATTTGCGAGAACAAAAGACGGCGAAAAAGGGGGCGGAGGTCGGGCTGCCTTCTGAGAATTCTTAGGCGAGTGAGTAAACTCCCACTGCCATCCGTTCTATTGACTAATGTGTAATCATTAGAAAATAAAATTAATGACCTACGATTAAAATTATCCTACCAACGGGACATTAAAAACTAATATTTTATGTTTCACAGAGTCGTGGCTGAACGACGACACGGATAATATAGATCTGGCGGGATTTTCCATGCACCGGCAGAACAGAGAAGCTACGTCTGTTAAGAGGAGGGGTGGGTGTGTGTGTCTATTTGTCAATAACAGCTGGTGCGCGATGTCTAATATTAAAGAAGTCTCGAGGTATTGCTCACCTGAGGTAGAGTCCCTTATGATAAGCTGTAGACCACACTATCTACCAAGAGAGTTCTCATCTATATTATCTATATCAACCAACTCTATAAGGCACAAAAAAATGCTCATCCAGAAGCGGCGCTCCTAGTGGCCGGGGACTTTAATGCAGGCAAACTTAAATAGGTTTTACCAAATTTTTACCAGCATGTCACGTGTGGAGCCATAAGGAAAAACAACTCTAGACCACTTTTACTCCACACATAGAGATGCATACAAAGCTCTTCTCTGCCCTCCATTTGGCAAATCTGACCATAATTCTATCCTCTGATTCCTGCTTACAAGCAAAAACTAAAGCAGGGAGTACCAGTGACTCGCTCAATACGGAAGTGGTCAGATGACGCGGATGCTACGCTACAGGACTGTTTTGCTAGCACGGACTGGAATATGTTCCGGGATTCATCCAATGGCATTGAGGAGTATACCACCTCAGTCATTGGCTTCATCAATAAGTGCATCGCTGACGTCGTCCCCACAGTGACCGTACGTACATATCCCAACCAGAAGCCATGGATAACAGGCAACATCCGCATCGTGCTAAAGGCTAGAGCTGCCGCTTTCAAGGAGTGGGACACTAATCCGGACGCTTATAAGAAATCCCGCTATGCCCTCAAACGAACCATCAAACAAGCAAAGCTTCAATACAGGATTAAGATTGAATCCTACTACACGGGCTCTGACGCTCCTTGGATGTGGCAGGGCTTGAAAACTATTACGGACTACAAAGGGAAACCCAGACGCGAGCTGGCCAGTGACGCAAGCCTACCAGACGAGCTAAATGCCTTTTATGCTCGCTTTGAGGCAAGCAACACTGAAGCATGCACGAGAGCACCAGCTGTTCTGGACGACTGTGTGGTAACGCTCTCAGTAGCCGATGTGAGCAAGACCTTTAAACAGGTCAACATTCACAAAGCCGGGGGGCCAGACGGATTACCAGGACGTTGTAAGGCCTGGGTGTCGGAGTGTGAAGGAAAAGCGCAGGAGCAGCAGGTGCAAATACAAATGTTCTTTAATGAACACGTAACAAACTAGGCCACCCTACTAACACACTGGGAGTCCACTATAAACTACCCCAGACATGGGGGAAAATGAACACAGTCCAGAATAACGTGAAGCACAAAACAAACACCACACTTACATACAAACAATCCCGCACAAAGAAACGTGCGGGCCGGCTGACTAAATAAGCCCAACTAATTACACCCTCATACAAAACAGGTGCACCCAATAAACACATAGGGAGGGGGAGAAAAGGATCAGTGGCAGCTAATAGGCCGGTGACGACGACCGCCGAACGCCACCCGAACGGGAAGGAGAGCCTGCCTCGGTCGAAGTCGTGACAGACGTGTACTCAAAGCATACGTGGACCAACTGGCAAGTGTCTTCACTGACATTTTCAACCTCTCCCTGACCAAGTCTGTAATACCTACATGTTTCAAGCAGACCACCATAGTCCCTGTGCCCAAGGAAGCGAAGGTAACCTGCTTAAAGGATTTACCGCCCTGTAGCACTCACGTCGGTAACCATGAAGTGCTTTGAAAGGCTGGTCATGGCTCACATCAACACCATCTTCCTAGATACCATAGACCCACTCCAATTCGCATACCACCCCAACAGATCCACAGATGAGGCAATCTCAATCACAATCCACACTGCCCTTTCCCACCTGGACAAAAGTAACACCAATGTGAGAAAGCTGTTAATTTACTACAGCTCAGCATTCAACACCATAGTGCCCACGAAGCTCATCACTAAGCTAAGGACTCTGGGAGGTCAGAGAACTGGCAGTGTGGTGCCAGGACAACAACCTCTCCCTCAATGTGAGCAAGACAAAGGAGCTGATCGTGGACTACAGGAAAAGGTGGGCCGTACATGCCCCCATTAACATTGACGGGGCTGTAGTGGAGCGTGTCGAAAGTTTCAAGTTCCTTGATGTCCACATCACTACCAAGCTATCATGGTCCAACCACACCAAGACCGTCGTGAACAGGGCATGACAAAACCTTTTCCCCCTCAGCAGACTGAAAAGATTTGGCATGGGTCCTCAGATCCTCAAAAAGTTCTACAGCTGCACCATCGAGAGCATCCTGACCGGTTTCATCACTGCCTGGTATGGCAACTGCTCGGCATCTGATTGTAAGGCGCTACAGAGGGTAGTGTGTACTGACTTGTACATCACTGGGGCCAAGCTTCCTGCCATCCAGGACCTATATAATAGGTGGTGTCAGAGGAAAGCCCATAAAATTGTCAGAGATTTTAGTCACCCAAGTCATAGACTGTTTTCTCTGCTACCGCACGGCAAGCGGTACCGGAGCGCCAAGTCTAGGACCAAAAGGCTCCTTAACAGCTTCTACCCCCAAGCCTTCAGACTGCTGAACAATTAATCAAATGGCCACTGAACTATTTACATTGACACCCCCCCTCCATTTGTTTTGTACACTGCTGCTACTCGCTGTTTATTATCTCTGCATAGTCACTTCACCCCTACCTACATGTACAAATTACCTCAACTAACCTGTACCCCTGCACACTGACTCAGTACCGGTGCCCCCTGTATATCGCCTTGTTATTGTTATTTTATTGTGTTACTTTTTATTTATTTTTTACTTTTGTTTATTTGGTAAATATTTTCTTAACTCTTCTTGAACTGCACTGTTGGTTAAGGGCTTGTAAGTAAGCATTTCACGGGTAAGGTCTACACTTGTTGAATTCGGCACGTGGGACAAAACAAGTTTTATTTTATTTTATTTTATTCACCTGGTCAGTCTATGTCATGGAAAGAGCAGGTGTTCATAATATTTTGTACACTCAGTGTATTTTACTTAAAAGGACAAAGGGCGAGAGAGAGACTGGAGACGAGTACGAAATTAACATAGTTATTAATTTGTTATCAATATATTATTAATTCATTAATTTATTTGACATCTGTTGCAGTTAGACAGTCTACAAGTTTTAATGTATGAATGATTAATTAGCTAGTGTGACTTTCCACCACCTTCCCCTACAGCAGACACTAAATCATAAGGGAAGACAACCACGATGATAGGTTCTGATTAATTCCGTCTTTTATTCTCCTTAGATCTATCTTAAAAGTGTGCTTTAAATAGTTCCATTCTATTGATGCTTGTTTGAGCTGGTGTAGCCTTTTCAATTCATGATTCCTGTTGCTAAAACACAAAGGTATTCATTTTTTATGCCTATAACTTAGAGCATATTTTGAAGACACAAAACAGCTATTCTTTCATTTTGGTTAGTGGTTGCATGTCAGACAACGGTCAAGACAGTGAGGCAGAAGTCAAGCACCTTAGCTGATGGAGCGGTCATAGCGGTGCTTAGGGGGTCATGGCTAATTAGTGAGAATGAATGACCATGGCCTTGAAGGCGAAACACAATTACTGACTAAAAGGAAAAGTAAGGCACCAGTTATCAGTAACGGAAAGTTTTAGCTTTAAACTCCTATTACCTCAAGTCCTAGGCAAATGTTAGCAATTAAATTGTTTTTCTGTGTGGGATGAGGTTTTTATTGAATACAACAGCAGACCACAGGAGGTTGGTAGCACCTTAATTGAGGATGACGGGGTCGTGGTAATGGCTGGAGCGGAATAAGTGAAACGGTATCAAATACATCAAACACATTTGATTTCGATGTGTTTGATGCCATTCCATTCTCTCCTTTCCAGGCATTATTATGAGCTGTCCTCCCCTCAGCAGCCTCCACAACAGCAGACATACCACCCTGGCTGTCTTTTCGCCTGAAGCTAAAGCAGGGCTGGGCCTAGTCGGTGTTTGGATGGGAGACCCCCTGGCTAAATCAGACAGATGCTGGGATCAGTGGCTCAGGCTAGCAATGGAATACATTTCCCAATGGTAAACAAATTGAGACATAGTGACAAGCACAGAATAAATGCAACCATTCATCATCTGTCCATTCATGGGTGTTGTTATTGGTCTTTCAAATACTCTAACCCAAGATGATGCCTAAGAGATGGCCTGCTCTGTGTCTTTCTCTGATCATTGTCAGTCTGATAGTCTTATCCAAAATCCACAGTTTATTTGCTTGTTAGTTTTTCCAGTATGGCGTCGAAGTGCAGCTGTCAAAAAGGGATTTAAGCCAGCTGAGACTGGATTCTTTGAAGTTCTCTGTTTCCAACCATTACAGAGATGCTTGTGTGTGTGCCTCATTTGGAATGAGAGTAAAAGGGCTCTGGGTTATTATTGTGCCCAGCATCCACAGTTTCTTCTTTGAAATATGGCAGTTGAACCCTCTTGAGAAGCCTGAGTAAAATTGCCTATCATCACTTGAAAAAAAATTGTTAATGTGATTTGTGCTTATAACAGCTTATTTTCACAGCCTGCCTCTTTTTACACTTTTATCTGACAATTTCACAACATAACCAAGGATTCCATGATCCAATATTGTTTGATGTAATCCAATCCCAATAATTTTAAGAGAAATTGTTGATGATCTACAATGAGTACTGTACTTCGTTACAAGGAGAGGGTGGTAAAGAGGCCCTGGGAAGAGGAGTGGATGAGTTGCTACCCTAGACACTCAGTGATATAAGGTCAGTTCATAGACCATATATGAACATATGGTCAGTTGCACATTTCCACCCCTAATGGATTGGTGAGGGTAAGATTATCCTACATGGCTAAAAGGGAATTAAAAAGTTAATTTTAAATGGGCCTGGCTGGAGGCATAATTCATTGACCTTCATTCAACAACAACAAAAATCCTCCCTGCCTCACTCAACGCAACCCAGATACCTGTTGCTCATGCAGTGATGTTTGTTTGTAAAGCAGGTGCAAGTCAAGAGTCAAGTAAATATAAACAGAAAGATATATGAATCACCACCTAATTTGTATACTTTTTTTTGCAGGGGAAATGACATAATCTCTTTTAGATACCTTAATATTTCGCCAGAGGGCAGTATGCCTCACGGCAAATTACGTAGTATTGACAAATGAGGAAGTGATTATTATGTTGTTTTTTTCAACGCTAAACCTTCTGTGGCTCTTCATGGGAGCTACAATTGAAATACGATGAGACTTTGGTGAGTAACTCCTCTCTTTCAAATGTAGATATAATTGAACATGTATTCAGACGAAATGGCTACAAGTGGGATGCGCTGTTGAGCTCTACATCCCGAGGGGTTCATACTGGTTGTGGCAGCCGGTTAAATGGCGTCCCTTGACAAGGCAAGAAGAAGAAAAAGAAGATGTCAGGAGAAGTGTAGTATTATCACAAGGAGACTTCTACTTGGAATACGGAGGTGGAATGGATGAAATGAGGATGCAGAGGAGGTCTAAGAGCGAAAGGGATAAGAGAGTGAGCTTGAGTCGGTTAAAAAAGGGAGATGGTTTGTTAAAAAATAATGGTAGAAAGTGTAAGCAGGGTGAGTTGAAGACAGGAGGAGAAATGTAAATGAATGAGGGTGTGGTGAAGTTCTCGGAGCCCGAGGCTTGCACCGAAGGTCGGGATAAAGATGAGTCTGTGACAGTAGGAGTGACATTTTTGGAAAAAGTTGACTCTTGCCTTTTGGCTGATCCATTTGTGATTTCAGGGTGGGTGAAAACCGACATGGGTGCTGTGGAATCGGTGAGGGTAACCAGAAGTGGTCTTGTGATAATTGTTTTGTGTTTCTGCTGGTCAGAGGGACCAGGCGCTCCATGTTAAACGAATGGTGGCAAGAGATGTGAATTGTTTTGCTCTCAAGAAAAGGGCGCCATTGAAGGGAGTGAATACTGACCAACTGAAGGGGAAAATTCCCGGTGTTTGTGATGCTCGTCGTTTGGTGCGACGAAGACAGGGTGGCGTGGGCAGTGAAACATAAGTCATTGTTTGCCCAACAAATTGATGTTAGGATATAAGTTATCCTGTACGAGCTTTTGTGCCGAATACATTGTTGTTACAGGTGTCAAGCTTATGGTCATGTGGCAGCAGTGTGTAGGAGGCAGATTCCTAGGTGTGAGAAGTGTGCAGAAGGGCATAAGACAAAGGAATGTGAAGCATTGGGGGAAAGTAGTGGTCTGTGTTAATTGTAGGGGTGCCCATGGGGCTGGGGATCAGAAATGTCCAGTGCGAGATAGGCAGTTTGAGGTTTCCAAAGTTAGTGTAATGCAGAAGTTGTCATATGCTGAGGCAGTGAAGAAGGTAGATGAAGATGGGTCAAGGGGGAGGGATACTGAGAGGAGTAGTGTGAGTAGTCTATCTGTACCAGTACAGAGGGATGAACCAACAAGTGATATTTGCTTCAGTAAGATTGGCTTTTTGGCATTTATAGCAATGGTTATCAACTGTACTGCAAGGATGGAACGTAAGTCGCAGATAAGAGGTTGTGGTGGCAGCTGCAGAGAGGTATTTGTGTGTGCGAGTCTTGATGTCAGAGTTACAGGGTGTGTTGAGTGGTGGTGTCCCATCCTTTCAGGCTGTTGGCCTGAAGTAGGACTAAATAGATTTAAATAGTGGAGTATGGTATTTATTTAAGTGAGTGTAGTGTTAGATGGTAGGGTATTTGTTTTATTAATTTTTTTCTTCAGTGAAGTACAAGGGAGTTATACTCCAGTCTAGTAGGTGGCGGTAATGCAACATGTATTGGATGCCAACTGCCGTTAAACCTCATAGAAGAAGAATGTATTCAGACGTGCGGCATGTCAGGATGTGTAGTTCGTCTTTTATGTTTCACATTTATTAAACCCCTGAAAAACATGAACCTTGAACGCTGTAGACAGTAACCCTAAACCTTCAAAATAGATTTCAAAACAGTGTTGTTTTTTGATGGTGATTGATTTGTATTTGTGAAGGTGCTAGAGTGCAGTATTATAGGTGATACTATATTCTAACATGTTTATTTTATCTTCCTATAACACAGGTTGAACAATAAAGAGCTGCATATTTCTACCAACCAGGCTTAGGCCTGGTCACACTACGTTCCACCTGTCTAGTCTTCTTCTTGACCTCCCCCTCCCAGGAACAGTAAATAGTTAAAGTATAATGTCTTCAGGCCCACCTCAGTCGCCCACAGTGGCTAAGACAGAGGTGACTGTTGAAGGAGAATGCCCTATCTTCGCTGCCACCTTTGCCTACTGGGACAACATCCTGGGCCCGCGGGTGTGTCACATCTGGGCTCCCAGGTGCGAGCAACCACTGTTGCTGAGCGATGGCGAAGTCACCTTCCTGGCCAATCACACGCTGAACGGGGAGATTCTGCGCAGCGCAGAGTGCGGCGCCGTGGACGTCAAGTTCTTCGTCCTAGCCGAGAAGGGTGTCATCATCATCTCGCTCATCTTCGACGGCGAGCTGAAGGGTGACAAGAACACCTGTGCCCTGTCCATCATCCTGCCGCAGACAGAGCTGGCCTTCTACCTGCCCTTGCACATGGTCTGTGTGGAGAGGCTCAAACACATAATCCGCAAGGGACGCATCTGGATGCAGAAGGTAAGTATTCAGATGCCATGTTCCAAATCTGCCTCATACTAGGCCATCCCCTTAAGGCAGTGTTTCTCAATCCATTCCTAGGGAAATTGATGTTCTTGTTCTAACCCAGCACGTGAATGATCTATGCTCTCCAAAGAGCGAAATGGTTAAAATCAAGTAAGTCAGCACTAACACCTGAATCATGAAGCCTGCCATGCCTTTTTTTGTCATTGACGTACAGGGCTACAACATAATTTCTGTGCTGTCATCAGAGATTGTCCCCATCATGGAGCTGCTGTCATCCATGAAGACACACAGTGTCCCAGAGGACATAGATGTGAGTATCTGAAGCAATCATGCACATTGGGCAACACTTTCATCATGCAAAACAGTACTTTGCAAATACTACAGTAGAACTATGCATACCCATTTATGTAGGAACTTTTCTTAAACAGTTACCTCCACGAGAAGGAGACTATTATCACTACTGTCACATTATTACATCCAAGAATGACATCGAACTAGTTTCACTGATTTGTTAAGTCTCACACGGCTTTCGTTACACCCCCCCAAAATAACGTTGAAAATGAAACTAAAATTTCAAAGCCTCCACATCATTCATCTATGTGAAAAAAGAAAGCTCAAACCACTGAGGCTCGACTGAAGCTTTGATAAATATTTTGATGTTCATCAATGAGACAAATTGCTAACTCACTATTCCACTTTAATTTTCTGTATGTCTCGCTATAGTAGGTATAAAAAAGAAAAAAAAGATCTTGTCCTTCGTGTCGATGATTATTTCACCAAGAACCGTGTTTGTTCCCTCCGTGTTAGATCAAGGACACCATCCTAAATGACGATGACATCGGAGACAGCTGTCATGAAGATTTCCTGCACAAGTAAACACTTTTAGGAAACTTGTCTGGGATTCAGTCCTAGGCCTACCTTGTATAGAAATGTAATTATGAAAATTGGAAGCATCTGCTTGCGAGTTGTCTACCTGGTATTTTTGCAGTGGCCAAAACCATTATTTTAACCAAAAATGATGAGTAATCTTACTTGCCCACTATCAAGAAACAACTTTGAGTGCTTCTGTGGTTTTATTTTCTGGGATAGTCACAGGGTTGAAGAATGTTTCACTCTCCCTCAGTTTAGCACCTTTCCTCTCTTTTTTTGTCCAAGCTTGGTTGGTCCATTGGGTACACATTGCTTACCTTGCACACTATATTTGTGATTAGGTCGTAGTTATCAGTGGAGTGCAGTTATGCACCCCTGACAGATCTGTCGAAACAATTATCTTAGCTGCCTGTGGAGATGACAAATGCACTGCAAGTCACAATTTATTTACTCAGCTTTTGAGTGTTCTTGCAGTAGTCAGGAAACAATTTTTTGTCATGAGATTTATTTGATTAATCCTCTTATTTGGACATTTAGAGGCCGATATTGAATGACAGACACACAGCAAATCTTTTACTATCCTTGTGGGGACCTAACATTTATTTCCATTCAAAATCCTTAACCACTAAACCTCCTAACCCTTAACCTAACCCCCAAACCTAAAATAGCCTGTGTATTCGTGAGGATCTGGGAAATGTCCCTGGACTTTTGTGGATTTCTGGTACCCACAAAGATAGTAATACAAGCCCACACACACACACGGACACATTTCATTACATTTTAATCTTGCTCATGTTCTCATTATACTAAATTAATATCAAGTGACCATCCCTCATCCTTGTCATTAATAAATAATACACCAAATTAAATTTGCCTCCGTCTCTCAGGGCAGTCAGTTCTCATCTCCAAACTTGTGGCTGCTCCATGGTGGTCGGAAGCAACCCAGACAAAGTCAACAAGGTACTGACAGGCTGCCAATACTCTGTGCTAAGCACATGCATACACTGGCTGATGTATCAGCATATGTATTCACACTCATCCACACACTAGCTGTATCAACATAAATGTTCTAGACACAGACGTGTCTGCATATGTTATTGTGTATCTAAAATATTACAGCATACAAAATCCCACTACTGGTTCACACACACCTCCAAATCCTCTCTCCCTCTCGGAAATGTGGATGTTGTTGAAAGGTATTCCACATTGATATTCATTCATATGTTTTCTTGCGCTCTAGATAGTGCGCACGCTGTGCCTCTTCCTCACCCCTGCTGAGAGGAAGTGCTCTCGGTACTGTAAAGCTGACTCTACTTTCAAGTATGACACAGGACTGTTTGTACAAGGCCTCCTCAAGGTACCACACCACTCTAAATTACAGTTTTCCTACTGGATGTGCCAGCCCAGCACTAACACACCTGTTTCAAATAATAAACTAATAATGAGCTTCGGTTCAATGAGAGATACATTAAAGCCTTGTTTTACTCACATCGATATTATCCCATTTTAAGTGCATGTAAATGTATTGCAAATGAATAGTCTTTATTCAAACCAAGGCCTCAAAAAATGAACAAAAGCTCATACCTTTACAACAGACTGCCACTTTGGCATTGTGATCCCCCTCCTCATTACTCTCCCACTCCTTTCTCCCACCCAGGACTCCATGGGCAGTTTTGTCTTGCCCTTCCGCCAGGTGCTGTACTCACCCTACCCGACCACGCACATCGACGTGGACATCAACACGGTGAAGCAGATGCCACCCTGCCACGAGCACACATACATTCAGCGACGCTACATGCGCTCAGAGCTCAGCGCACTCTGGAAGGCGGCCAGCGAAGAGAACATCGCCCCCGACACTGGCATCCACACCGAGTCCTTCACCCCCGACCTGTATGCTCTCTTCTCTCCTGTTCTGTTCTTCCAATTAGATTGGAATTGGCAATGTTTATTTTGCTGCCTAACGCATTGCTTGATTTATTTGAAATGTATCAAATTTGTATTTGTCTTGTTTACATTAATGAAAGAAATATGGATGTTATTCTGTTTTTTATGACCACTAAAAGCTCCACTCTTTTCTCAGAAATGTATTTCAGGACGTTATGCATAAAGACACCCTGGTAAAGTCATTTATAGATGAGGTAAGACACCGGCACAAAGTAAGCAACAATATTTGTGGTGCGAAAAATGTTCTTGTCATTTGTCAGCCGTTAAAGGCTTATCACGGCCAACTGTAATAGTTAATTCTGTTTTGTTCCCAGGTGTTCATGCTGAAGCCAGGTCTCAATCTGCGAAGTACTTACTTGGCTCAGTTCTTGCTGATCCTTCACAGGAAGGCGCTCGTACTACTCAAATACATTGAAGATGAGACGTGAGTTACCTCTCACTATGGAAGCAGATGTAATTGGTTTTAATATGACTTTTGCCACAGCACAGCAGCACACCATGTAGTACAACTTTTGATAACAGTTTGAATTCGCCACCCACAGGCAAAAGGGAAAGAAGCCTTTCCGCTCCTTGCGCAGCTTGAAGACCGACCTCGACCTGATGGTGGAAGGTGACCTGAATATCATCATGGCGTTGGCTGAAAAGCAAAGGGCTGGACTGCACTCCTTTGTATTTGGGAAGCAATTTTACACCAGTGTACAGGAGCGAGATGTGCTCATGAGCTTTTGACTCTTACTCTCATCCTCATGAAATGTTTTTATCAGCTTTTAAGAAATGGGAAAGAAATTGACATATGACTTGTCCAAAAGCTACCTTTGCTAGGTGACATGTTTTGTCCACTAAAGAGGGTTGAAGTGTTAAAATGTAAAAAAAAGAAATACAGTATGACAACCAGAATATTGAAATTTCAGAGGTCTATTTAAAGTCCAAAAACTTCTTCAGTTGGATTTGTGCTGCTGTCCTTTATTGCTAATATTCATTGTTTTATTCAAAGCATGAGTCTAGTGTCTTCCATGTCTGTGTTGTACAACAAGCCCTTGATGGGACTCCACTTTGTTTGTGAAACGTAAATGTTTGGATACCATTTATATCAATAATGGCACAACAATCTGGACTTCCTCTATCTATTGACTGAATGACCACAACAGCCATGTCCAGGTTATGAACCATGTATTGCAGTATGCACTGTATGTCTGAGCATTCATGCTGATTGTTGACTAGAGACAGGTTTGTTTAAGTAAGTTTGAAATGTACATCATGTGTATAGAATTAATTATTAGCGGTATAATGTGATATACCAGGCCATATATCGGTATCATGTCTTGACATTATTTTGTCATCATAATTACCGTTTGACATGATACTAAATGTATCGGAATGTGTGTAAGGCTTTATCATGTGGCAACTTTGACTCATCTCACAGTGGCCTTAACTTACAGTATTTTCTCACTAGCTTTCATTTGGTAGATCAAATGTATTTATATAGCCCTTCTTACATCAGCTGATATCTCAAAGTGCTGTACAGAAACCCATCCTAAAACCCCAAACAGCAAGCAATGCAGGTGTAGAAGCACAGTGGCTAGGAAAAACTCCCTAGAAAGGCTGAAACCTAGAGAGGAACCAGGCTATGAGGGGTGGCCAGTCCTCTTCTGGCTGTGCTGGGTGGAGATTATAACAGAACATGGCCAAGATGTTCAAATGTTCATAAATGACCAGCATGGTCAAATAATAATAATCACAGTAGTTGTCGAGGGTACAGAAAGTCAGCACCTCAGGAGTAAATGTCAGTTGGCTTTTCATAGCCGATCATTAAGATTATCTCTACCGCTCCTGCTGTCTCTAGAGAGTTGAAAACAGCAGGTCTGGGACAGGTAGCACGTCCGGTGAACAGGTCAGGGTTCCATAGCCGCAGGCAGAACAGTTGAGACTGGAGCAGCAGCACGGCCAAGTGGACTGGGGACAGCAAGGAGTCATCATGCCAGGTAGTCCTGAGGCATGGTCCTAGGGCTCAGGTCCTCCGAGAGAGAGAAAGAATTAGAGAGAGCATACTTAAATTCACACAGGACACCGGATAAGACAGGAGAAGTACTCCAGATATAACAAACTGACCCTAGCCCCCCCGACACATAAACTACTGCAGCATAAATACTGGAGGCTGAGACAGGAGGGGTCAGGAGACACTGGCCCCATCCGATGATACTCCCAGACAGGGCCAAACAGGAAGGATATAACCCCACCCACTTTGCCAAAGCACAGCCTCCACACCACTAGAGGTGGTTAATGGTATATGCTAGTGAAACCATAATGTTATTAACCCCACTGGCCTTCATGCTGATGCAGCATAATTCTCTAACATTTGTAAATGCATCCATGATGATAAAAACATGTCAATACAAAATGGTATGCATATTTACTACAATTAGTTTACACACATTTACTACAGTCTTCCAGAAAGTGCCTTGAAATTTCCCACTCTGTTGTCTGAACGACCTCTTTGGTACAGCCTCTCCCATAGGCTGTTTGGCAACCTTTTACGAAAATGAAAGAGAACGTTGGATTACCTTGGGTCTGAGTAGAGTAACGGGTCGCCAAACAAGTCACGTGAACTCCTTCCTGTCACGCGATGTGATTGAGATAAAGATGTATACATGTAACCGATGTGAAATGGCTAGCTAGTTAGAGGTGGTGCACGCTAATAGCGTTTCAATCGGTGACGTCACTCGCTCTGAGACCTTGAAGTAGTTGTTCCCCTTGCTCTGCAAGTTCCGCGGCTTTTACCAAGGTAATCCAACGTTCTCTTTCATTTTCGTAAAAAGGTTGCCAAACAGCCTATGGAAGAGGCTGTACCAAAGAGGTCGTTCGGACAACAGAGTGGGAAAACTCACCATTTAACTTAGTCCAGATGAGTCCCTAACAGGGTAACATTATGTAACGACCCGGTATTGTGTTCTGTGTTTGTGGGTGTGTTATGGTTCTCATGGCTACTAGCAGGGGTTAAATATGTCAGGACAGATGGAAAGGTTGGGGGGGTATGATGGGTAATCCCGCGGGGTTTGGAAATGCATAAATAGGGATTACTGTCTCATCTCTCTCTCTTCTGTTCGGGGCCTTGATCTGTTCCTATGAGAGTGACCCTTAACTCGACATGGTATAATTGTGTACGTTCGGCATTTAGCGGCGTGGGCTGTGGCCTGAACAATAGCCCAGTTTAGGAATAAACCTGTGTTCTGACCTGCACACCTAGAGTCCGTCTCTTTTCTCTTTATGACCCAGCCGGGTCATTACAATAATTTCAACTGTGGTATACAACTATGTACACACGGAAGCTGAAAGCTTGAACTTAAAACATGATGCTTCACCAAGAGTGGAAGGCCTCTGTATAGAACATCCATTTCACTGACGGTTGATAAGTATGTACAAGGTTCTCGGCATGCTCACTTTTCTGGGTTGAGAGCGTGCCATGCTCAAAACCCCAGACCCCACTGCTGGTGTGGACATAACATTAGGTCTGTAGTACCTCATGAAAGTCATGGGTGTTGACCAACTTGCAGCAACACAGAGTCCAGGGAGCTCCATCTGAACAGTGCCCATGAATAGACCATACCCCTGGTGGAGTGGGCTACTACGCCATCTGGAGTTGGTCTATAGCTCAAATGCCAGACAGCTAGATCCAGATAGGTCCGGCCGGCCAGATAGCTAGGCTGTCATTGTAAATAAGAATTTGTTCTTAACTGACTTGCCTAGTTAAATAAAAAATCTCGGTCCGGCCAGATAGCTAGGTCTGATTTAGCTATCTGGCTGACCGGACCTTGCTTTCTGGACGGCCGAACCTTGCTATCTGGCCAGCAGGCTGGACATACCTATCTGGACCTTGCTATAGGCAGATTGCTAGGTCCGGCCAAAAGGCAAGCCAGTAAACATCTTTGATATTAAGCAGCTCAATCACATGCGTGAATAGGAAGGAGTTCCCACAGGTTATTTGGCGACCCGTTACGAAAAACAAAGAGAACCAATGCATTAGGTAGCGTCCATGCATAATAATATAACATTACAGTTGATACGGTGAAATAAATGCCTATCTTCAAGTAGGATGTACAAACTCCTTTGTTATTGGTTGATTCATCGACCACCATTTACCCATTGGTCGAACTTTGCATGTGGTGTTTGCGACAAAAAAAACAGTAAACTAGCTAGATCAGAGATACTTTTGAGGAGATGGGAAACTCTAACGGAATCTAAATTAGCGCCATTTGTGTACGTTGCCCATGCTACGTCAATGGGCCGTGCGGTGCATTCTGGGCGATTCTGGGACATGGAGAGCTCTCCTTCAAGGAGTGAATGGAAGTCAATTGGGCGCTAGCTCAAAAACCCAACCGTAGCATGAATTTCGTTAACAAGAAGTACAACATTACAAATATTTACCAAGATGTGAGATAAGTAACTTGCCGTATGTAATATTGTATAGCATTGGAACCGTACAATTGCGTACTTTTCAGTAAAATAAGCACGTTTCTCGACTCACCCTGACTTTGAGAAGGGATTGCTTAGCATCTGCGTGACGGATCATAACAACGTGATCGCGATTGGTCGATAGTCTGCTGGATTATACGTTCATCCATTCATTTCCCAATTAGATTCCTATCTCCTCCTTTCTTAATATCTCTGGCTAGATGTCATGTAAATATTCTGGAGAGCCGCTAAGGATGTCTAAAAGAACAAAAGGATAGAACTCCCGAACAATTGGAGCAAAATGAAATCGAATGCCATACAAAGTATATCAAGGTTTGTGTTATCTGTTTTTGCCCTTAGACTTTCTATACGGAGAAAGACCAAGTCGTTGGGTGCGGCCTGGCTGTTGTAACATGCTAACTAGTCTAGATAGCAAACGTCATTAGCTTACTTACCTGAAGCTTTGGGGAACCGTGGCTGTCAACGATGCTGCAAGGCAGACATGGCGTTGCAAGTGTCTGTTGGTTTACTTGAAATGACCCTATTCGTGTGTTTTGTTCATAACATGTAGATACATTGATGACCTCAGAATTCCCCAAATCTCAAATTAATTGTTAGCGGACGAGTGTATAAACTGGCGCTCGTGCCCACACAGCAAACAAACCGAGCTAGCTAACGTTACTAGCTAATTTGCTAACTGACTAACTGAAGTAGTTTTCAAAATGTTGATCATTACCGGGGGACCCTCCCCTGGTCGTTGAATACGATCGATTCGGCCCCCCCCCAAACATGGATGTGCACAGCAGCCAGTATTCATTGCAATCGTGAGAGTGCAAGGTCGTTCACTCTTGTTCTGAAAGCCACATAACGTTAGCTAGCTGGCTAACTAAGCCAGCTTGCCTCTTAGCTAACTAATTTACAAACAGAAATACTCCCATTTATGACCGTCACAGTATATTTCATCTGGCCAGACGTAACTATTTGTCATGATGGTTGCTTCACTTATGCTGTTGTCAAACATCCAATTTACCATTGCAACATTTTTGAGCCTGCCTTGAAAGATTTAAGCAGTAGAGGCTCTTTAGAGGAGGAAGGGGAGGACCATGCTCCTCAGTGAATTTCATAAAAATAGTAAAACATTAAAGCTATCCTTTTAGATAACTATACTAAATTTATTCACGTTTATTCACATCACCAAATAATTTATCAAAACACACAGATTTGCAATGAATGTCTACAGTGTCCTCAACAGCACTCTAGGATAGCACCATGGTTAGCCGGAAGACAGCTAGCTTGTGTCCTCCTCTGGGTACATTGACTTCAATACTAAACCTAGGAGGCTCGTGGTTCTCACCATCTTCCGGCTACACAGTAATTATGACAACTTCCGGAGGACGTCCTCCAACCTATCAGAGCTCTTGCAGCATGAACTGACATGTTGTCCACCCAATCAAAGAATCAGATACATAATCTACTACTGAAAGCACAAGCTACAGCTAGCTAGCACTGCACAGTGCATACAATGAATGTGTTGAGTAGTTGACTCAGAGAAAAAGACAGTAGTTTAACAGTTAACTAATTAATTTCTTCAAAAATGGAGCACCGAGAGAGAGAGCTATATTTCATCTATTTGTTTTACTTCCACTTACTTAGCTAGAAAATGCAGCTAGCTAGTTTAGTGTACTCAAACACCATGCTCAAACAGAGGGATGCTATGTTAGCTAGCTGGCTTTGACTATCCAACACAAGACTGGAACAATTCAAAGTCGAGGTTGAGATACTGTCTGCTTGCATAAGTGTTAAAGAACACATTTCACGCCCATCCACATTTTCTCAAGAGATGCTGAAAGAAATCCTATTTCTCCACTCGTGTTCCCGAGACAAAATTAACATTTGTTTAATTTCACTGCGAGAAATGTATAATTCTGCAGGAGTTGATATTACAGTTGAAGTCGGAAGTTTACATACACTTAGGTTGGAGTCATTAACTTGTTTTTCAACCACTCCACAAATGTCTTGTTAGCAAACTATAGTTTTGGCAAGTCGGTTAGGACATCTACTTTGCTCATGACATAAGTCATTTTTCCAACAATTGTTTACAGACAGATTATTTCACTTATAATTCACTGTATCACAATTCCAGGTGGTCAGAAGTTTACATACACTAAGTTGACTGTGCCTTTAAACAGCTTGGAAAATTCCAGAAAATGATGTCATGGCTTTAGAAGCTTCTGATAGGCAAATTGACATAATTTGAGTCAATTGGAGGTGTACCTGTGGATGTATTTCAAGGCCTACCTTCAAACTCAGTGCCTCTTTGCTTGACATAATGGGAAATTCAAAAGAAATCGGCCAAGACCTCAGAAAAAGACCTCCACATGTCTGGTTCATCCTTGGTAGCAATTTCCAAACACCTGAAGGTACCATGTTCATCTGTACAAACAATAGTACGCAAGTATTAACACCATGGGACCACGCAGCCGTCATACAGCTCAGGAAGGAGACGCGTTCTGTCTCCTAGAGATCAACGCCGATACCGATTATTGGAGGACAAAAAAAAGCTGATACCGATTAATCGGCCATTTAAAAAAAAATATATATATATATATATATTGAGACAATTTGATGACAATTACAACAATACTGAATGAACAATGAACACTTGTATTTTAACTTAATATAATACATCAATAAAATCAATTTAGTCTCAGATGAAACATGTTCAATTTGGTTTAAATAATGCAAAAAGAAAGTGTTAGAGAAGAAAGTTAAAGTGCAATATGTTCCATGTAAGAAAGCTAACGTTTGAGTTCCTTGCTCAGAACATGAGAACATATGAAAGCTGGTGGTTCCTTTTAACATGAGTCTTCAATATTCCCAGGTAAGAAGTTTTAGGTTGTAGTTATTATAGGACTATTTCTCTCTATACCAATAGTATTTCATATACCTTTGACTATTGGATGTTCTAATAGGTACTTTTAGCATAGTCTTCACACAGTTCGCAACGAGCCAGGCGGCCCAAACTGCTGCATATATCCTGACTCTGTTGCACAGAACGCAAGAAAGTGACACAATTTCCTTAGTTAAAATAAATGTATGTTAGCAGGCAATATTAACTAAATATGCAGGTTTAAACATATATACTTGTGTATTGATTTTAAGAAAGGCGTTGATGTTTATGGTTAGGTACACATTGGTGCAACGACAGTGCTTTTTTCACGAATGCGCTAGTTAAATCACCCGTTTGGCGATGTAGGCTGTGATTCAATGATAAATTAACAGGCACCGCATCGATTATATGCAACGCAGGGCAAGCTAGATAAACTAGTAATATCATCAACCATGTGTAGTTAACTAGTGATTATATTAAGATTGATTGTTTTTTATAAGATAAGTTTAATGCTAGCTAGCACCTTACCTTGGCTCCTTGCTGCACTCGCATAACAGGTAGTCAGCCTGCCACCCAGTCTCCTCGTGGAGTGCAATGTAATCGGCCATGATCGGTGCCCAAAAATGCCGATTACCGATTGTTATGAAAACTTGAAATCGGCCCTAATAAATCGGCCATTCCGATTAATCGGTCAACCTCTAGAACATACTTTGGTGCGAAAAGTGCAAATCAATCCCAGAACAGCAGCAAAGGACCTTGTGAAGATGCTGGAGGAAACAGGTACAAAAGTATCTATATCCACAGTAAAACGAGTCCTATATCGACATAACCTGAAAGGCCGCTCAGCAAGGAAGAAGCCACTGCTCCAAAACCGCCACAAAAAAGCCAGACTATGGTTTGCAACTGCAGATGGGGACAAAGATCGTACTTTTTGGAGAAATGTCCTCTGGTCTGAGGAAACAAAACTAGAACTGTTTGGCCATAATGACCATTGTTATGTTTGGAGGAAAAAGGGGGAGGCTTGCAAGCCGAAGAACACCATCCCAACCGTGAAGCACGGGGGTGGCAGCATCATGTTGTGGGGGTGCTTTGCTGCAGGAGGGACTGGTGCACTTCACAAAATACACTGCTCAAAAAAATAAAGGGAACACTTAAACAACACAATGTAACTCCAAGTCAATCACACCTCTGTGAAATCAAACTGTCCACTTAGGAAGCAACACTGATTGACAATAAATTTCACATGCTGTTGTGCAAATGGAATAGACAACAGGTTGAAATTATAGGCAATTAGCAAGACACCCCCAATAAAGGAGTGGTTCTGCAGGTGGTGACCACAGACCACTTCTCAGTTCCTATGCTTCCTGGCTAATGTTTTGGTCACTTTTGAATGCTGGCGGTGCTTTCACTCTAGTGGTAGCATGAGACGGAGTCTACAACCCACACAAGTGGCTCAGGTAGTGCAGCTCATCCAGGATGGCACATCAATGCGAGCTGTGGCAAGAAGGTTTGCTGTGTCTGTCAGCGTAGTGTCCAGAGCATGGAGGCGCTACCAGGAGACAGGCCAGTACATCAGGAGACGTGGAGGAGGCCGTAGGAGGGCAACAACCCAGCAGCAGGACCGCTACCTCCGCCTTTGTGCAAGAAGGAGCAGGAGGAGCACTGCCAGAGCCCTGCAAAATGACCTCCAGCAGGCCACAAATGTGCATGTGTCTGCTCAAACGGTCAGAAACAGGCTCCATGAGGGTGGTATGAGGGCCCGACGTCCACAGGTGGGGGTTGTGCTTACAGCCCAACACCGTGCAGGACGTTTGGCATTTGCCAGAGAACACTAAGATTGGCAAATTCGCCACTGGCGCCCTGTGCTCTTCACAGATGAAAGCAGGTTCACACTGAGCACATGTGACAGTCTGGAGACGCCGTGGAGAACGTTCTGCTGCCTGCAACATCCTCCAGCATGACCGGTTTGGCGGTGGGCCAGTCATGGTGTGGGGTGGCATTTCTTTGGGGGGCCGCACAGCCCTCCATGTGCTCGCCAGAGGTATTCTGACTGCCATTAGGTACCGAGATGAGATCCTCAGACCCCTTGTGAGACCATATGCTGGTGCGTTTGGCCCTGGGTTCCTCCTAATGCAAGACAATGCTAGACCTCATGTGGCTGGAGTGTGTCAGCAGTTCCTGCAAGAGGAAGGCATTGATGCTATGGACTGGCCCGCCCGTTCCCCAGACCTGAATCCAATTGAGCACATCTGGGACATCATGTCTCGCTCCATCCACCAACGCCACGTTGCACCACAGACTGTCCAGGAGTTGGTGGATGCTTTAGTCCAGGTCTGGGAGGAGATCCCTCAGGAGACCATCCGCCACCTCATCAGGAGCATGCCCAGGCGTTGTAGGGAGGTCATACAGGCACGTGGAGGCCACACACACTACTGAGCCTCATTTTGACTTGTTTTAAGGACATTACATCAAAGTTGGATCAGCCTGTAGTGTGGTTTTCCACTTTAATTTTGAGTGTGACTCCAAATCCAGACCTCCATGGGTTGATAAATTTGATTTCCATTGATAATTTTTGTGTGATTTTGTTGTCAGCACATTCAACTATGTAAAGAAAAAAGTATTTAATAAGAATATTTCATTCATTCAGATCTAGGATGTGTTATTTTAGTGTTCCCTTTATTTTTTTGAGCAGTGTAGATTGCGTCATGTGGAAGGAAAATTATGTGGATATATTGAAGGAACATCTGAAGACATCAAAGTTAAAGCTTTGTCGCAAATGGGTCTTCCAAATGGACAATGACACCAAGCATACTTCCAAAGTTGTGGCAAAATGGCTTAAGGACAACAAAGTCAAGGTATTGGAGTGGCCATCACAAAGCCCTGACCTCAATCCTATAAAAAATTTGACCACTGTTGTGTCGAATAAAATGTTATTTGTCACATACACATGGTTAGCAGATGTTAATGCGAGTGTTGTGAAATGCTTGTGCTTCTAGTTCCGACAATGCAGTAATAACCAACGAGTAATCTAACCTAACAATTCCACAACTACTACCTTATACACACACAAGTGTAAAGGGATAAAGGATATGTACATAAAGATATATGAATGAGTGATGGTACAGAACGGCATAGGCAAGATGCAGTAGATGGTATCGAGTACAGTATATACATATGAGATGAGTAATGTAGGGTATGTAAACATAAGTGCATAGTTTAAAGTGGCTAGTGATACATGTATTACATAAAGATGGCAAGATGCAGTAGATGATATAGAGTACAGTATATACATATACATTATATTAAGTGGCATTGTTTAAAGTGGCTAGTGATACATTTTTGATCATTTTCCATCAATTTCCATTATTAAAGTTAGCTGGAGTTGAGTCAGTATGTTGGCAGCAGCCACTCGATGTTAGTGGTGGCTGTTTAACAGACTGATGGCCTTGAGATAGAAGCTGTTTTTCAGTCTCTCGGTCCCTGCTTTGATGCACCTGTACTGACCTCGCCTTCTGGATGATAGCGGGGTGAACAGGCAGTGGCTCGGGTCGTTGTTGTCCTTGATGGTCTTTATGGCCTTCCTGTGACATCGGGTAGTGTAGGTGTCCTGGAGGGCAGGTAGTTTGCCCCCGGTGATGCGTTGTGCAGACCTCACTACCCTCTGGAGAGCCTTACGGTTGTGGGCGGAGCAGTTGCCGTACCAGGCGGTGATACACTCCGACAGGATGCTCTCGATTGTGCATCTGTAGAAGTTTGTGAGTGCTTTTGGTGACAAGCCGAATTTCTTCAGCCTCCTGAGGTTGAAGAGGCGCTGCTGCGCCTTCTTCACAACGCTGTCTGTGTGGGTGGACCAATTCAGTTTGTCCGTGATGTGTACGCCAAGGAACTTAAAACTTTCTACCCTCTTCACTACTGTCCCGTCAATGTGGATAGGGGGGTGCTCCCTCTGCTGTTTCCTGAAGTCCACAATCATCTCCTTTGTTTTGTTGACGTCGAGTGTGAGGTTATTTTCCTGACACCACACTCCGAGGGCCCTCACCTCCTCCCTGTAGGCCGTCTCGTCGTTGTTGGTAATCAAGCCTACCACTGTAGTGTCGTCCGCAAACTTGATGATTGACGCGTGCATGGCCACGCAGTCGTGGGTGAACAGGGAGTACAGGAGAGGGCTCAGAATGCACCCTTGTGGGGCCCCAGTGTTGAGGATCAGCGGGGTGGAGATGTTGTTTCCTACCCTCACCACCTGGGGGCGGCCCGTCAGGAAGTCCAGTACCCAGTTGCACAGGGCGGGGTCGAGACCCAGGGTCTCGAGCTTGATGACGAGTTTGGAGGGTACTATGGTGAATGCTGAGCTGTAGTCGATGAACAACATTCTCACATAGGTATTCCTCTTGTCCAGATGGGTTAGGGCAGTGTGCAGTGTGGTTGCGATTGCGTCGTCTGTGGACCTATTGGGGCGGTAAGCAAATTGGAGTGGGTCTAGGGTGTCAGGTAGGGTGGAGGTGATATGGTCCTTGACTAGTCTCTCAAAGCACTTCATGATGATGGAAGTGACTGCTATGGGGTGGTAATCGTTTAGCTCAGATACCTTAGCTTTCTTGGGAACAGGAACAATGGTGGCCCTCTTGAAGCATGTGGGAACAGCAGACTGGGATAAGGATTGATTGAATATGTCCGTAAACACACCAGCCAGCTGGTCTGCACATGCGGCTGGGGATGCCGTCTGGGCCTGCAGCCTTGCGAGGGTTAACACGTTTAAATGTTTTACTCACGTCGGCTGCAGTGAAGGAGAGTCCGCAGGTTTTGGTAGCGGGCCGTGTCAGTGGCACTGTATTGTCCTCAAAACGAGCAAAGAAGTTATTTAGTCTGTCTGGGAGCAAGACATCCTGGTCCGCGACGGGGCTGGTTTTCTTTTTGTAATCCGTGATTGACTGTAGACCCTGCCACATACCTCTTGTGTCTGAGCCGTTAAATTGTGATTCTACTTTGTCTCTATACTGACGCTTAGCATGTTTGATTGCCTTGTGGAGGGAATAGCTATACTGTTTGTATTCGGTCATGTTTCCGGTCACCTTGCCCTGGTTAAAAGCAGTGGTTCGCGCGAATGCTGCCATCAATCCACGGTTTCTGGTTTGGGAATGTTTTAATAGTTGTTGTGGGTACGACATCGCCGATGCACTTTCTAATGAACTCGCTCACCGAATCAGCGTATTCGTCAATGTTGTTGTTGGACGCAATGCGGAACATATCCCAATCCACGTGATCGAAGCAGTCTTGAAGCGTAGAATCAGATTGGTCGGACCAGCGTTGAGCAGACCTGAGCGCGGGAGCTTCTTGTTTTAGTTTCTGTCTGTAGGCTGGAAATAACAAAATGGAGTCGTGGTCAGCTTTTCCGAAAGGAGGGCGGGGGAGGGCCTTATATGCGTCGCGGAAGTTAGAATAACAATAATCCAGGGTTTTACCAGCCCTGGTTGCGCAATCGATATGCTGATAGAATTTAGGGAGTCTTGTTTTCAGATTAGCCTTGTTAAAATCCCAGCTACAATTAATGCATCCTCAGGTTACATAGAGTCAAATAAAGTTCGTTCATGTGTCTGCTTGGGGGGGAATATATACGGCTGTGATTATAATCGAAGAGAATTTCCTTGGTAGATAATGCGGTCGACATTTGATTGTGAGGAATTCTAAGTCAGGTGAGCAGAAGGACTTGAGTTCCTGTATGTTGTTATGATCACACCACGTCTCGTTAATCATAAGGCATACCCACCCGCCCCTATTCTTACCAGAAAGATGCTTGTTTCTGTCGGCGCGATGCGTGAAGAAACCAGCTGGCTGCACCGACTCCGATAGCTTCTCTCGAGTGAGCCATGTTTCCGTGAAGCAAAGAACGTTACAGTCTCTGATGTCTCTCTGGAAGGCAACCCTTGCTCAGATTTCATCAACCTTGTTGTCAAGAGACTGGACTTTGACGAGTAGTATGCTAGGGAGCGGTGCGCGATGTGCCCGTCTCTGGAGCCTGACCAGAAGACCGCTTCGTTTGCCCCTTTTACGGCGACGTTGTTTAGGTTCGCCGGCTGGGATCAGATTCATTGTCCTGGGTGGAAGGCAAAACACAGGATCCGCTTCGGGAAAGTCATATTCCTGGTCGTAATGATGGTGAGTTGACGTTGCTCTTATATTCAGTAGTTCCTCCCGACTGTATGTAATAAAACCTAATATTACCTGGGGTACCAATGTAAGAACTAATACGTAAAAAAAAACTAAATACTGCATAGTTTCCTAGGAACGCGAAGCGAGGCGGCCATCTCTGTCGGCGCAAACTCCTGACCCACTGGGAATGTGATGAAAGAAATAAAAGCTGAAAGAAATAATTATCTCTAATATTATCCTGACGTTTCACATTCTTAAAAGAAAGTGATGATCCTAACTGACCTAAAACAGGGAATTTGTACTTGGATTAAATGTCAGGAATTATTAGAAACGCCGTTTAAATGTATTTGGCTAAGGTGTATGTAAACTTCCGACTTCAACTGTATATTTCGCTACATGTGAGAGGTTGGCAAGATGGCGACGACAGAGAAGGTCGCCTCTCTTCGAGTCCTTAGGAAACTATGCAGTATTTTTAGTTTTTTTTGTATTATTTCTTACTTTGTTAGCCCAGAAAATCTTAAGCATTTTTACATACAGCCGGAAAGAACTATTGGATATTAACATTATGATGAGGAATACGACTTTCCCGAAGCGGATCCTTCGTTCGGACCACCACCCAGGACATTGGATCTAATCCCAGAGGCTGACCCAAAACAACGTCGCTGCACAAGAGGTAGACGGAGCGACCTCCTGGTCAGAATTTCGGAGGCGTGCACACCACCCACCGCTTCCGAGTATATTACTCGCTGATGTCCGGTCTCTAGACAATAAGGTGGACGAAATTAGGGCAAGGGATGCCTTCCAGAGATACATCAGAGATTGTAACATTCTCTGTTTCGTGGAAACATGGCTCTCTCGGGATATGTTGTCAGACTTGGTACAGCCACCGGGTTTCTAAATGCGTCGCGCCGACAGAAATAAACAACTCTCTGGGAAGAAGGGCGGGGGTGTTCACTTGACCTAGAATTCCTTACAATCAAATGCCGACCACATTATCTCTCAAGATAATTCTCTTCGATTATAGTCACAGCCGTGTATACCCCCCCCCCCCCCCCCCCCCCCCCCCCCCCCCCCACAAGCAGATACCACAACAGCCCTCAAGGAACTTCACTTGGCTCTATGTAAACTGGAAACCATATGTCCTGAGGCGGCATTTATTGTAGCTGGGGATTTTAACAAAGCTAATTTGAGAATAAGGCTACCTAAATTCTACCAACATATTGACTGTAGCACGCTTGCGGGCAATACACTGGATCACTGCTACTCTAACATCTGCGATGCATACAAGGCCCTCCCTTCAGCAAATCTGACCTCAACTTCATTTTGCTCCTACCGTCCTACAGGCAGAAACTGAAACAGGATGTACCCGTGACTAGAACCATTCAACGCTGGTCTGACCAATCAGAATCCACGCTTCAAGATTGTTTTGATCACGCGGACTGGGAAATGTTCTGGGAAGCCTCAGAGAATAACATCGATTTATACGCTGACTCAGTGAGTGAATTTATAAGGAAGTGCATTGGAGATGTTGTACCCACTGTGACTATTAAAACCTACCCAAACCAGAAACCGTGGATGGATTGCGGCATTCGCGCAAAACTGAAAGCGCGAACCACCGCATTCAACCATGATAAGATGACTAGGAATATGGCCGAATATAAACAGTGTAGTTATTCCCTCCGTAAGGCAATCAAACAAGCAAAATGTCGGTATAGGGAGAAAGTGGAGTCGCAACTCAACAGCTCAGACACGAGACGTATGTGGCAGGGTCTACAGGCAGTTGCGGACTACAAAAAGAAAACCAGCCTCGTCACGGACACCGATGTCTTGCTTCCAGACAAACTAAACACCTTTGCCCGCTTTGAGGATAATAAGGTGCCACTGAAGCGGCCTGCTACCAAGGACTGCGGGCCCCCCCTCTCTTTCTCTGTGGCCGACGCGAGTAAGGCATTTAAATGTGTTAACCCTCGCAAGGCTGCTGGCCCAGACGGCATCCCGAGCTGCATCCTCAGAGCATGCGCAGACCAGCTGCTTCAAGATGGCCACCATTGTTCCTGTACCCAAGAAGCAAAGATCACTGAACTAAATGACTATCGCCCTGTAGCACTCACTTCTGTCATCATAAGGTCCTTTGAGAGACTAGTCAAGGATCATATCACCTCCACCTTACCTGCCACCCTAGACCCACTTCAGTTTGCATACTGCCCCAACAGGTCCACAGACGATGCTGTTCATTGACTAGAGCTCAGCATTCAACACCATGGTACCCTCAAACGATGCTAAATGACTATCGCCCTGTAGCACTCACTTCTGTCAGGAAAACAACCTCTCACTCAACGTCAACAAAACAAAGGAGATGATCATGGACTTCAGGAAACAGCAGAGGGTGCACCCCCTATCCACATCGACGGGACAGTAGTGGAGACGGTGGAAAGTTTTTTTAAAGTTCCTTGGCGTACACATCACGGACTAACTGAAATGGTCCACCCACACAGACAGCGTGGTGAAGAATGTGCAACAGCGCAACCTCAGGAGGCTGAAGAAATTTGTCTTGTCAACTAAAACCCTCTCAAACTTTTACAGAGGCACAATTGAGAGCATCCTGTCGGGCTGTATCACCGCCTGATACTGCAACTGTTCCGCCTTCTACCGCAAGGCTCTCCAGAGGGTGGTGCGGTCTGCACAATGTATCACTGGGGGCAAGCTACCTGCCCCCCAGGACACCTACACCACCCAATGTCACAGGAAGGCCAAAAAGATCATCAAGGACAACAGCCACCCGAGCCACTGCCTGTTCACCCAGAAGACGATGCCAGTACATGTGCATCAAAGCTGGGACCGAGAGACAGAAGCTGTTTTTCAATCTTAAGTCCATCAGACTGTTAAACAGTCATCACTAACACAGAGAGGCAGGCTTCTGCCTAGATAGACTCGAATCATTGGCAACTTTAATAAATGGATCAATAGTCACTTTATATAATTTTTTACATATATCTTACATTACTCATCTCATATGTATATACTGTATTTTATACCATCTATTGCACCTTGTCTGTGCCGCTCGGCCGTCGCTCATCCATATATTTATATGTACATATTCTTATTCCATCCCTTTACATTTGTGTGTATTAGGTAGTTGTTGTGAAATTGTTAGATTACTTGTTAGATATTACTGCATGGTCGGAACTAGAACCACAAGCATTTCGCTACACTGGCATTAACATCTGCTAGCGTATGTGTATGTGTATGTGACCAATAAAATTAGATTTGATTTGAATTTGTTATAGACCTACAGCCAGTGTGCCTATTTCAGTTACTGTTCTATTTATCCATGTACTTAAATTAGGAATATTCAGTTCATTCATGGTTACAGTGAAACTCATGAGCTCGATATCAAAGGTGCATGTTAACAGCTTATCTTGAATAAGACCTTAAGCAGGATATGAGCTACTATCCGGAATACTGTGCGCATGTGAACGTGGTCACCAAGACATTGGAGCAACGTTGGGAGCAAGGCACGGAGGCAGGCAACCGTCTGTCTAAAGAGACTACACTAACATGACTGCTTGGTGGGCCAACCTGATAAGGATCACCGACAAGGAAATAACAACATTGCCAAGTGATGATGACCTAGGGGGTTGGACAACTAGGTTTTCAGAAAGTGCGTCTGGCAGGTCCTCTAGATAGTATTTAAATCTTGTCATAACTCCTGCTTATAATCTACTACCATGGCATGCTTTGTATCACTGTACTCTGATCTGGTTTGTCAAGTTTCTGTAGTATTAGGTGTATATTCACTCCTGTGAACTTTCAGGAAAAATTGTCTGTCGTTACTTGACAATCCTGATTCACAGTTCTGTGGTGAATTCATTACGATGATTCTGTTGCAAAACATTGTCTGTTGTAAAATGTTTTGCAACAGAAACCATTTACTCCAAATGCTCTTCAAAGTGATATAAAAGCTGCTGGGTTCTTAAAGGTCCAATGCATTTCTGGGTAACAATTATGTACCTCACTGTGATTTCTCAAGCAAGAATGTTGTTTTTCACAATTCCTGACATTTAATCTGAGTAAAAATTCCCTGTCTTAGGTCATTTAGGATCATCACTTTCTTTTAAGAATGTGAAATGTCAGAATAATAGTAGAGAGAATGATTTATTTCAGATTTAATTTCTTTCATCACATTCCCAGTGGGTCAGAAGTTTACATACACACAATTAGTATTTGGTAGCATTGCCTTTAAATTGTTTAACTTGGGTCAAATGTTTCGGGTAGCCTTCCACAAGCTTCCCACAATAAATTGGGTGAATTTCGGCCCATTCCTCCGGACACAGCTTGTGTAACTGAGTCAGGTTTGTAGGCCTCCTTGCTCGCACAAGCTTTTTCAGTTCTGCCCACAAATGTTCTATAGGATTGAGGTCAGGGCTTTGTGATGGCCACTCCAATACCTTGACTTTGTTGTCCTTAAGCCATTTTGCCACAACTTTGGAAGTATGCTTGGGGTTATTGTCCATTTGGAAGACCCATTTGTGACAAAGCTTTAACTTCCTGACTGATGTCTTGAGATGTTGCCTCAATATATCCACATAATTTTCCTTTCTCATGATTGCATCTATTTTGTGAAGTACATGATACTGCCACCCCCGTGCTTCACGGTTGGGATGGTGTTCTTCGGCTTGCAAGCGTCCCCCTTTTTCCTCCAAACATAACGATGGTCATTATGGCCAAACAGTTCTAGTTTTGTTTCATCAGACCAGAGGACATTTCTCCAAAAAGTACAATCTTTGTCCCCATGTGCAGTTGCAAACCATAGTCTGGCTTTTTTGTGGCGGTTTTGGAGCAGTGGCTTCTTCCTTGCTGAGCGGCCTTTCAGGTTATGTCGATATAGGACTCATTTTACTGTGGATATAGATACTTTTGTACCTGTTTCCTCCAGCATCTTCACAAGGTCCTTTGCTGCTGTTCTGGGATTGATTTGCACTTTTCGCACCAAAGTACGTTAATCTTTAGGAGACAGACCGCGTCTCCTTGAGCGGTATGACGGCTGCGTGGTCCCATGGTGTTTATACTTGCGTACTATTGTTTCTACAGAAGAACGTGGTACCTTCAGGCATTTGAAAATTGCTCCCAAGGATGAACCAGACTTGTGGAGGTCTTTTTCTGAGGTCTTGGCTGACTTCAACTGTATAAGCACAGGTAAAAACACATTTCTGACTACACTGGGTCTTTAAATGGAAATTTTAAATGTATGGTTAATGTATGGTTAATTTAAATGTATAAGTTAATTTTAAATGTATGGTTTCCACATGTTGCTATTCCAGTCTGAATAGCCTGTGACTTGTTTGGCACACATCTATAAATTATTGATTCTTCCATGCTCTGAAGTGGAGTGAAGTCTGCAGACTTCCTTAACTTCATCCAGCAGCTAATCTTTATTTTAGAGAGACAATACTTAACTGTAGCTTCCATTTTAAGAACAAAACGAAACTTAACAGCATTTGGGGTAGCATAAATGGTTTCTGTTCAAAACGTTTTGCAACAGTATCGTCGTAATGAAGGCCCCCTGGTTTCACTCAACACACATACGCACAGGAGTGTTTATGAACGGCAGTGCTTACAATGCCTTTGGAAAGTATTCAGATCCCTTGACCCTCCACATTTTGTTACTTTACAGCTTTATTCTAAAATGGATTAAATACAAATTCTCAGCAATCTACACACAATACCCCATAATGACAAAGCGACTTAAGGTTTAACTTTTTTTGCAAATGTATTAAAAAGAAAAAACAATTATGTAAATAAGTATTCAGACCCTTTGCTATGAGAATCAAAATTGAGCTCAGGTGCATCCTGTTTCCCTTGATCATCCTTGAGATGTCTCTACAACTTGATTGGAATCTACCTGTGGTAAATTCAATTGATTGGACATGATTTGGAAAGGGACGCAGCTGTCTTGATAAGGTCCCACAGTTGACAGTGCATGTCAGAGCAAAAACCAAGCCATGAGGTCGAAGGAATTGTCCGTAGAGGTCCGAGACAGGATTGTGTCGAGGCACAGATCTGGGGAAGGGTACCAAAAAATGTCTGCAGCATTGAAGATCCCCAAGAACAAAGTGGCCTCCATTATTCTTAAATGGAAGAAGTTTGGAACCACCAAGACTCTTCTTAGAGCTGGCCACCCGGACAAACTGAGCGATTGGGGGAGAAGGGCTTTGGTGGGGGAGGTGACCAAGAACCCGATGGTCACTCTGACAGAGCTCTGGAGTTCATCTGTGGAGATGGTTGTCCTTCTGGAATGTTCTCCCATCTCTGCAGCTCTACAGTGGCCAGACGGAGCCTCTCCACTAAAATTCACACAACAGCCCGCTTGGAGTTTGCCAAAAGACACCATAAAAGGCACATGGTGGCATTATGCTTTGGAAGTTTTTCAGCGGCAGGGACGTCTATCGAGGGAAAGTTTTTTAAAATTACAATTTAAAATGTAACCTTTTATTTTACTAGGCAACATTCAGTTAAGAACAAATTCAATTTTACAATGGCGGCCTACCGGGGAACAGGGGGGTAAGTGCCTTGTTCAGGTGCAGAACGGCAGATGTTTACCTTGTCAGCCCAAGAATTCGATCCAGCAACCTTTCGGTTACTGGCTAATGCTTTAACCACTAGGCTACCTGCCGCCCCAGAGTAATCCTTGATGAAAACCTGCTCAGGACCTCAGACGAGGGCGAAGGTTCATTCTCCAACAGGACAACGACCCTTAGCTCTCAGCCAAGACAATGCAGGAGTGGCTTTGGGACAAGTCTTTGAATGTCCTTGATTGGCCCAGCAAGAGCCCGGACTTGAACCCGATCTAACCTGACAGAGCTTGAGATGATCTGAAGAGAAGAATGGGAGAAACACCCCAAATACAGGTCTTCCAAGCTTGTAGCTTCATACCCAAGAAGACTCAAGGCTGTAATCGTTGCCAAAGGTGCTTCAACAAAGTACTGAGTAAAGGGTCTGAATACTTATGTAAATGTATTAAAAATACAAATATCACATTTGCAAAAATGTTGTCATTATGGGGTATTGTGTGTTGATTGCTGAGGGAAAAAAACAACCATTTAATACATTTTAGAATAAGGCTGTAACGTAACAAAATGTGGGGGGGAATATCAAGTGGTCTGAATATTTTCCGAAGGCACTATCTCCATTAATATGTATTAACATATGTGTAATAAACATTTAGAATTTCTTCACTACACGCACTCTGTCCGGTTTTTATAAAAAATGTCTACACAGTGCGAACTCAGGTGGATTAGGTAGGGATTTACGCTCTGGTTCTGTGTGTGTGTGTTCACCACTGTACTGTTCTCTCATTTTACTGCTTAACAACTGGACTACACACACACACACCATGCTTGTGCATTCAGCCTTACTTACACACACGTAAGAGGTGTCACTTGCCTCACTCCACATGACCTGCCTGAGAAACACTAGGCCCCAGTCATTCAAAACTATACTAAATAAAAAATATAAACCAACATGTATAGTGTTGGTTTCATGTTTTGAAATAAAACATCCCAAAAATGTTCCATAGTCACAATAAGCTTCTCTCAAATTTTATGCACATTTTTCCTTTGCCAAGATAATACATCCACCTGACAGGTATGGCATATCAAGAGCTGAATAACAGCATGATCATTACACAGGTGCACCTTGTGCTGGGGACATTAAAGGGCCACTCTAAAATGTGCAGTTTTGTCACCTAACACAATGCCACAAGTGTCTCAAGGTGAGGGAGTGTGCAACTTGCAAGCTGACTGCAGGAATGTCCAACAGAGCTGTTGCCACATAATCGGATGTTCATTTCTCTACCATAAGCCGCCTCCAACATCATTTTAGAGAATTTGACAGTACATCCAACCGGCCTCAACCGCAGACCACGTGTAACCACGCCAGCCCATGACCTCCACATCTGTCTTCACCTGTGGGGTGGGGGGGAGGTTTTTCTGTCTGTAATAAAGCCCTTTTGTGATAAACTCATTCCGATTGGCTGGGCCTGGCTCCCAAGTGGGTGGTCCTATGCCCTCCCAAGCCCAACCATGGCTGAGCCCTTGCCCAGTAATGTGAAATCCATAGATTTTAAATTGTTGCATGTTGCGTTTTCTATTTTTGTTCAGTATACAATCTGGAAGTGTCTAGGTTAAACAATGTTCGGACTGTACCGTGAGAGAGCACGTCTTAGCTTACGCCTGAACCCCAAGAGATGCTGGTTAGTTTTACAACCTGGCTCATAGTTCGTAACAACTAGCATGTCATGCAAATAATTTAACAATGTAGGCTACTAGTTTGGAAAACCTTTCTTTTTCTCTGGGTCCCTCAGCTGTTGCACTTCTTGTGGCACACCTGATTCAACCATGAAAAGGCCTTGATGATTAGTTGACTAGTTGAATCTGTTCTAGTGCTGGGACAGAACAGAAATGTTAAGTCTGGCTTTTCCCAGAAGAATGGATTTTGAAAAACAGAGTTGTTTGGCTGTCTGCTTTGAGTATCACTATACTCATCTTATGACCCACTTTGGTATGTTTCAGTGCTGGTTGTCATACTGAGCCACAGCTGTAGCCATGGATGCCAAAGCTAACGACAGCACCTTCCCCAGTTTTGGAGACTTGGATGAGTTCCTCACCAAGCATGACTCCAATTTTGTGTGGCTCCTTGTGGGTAAGTGTTGAGGGAATTTTCTAGGCTTGGGGGAGGGGGGGCAGTACCTGAGTTAGTGGGAGTGCAGGCTGCATTGAATCACAGCCATTTCTCACATTTGAGTTGATGAATGGGGAGCACTTAACTCTAAGTATACTGGTGTGAAGCCTCATTTAACACTATCATAACAATGATTTGAGGCATAGGATAAACCATCTACAGTGCTTTCTGAAAGTATTCAGACAGCCTCATTCTAAAATGGATTCAATAGTTCCCCCCCCCCCCCCCTCATCAATCTACACACAATACCCCATAATGACATAGCAAAAACAGGTTTTTAGACATTTCTGCAAATGTATAAAAAAAACGATCACATTTACATACAGTACCAGTCATTCAAGGGTTTTGCTTTATTCAGACCCTTTACTCAGTACTTTGTTGAAGCACCTTTGGCACCGATTACAGCATTGAGTCTTCTTGGGTATGACGCTACAAGCTTGTCACACCTGTATTTGAGCACACCTGAGTTTCTCCCATTCTTCTCTGCAGATCCTCTCAAGCTCTGTCAGGTTATTTGGGGAGCGTTGCTGCACAGCTATTTTCAGGTCTCTCCAGAGATGTTTGATCGGGTTCAAGTCCGGGCTCTGGCTGGGCCGCTCAAGGACATTCAGAGACTTGTCCGGAAGCCACTCCTGCGTTGTCTTGGCTGTGTGCTTAGGGTCGTTGTCCTGTTGGAAGATAAACCTTCGCCCCAGTCTGAGGTCCTGAGTGCTCTGGAGCAGGTTTTCATCAAGGACCTCTCTGTATTTTGCGCCGTTCGTCTTCCCTCGATCCTGACTAGTCTCCCAGTCCCTGCCGCTGAAAAACTTCCCCAAGCATGGTGCTGCCACCACCGTGCTTCACCATAGGGATGGTGCAGGTTTCCTACAGACGTGATGCATGGCATTCAGGCCAAAAAGTTCAGTCTTGGTTTCATCAGAGTGCTTTAGGTGCTTTTTGGCAAACTCCAAACGGGCTGTCGTGCATTTTACTGAAGAGTGGCTTCCGTCTTGCCTGATTGGTGGAGTGCCCCAAAGATGGTTGTCCTTCTGCAAGGTTCTCCCATCTCCACAGAGGAACTATAGAGCTCTGTCAGAGTGAACATCGGGTTCTTTGTCACCTCCCTGACCAAGGGCCTTCTCCCCCGATTGCTCAGTTTGGCCCGGGCGGCCAGCTCTAGGAAGAGTCTTGGTGGTTCCAAACTTCTTCCATTTAAGAATAATGGAGGCCACAGGTGTTCTTGGGGACATTCAATGCTGCAGAATATTTTTGGTACCCTTCCCCAAATCTGTGCCTCGACACAATCTTGTCTCAGAGCTCTACAGACAATTCCTTCGACCTCATGTGGGACCTTATATAGACAGGTGTGTGCCCTTCCAAATCATGTCCAATCAATTGAATTTACCACAGGTGGACTCCAATAAAGTTGTAGAAACATTCCAAGGATGATCAATGGAAACAGGATGCACCTGAGCTCAATTTCAAGTCTCATAGCAAAGGGTCTGAATACTTATGTAAATACGTTTAAAAATATATATGTAAATGTGCAAAAAAATATAGAAACCTGTTTTCGCTTTGTCATTATGGGGTATTGTGTGTATATTGAGGAAATGCTCTGTTTTCTCTTTCAGCCACCATTCTGTCCTGTGGATGGATCATCTACCTGACCTACTACAACTCCCGCAACATCGGCCTCATCTTAACCCTCATCATCAACAGACTCTGCAAGAATGGCTACATTCACATCGGTGAGTGCAAATATGAAGCTTGCAGACGTGTTATGGTGAAACTTGCCTGAGATTTGCAGAAGCAGACTTAAAATTTTATTGGTCACATACACATGGTTAGCAGATGTTAATTCGAGTGTAGCGAAATGCTTGTGCTTCTAGTTCCGACCATGCAGTAATATCTAACAAGTAATCTAACAATTTCACAACAACTACCTTTTACACACAAGTGTAAAGGAATGAATAAGAATATGTATATATAAATATATGGATGAGCAATGACTGAACAGCATAGGCAAGATGCAGTAGATGGTATAGAGTACAGAAAATACATATGAGATGAGTAATGTAGGGTATGTAAACATTATATAAAGTGGCATTGTTTGAAGTGACTAGTGATGCATTTATTACATCCAATTTTTTATTATTAAAGTGGCTAGAGATTTGAGTCAGTATGTTGGCAGCAGCCACTCAATGTTAGTGATGGCTGTTTAACAGTCTGATGGACTTGAGATAGAAGCTGTTTTTCAGTCTCTCGGTCCCAGCTTTGATGCACCTGTACTGACCTCGCCTTCTGGATGATAGCGGGGTGAACAGGCAGTGGCTCGGGTGGTTGTTGTCCTTGATGATCTTTTTGGCCTTCCTGTGACATCGGGTGGTGTAGGTGTCCTGGAGGGCAGGTAGTTTGCCCCCGGTGATGCGCTGTGCAGACCTCGCTACCCTCTGGAGAGCCTTACGGTTGTGGGCGGAGCAGTTGCCATACCAGGCGGTGATACAGCCCAACAGGATGCTCTGTTTTGTGCGTATTGTGCGTCTGTAAAAGCTTGTGAGTGTTTTTGGTGACAAGCCAAATTTCTTCAGCCTCCTGATGTTGAAGAGGCGCTGTTGCTCTTTCTTCACCACGCTGTCTGTGTGGGTGGACCATTTCAGTTTGTCCGTGATGTGTACACCGAGGAACTTAAAACTTTCAACCTTCTCCACTACTGTCCCGTCGATGTGGATAGGGGGGTGCTCCCTCTGCTGTTTCCTGAGGTCCACGATCATCTCCTTTGTTTTGTTGACGTTGAGGGTGAGGTTATTTTCCTGACACCACACTCCGAGGGCCCTCACCTCCTCCCTGTAGGCCGTCTTGTCGTTGTTGGTAATCAAGCCTACCACTGTAGTGTCATCTGCAAACTTGATGATTGAGTTGGAGGCGTGCATGGCCACGCAGTCATGGGTGAACAGGGAGTACAGGAGAGGGCTGAGAACGCACTCTTGTGGGGCCCTAGTGTTGAGGATCAGCGGGGTGGAGATGTTGTTTCCTACCCTCACCACCTGGGGGCGTCCCGTCAGAAGTTCAGGACCCAGTTGCACAGGGCGGGGTTGAGACTAGAGGTCGACCGATTTATGATTTTTCAACGCCGATACCGATTAATCGGCCGATTTAAAGAAATAAAAAAATTAAAATGAAAAAATAAATATATATATATATTTTTTATATATATACATATATTTCTTATAATGACAATTACAACAATACTGAATGAACACTTATTTTAACCTAATATAATACGTCAATAAAATAAATTTAGTCTCAAATAAATAATGAAACATGTTCAATTTGGTTTAAATAATGCAAAAACAAAGAGTTGGAGAAGAAAGTAAAAGTGCAACATGTGCCATGTAAGAACATGTGCCATGTGCTCTGCTCAGAACATGAGTTCCTTTTAACATGAGTCTTCAATATTCCCAGGTAAGAAGTTTTACGTTATAGTTATTATAGGACTATTTCTCTCTATACCATTTGTATTTCATAAACCTTTGACTATTGGATGTTCTAATAGGTACTTTAGAATTGCCAGCCTAATCTCAGGAGTTGATAGGCTTGAAGTCAAAACGGCGCAATGCTTGAAGCACAGCGAAGAGCTGCTGGCTAATTGACGAAAGTGCTGTTTGAATGAATGCTTACGAGCCTGCTGCTGCCTACCACCGCTCAGTCAGACTGCTCTATCAAATCATAGACTTAATTATAATATAATAGCACACAGAAATACGAGCCTTATTAAGTCATTAATATGGTCAAATCTGGGAACTATCATTTCGAAAACAAAACGTTTATTCTTTCAGTGAAATACGGAACCGTTCCATATTTGATCTAACGGGTGGCATCCATAAGTCTAAATATTGTGGTTACATTGCACAACCTTCACTGTTATGTCATAATTATGTAAAATTCTGGCAAATTAATTATGGTCTTTGTTAGGAAGAAATGGTCTTCACACAGTTCGCAACGGGCCAGGCGGCCCAAACTGCTGCATGTACCCTGACTCTGCTTGCACAGAACGCAAGAAAAGTGACACAATTTCCCTAGTTAATAGAAATTCATGTTAGCAGTCAATATTAACTAAATATGCAGGTTTAAAAATATATACTTGTGTATTGATTTTAAGAAAGGCATTGATGTTTATGGTTAGGTACACATTGGTGTGCAACGACAGTGCTTTTTTCGCGAATGTGCTTGTTAAATCACCCGTTTGGCGAAGTAGGCTGTGATTCAATGATAAATTAACAGGCACCGCATCGATTATATGCAACGCAAGACAAGCTAGATAAACTATTAATATCATCAACCATGTGTAGTTAACTAGTGATTATGTTAAGATTGATAGTTTTTTTATAAGATAAGTTTAATGCTAGCTAGCACCTTACCTTGGATACTTGCTGCACTCGCATAACAGGTAGTCAGCCTGCCACGCAGTCTCCTCGTGGAGTGCAATGTAATCGGCCATGATCGGTGTCCAAAAATGCCGATTACTGATTGTTATGAAAACTTGAAATCGGCCCTAATAAATCGTCCATTCCGATTAATCGGTCGACCGCTAGTAGAGATCCAGGGTCTTGAGCATAATGACGATTTTGGAGGGTAATATGGTATTAAATGCTGAGCTGTAGTCGATGAACAGCATTCTTACTTAGGTATTCCTCTTGTCCAGATGGGTTAGGTTAGTGCAGTGCTTCTCAATTATTTTCTGTTACGCCCCCCCCTAGGAAGAAGTAAACATTTCGCGCCCCCCAACTCTCCGCCGAGACTGTAAATAGTATCATTTGTCTATAAAATTGTTATGAGTACACCTCTGCATAACATTGTATCCTTATTAACATTAAAGAAAACAAAAAAAGAAAGAAATATAGATCAACTTACAACAAAGAATAACTTTATTAACATTGTTTTTTAGTCTGTAACAGAAAAGACTTAAAGTGCATCAATTTGCCGGAAATGTAAAAAAAAAATCAAGCCTTATTTAAACTGTAAACATTTTTTGACCATTTGATACTGAAAAATAAAATTAAATATAATCAATAAATAATAATAAATTCAAATTGATCAGCAACATTAACTCAGGAGCACAATATATGAAACACTTTGACCTATAAAACAAAAATGAATAAAACAATTTGTGCAGATTTTTTTAAATCAAAATGAGGAAGTCAGGATTAATGGCTACAATGAGCACGTTTTGCAGAGCACAGCTTTTCGAAGCGGGGTTTGAAGCATGATACTGCAACTCTCAGCTCCTGCTCAATGTTTAGCTGGGACCTGATGACAGAGAACATGTCTAATGCTGCAGGCAGTATCAGCTCCTCTGCTATGGAGTGGTTTTTTGTTGTTGCACTGAGCAATTTGGTACGGCACCTTATATGATGCTAACAGTGCTCGCTGGTGTACTGAAGTAGCATTCACAAAGTGGGACGATTGTTGGCAATATTCGGCACGTTTTCGCTGAAAAAACTCAAGCGGCTTATCAGAGTGATTGGGGTGTAATGTCTTAAAGTGACGCCTTAATTTATTTGGCTTCATGCTGTCCGCTGCCAACATTTTTAGACACAGTAAACATACCGGGCTTTCCTCGTCTCCCACCGTAGTCACACGAAGCCAAACGCTACATACGCGTCGTCATATTTCCTCGTCTTAGCTTTCGGGAGACTTACGTTTGTCTCATTATCTCCGTCTTCTCTCCGCCTTTTCATCGCTGTTAAATATTTTTCCATGGTGTCTCTGGGTTTGTTATCTGCACTTCATATCTCCTGCTCTGTGCTGTGTGCTCTTGTTCGGTGCAAAAAAAACCTACTCCCTGCAGCAAAAAAAAGCATGTTCCCCGGGGTCACACGCGCCCCCCCTGGCATCGCTCCGAGCCCCCCCAGGGGGGCGCGCCCCACTATTTGAGAAGGACTGGGTTAGTGTGATTGCGATTGTGTCGTCTGTGGACCTATTGGGGCGGTAAGCAAATTGGAGTGGGTCTAGGGTGTCAGGTAGTGTGGAGGTGATATGATCCTTGACTAGTCTCTCAAAGCAATTTATGATGACGGAAGTGAGTGCTATGGGGCGATAGTCGTTTAGCTCAGTTACCTTAGCTTTCTTGGGAACAGGAACAATGGTGGCCCTCTTGAAGCATGTGAGAACAGCAGACTGGGATAGGGATTGATTGACTTGGCTCCCAGTTGACCTAATATATGGAATTCAGTGTAAATAATCTGTTAGCGTGTCTGAAACGCGTTTTTAATCTGACTTACTCGGCTGAGTTTTAGCATCACTGTCTGTCCTTTCTCTCCATAGGCTCCTTCTCTTTCTCGGTGCTGTCGGGGAAGGTCATGTTCAGGGATGTGTACTTTATCAACAAAGACATGTCCATCAGGTGCTTACTTTTACACTATTCTGTTATGTATTCTGCTTTCTATATAATACATGCTTATATTCTAATACTATTTTATTATATTTCATGTATTTTGTGTTACAGAATACAAGATGGTTTCTTTATATTCCGTTGGTGGAAAATGTATAACCCTAAGCAGAAACAGCATGGTGAGTGGACTGTAGGAGAGACATAATGGTTTGGATTTGGATAGCAAGTCTGTAGGTGTAGGAGTGGCGGGATGCCACAGGAAACTCAAATAGCTTGTACTCAGCAGTACTCTTCTCCATGATTCTTGACCATTCTTGACCAAAGTTACAGATGACCTTGTTCTTGTCTTCTGCAGACCCCAAAGCTGAGACCAGGCTCTACGTGACCGTAAATGGATTTGAGTTCCACGTTTACAACCGGACAGACCTCTATGCACGTCTAGAGGAGACCTTTGGGTTGGACCCCACCCTCATACCGCCCAAAAAAGACGAGGAAAGGGAAAGAGAGGAACGAGAAAAGAGCCTGGACAGTGTTAACGTCAAAGGAGAGACTCCAGACCCATCGTCATCTTGGAGATCCCTCATCCCCGTCATCAAAGTCAACATCAGCACTGTGAGTTGCCTTTAGCTTAGCTACATATGAGACATCACGCCCACACACAAGTCAATGGTTAGGTTCTATGAAAGTGCACATATGTATAATTCTCATCATCACCTCTGTGTGTATTTTTCCAGGGTCGCTTGGCATTCGGGAACCACCACCTCCCCCAGACGATATGTGTGAACTTTGAGGATGCCTTCCTGACATACGCCACCAAGCCCCCGTCCAGCCACCTAGACCAGTACATGCACATAGTCAAGGGCTCTCTAGAGAATGTCCGCGTCATGCTAGTACCCAGCCCACGCTACCTGGGCATGCAAAACGATGAGTGAGTTAACCTTCGATCTAATCCCAAACAGTTAACCCCTGACCCAATTACACGAGTTTGCAAAACGAGAAGTGTTTAACATCTTAAGAGCCACATTAATAGTGGTATAGCAGTATTCTGAGATTCTGTGTTCTCCTCTATAGGCCGCCCAGACTGATGGGAGAAGGGTTTGTGGTCATGCAGTCCAATGATGTGGACATCTACTATTACCAGGATGAACCAGGTACGACCATAGTATGTAGAACTCTGGTCATGATGAATCGTGTAATATATGGGTGTATTGACACTGTTTCTACACTTGATTTTGGGTTTGACGTGGTTTCATGAATGTTCTTGTGTTTTGTAATGACTATTTATGTTTGTGTGTGTGTGTCAGGCCTGGTCCCAGAGGAGCAGGAGAGTGGGGATCCAGAGCTATGTGGAGAAGGAACCAAACTGCAGGATCTGCCTCCCTGCTGGGGTCTGGACATAGTCTGTGGGAAAGGAACTGACTTCAACTACGGGCCCTGGGCGGACAGGCAGAGGTACACACACCACACACACACACACACAATACTACTATACATAAAATCTAATTCGCTGTTCACCAGACTCAGCATTCTCTCCTGTGTGCAGCGACCATAAAAATAGAATGACTAAGGGTTATATTTCTATATGCAGGGATTGCCTGTGGAAGTTCTTCCTACCGGCAGACTACCAGTCCATGGGTGTTACGGCGGTGGCTCAGCCCGGCAAACCCAGACAGATTCTGGCCTTTGAACTCCGCATGAACATTATCGCAGACGCCACCATAGACCTGCTCTTCACCAAAAACAGGGTACCAGGAGAGCAGGCTTCTCACTCTGTTTCTCTCCTCTTCTATTCTGTCTCTGTTTTTGATAGTATTAGATAATGACAGATCTAAATAGCTCTAAACTGTTATATTCCATTCCACAATGGGATCATGTGTTTCTCTAAATATGTGATCTATTGATTTTCCTGCTCTTAGGAAACCAATGCCATACATGTGAATGTCGGAGCAGGCTCTTATCTGGAAGTGAACATCCCCATGACTGTGGGGGAGACTGGTGAGTGGACAGTGAGAAAGAACTGAGGTTAGAAGAAAGTGGATGACTGTGTCTATGGTTACAGGGTAAGAAGCCGGTGCGATGCCATGAAATCATGCATTAATCATGACAATATTACCATCACCAAACTTCAACTGTGAGCATTTGTTTGACCCTCTCTCCCTAGGCTACTCTCCCACCATCAAAGGCCAGCTGCTCCATGTCGACACAACCACCAGCATGCAGTACAGGACTCTGCTGGAGGCTGAGATGCTGGCTGTAAGTACAGCACAGTAGGAATCTGCAGGGGTCCTATTCAGCCACAAGCCATATCCAGAGTTTCCATTACACATTTTTTTAATGAGTGATTGAATCAAAACTGTGTACAAATGAATTACCAAGCCCTTGATGAGTTAAATCAGGTGTGTTAGTGCACCTCCTTGTGAACATGAAAGCATGTTGACATGATTGTTGCCTCTGACACTTCTCCCCTTAGTTCCATGTGATTGCCAGCTATCCCAGTGTGTGGAACATGCCCCAGTCCTGGAACTGTGAGATAGAGGTGTACAAGGCCACCTATCACTTTATTTACGCCCAGAAAAACTTCTTCACAGGTAAGACCTTCTCTCAATCTGTTTATAGGGCGATTCCACACCAGCTTAGTCCGAAAATATTTGTGGTATCTGAGATTTTTCTTGGCCATTCTCACATAGTTACTTCTTTGGGAGCAAGGATTTTTGACATGCTTTTTACATTTGTATCACTAAGTGGCCATTTTATTCTCTTTTTAGAGCTATACATGTAAGACCCTATGATCTGTGAACCGTACAGGATACAGACATCTTGGTATTATTGTTCTCTCAAATATGGAGTATGTCTAGATTCTGAAATAAAAATTCGGACTTTAATTTATTCAATATTTAAAATATCAATCTCTCAAAATGGCCCTTTTTGATTTTGCTTATTTTTAGACATATTGTTTGTAACAATATACTCTTCAAACACGTAACATTTCCAGAGTGGGCTCTCTGGTACTTTTAAAGGGAAATTTCATCGCTGCTTAATTTCACTATATACAGTGCCTTCGGAAGGTATTATTATTATTTTTTTTAACTAGGCATGTTAAGAACAAATTCTTATTTACAATGTTGGTCTAGGAACAGTGGGTTAACTGCCTTGTTCAGGGGTAGAACGACAGATTTTTACCTCAACAGCTCAGGGATTCGATCTAGCAACCTTTCGGTTACTGGCCCAACACTCTAACCACTAGGCTATCTGCCGCCCCACTAGGCTACCTATAGGTATTCAGACTCCTTGACTTTTTCCACATGTTGTTACGTTACAGCCTTATTCTAAAATAAAACAATCCTCAGCAATCTACACACAATACCCCATAATGACAAAGCGAAAACTGTTTTTGGAAATGTTTAGATATGTAAATAAGTTCTGTTTTAATACATAAGTATTCAGTCCCTTTGCTATGAGACTTGAAATTGAGCTCAGGTGCATCCTAATTCCATTGATCTTCCTTGAGATTTTTCTACAACTTGATTGGAGTCCACCTGTGGTAAATTCATTTGATTGGACATGATTTGGAAGGGCACACACCTGTCTATATAAGGTCCCACATGAGGTCGAAGGAATTGTCTGTAGAGCTCTGAGACAGGATTGTGTCGAGGCACAGATTTGGGGAAGGGTACTAAAACATTTCTGCAGCATTGAAGGTCCCCAAAAACACAGTGGCCTTCATCATTCTTAAATGGAAGAAGTTTGGAACCACCAAGACTCTTCCTAGAGCTGGCCGCCCGGGCCAAACTGAGCAATCGGGGGAGAAGGGCCTTGGTCAGGGAGGTTATCAAGAAACTGATGGTCACTGACAGAGCTCTGTAGTTCCTCTGTGGAGATGGGAGAACCTTCCAGAAGGACAACCATCTCTGCAGCTCACCAGTGGCCAGACGGAAGCCTCTCCTCACTTAAAAGGCACACGACAGCCCTCTTGGAGTTTGCCAAAAGGCACCTTAAGACTATGAGAAACAACATTCTCTGGTCTGATGAAACCAATATTGAACTCTTTGGCCTGAATGCCAAGCATCACGTCTGGAGGAAACCAGGCACCATCCCTACGGTGAAGCATGGGTGGCAGCATCATGCCGTGGGGATGTTTTTCAGCGGCAGGGACTGGGAGACGAGTCAGGATCGAGGCAAAGATGAACGGATCAAAGTACAAAGAGATCCTTCATGAAAACCTGCTCCAGAGACCTTAGACGACCCTAAGCTCTCAGCCAAGACAACACAGGAGTGGTTTTGGGACAAGTCTCAATGTACTTGAGTGACCCAGCAAGAGCCCGGACTTGAACCCGATCGAACATCTCTGGAGAGACCTGAAAAAAAGCTGTGCAGCAACGCTTCCCATCCAACCTGACAGAGCTTCAGGATCTGAAGAGAAGAATGGGAGAAACACCCCAAATACAGGTGTACCAAGCTTGTAGCGTCATACTCAAGAAGACTCAATGCTGTAATCGCTGCCAGAGGTGTTTCAACAAAGTACTGAGTGAAGGATCTGAATACTTATGTAAATGTGATATTTATACATTTGCAAAAATTTCTAAAAACCTGTTTGTGCTTTGTCATTATGGGGTATTGTGTGTAGATTAATGAGATTTATTTTTTTAAATCAATTTTAGAATAAGGCGTAATAAAATGTGGAAAAAGTCAAGTGGTCTGAATACTTTCCGAAGGCACTATCTCCATTAATATTTATTAATAATAAGCATTTATTTCCTCACTACACGCAAATACGAGCGTTTTTACATCTCACGGGTAGAAACGGGCCAGCTACATTGACTGGTTGTAAGCAAACCACAATGTCCAGAATTCCTAGGGATTTCAGAATGTCCAGGACCGCCCGTGGAGGTGTGAGAAATATAGAAATGTCTGTTTTGTAGCCAGCACTTTCAGCCAGAGGATTTCTGACGGAACTGAAGTCTCAACTGATGGGGTTGCCATGTCGTCGAACGTTGAAAAGTGATGCTATTCTATCGATTTTCCCCTTCACTTCAAAGAGGGAGCTAACCGATCAGCCCAACATCACCCGTGAAAAGAAGTCAAGCTGAGGTAACGCAGCTAATGTTACCAAGCTAACTAGTTAGCAAACAAATGTGTTTATCTAAACCAAAATCTAGCTAGCTAGCTTTCATAATACGCTGGCCATACATTCCAAAGCATATCAATGTATTTAGGCAGCTGCCATCTGGCAATGTGATTTAACGTTGCAAGCTAACGTCAGCTTCCTTAGGTTAGGTAAGCGAACCATTAGCTAGATAAAGAACTTCCGCAGAGGCTGACTTGACTGTGTTCTATTAGAGTCCGATCCCATCAACATCTGCAAAGATATCAGCACCAGGAGCTAGTGTAAGTCTCCTAAAATCTAACTTAAATCTTTCCATGACTCCATGATGAGCAAATAAATATATTGGAGCTAGGCATAAACATGGTCCGTGTCTTGTTGTCATAGTTGGTGTGTTTACAATGAGGCTACAACTTCTACTGTAGTTCTCTGTATTATTGTTCATGCAGGGCTTGAAGTCTAAATGTGAGCAAAGGAGGGGATGGTGTGGTTGACTGACTGGTGTCTGTTGGGGGTGGGTGTGTAAAGGTTAGTATGCATGATCTATTGACATGAGAGGGGTGGGTGGATGTAGTTCGTTGCTTTGAGTGTGTATTGATGGGGGAAAAGTAGTAAAATGTTGGTTAATCACTGACTACTGAGTGTCCTACAGACTAACCCTGCTACTGATGACAATAACCTTGACACCAGCTTTAGTAGTACAGAACCTGTAGACCCATTTAGATGAAAGCTTTCAGCTTGGAATAAACTCAAGATCAACATCATCTTACTTTGAAACCAGCCAGGACAGCCAAAGGTATTTATAAAAGCACAATACCCTCTTGAGAAAACAAAATCACCAATACACTAAACTGTCTACAAAACAAGTGCTTCTCAAACTTTTCTTACCCTTGCAGTCAGTTCTGTGGCATGTGGGAGAGTGGCTGTTGGTATACTCTTCTAGCTTGTCTACTCAACAGCACAACTGTAGGTGCTTATACACAGCTAGACTGCCTACAAGTCAAGCAAAACGCATACCAGTCTACTGTGCCCTTATTTGTTTACAGATGAACATGGTCTATTGTATGGTTACACATCCTCATGATCAGTCTTCATGTCTTTCCAGGAGACTTGCAGTACACACAAATCTTCTGCAAGAGGTCGAAGCAGTGTGTGGTGAAGAAAGTGTACGAGAGGCTTGTCCACCTGGTTGTGGAGTGCAGAAAGGACCAGATGGTTCTCTTCAAGGAGCCAGAGTCAAAGCCCCCCCCCAAACCCAACATAGCCAAAGCTTGCTAAAACAGCTGCCATTACCCAACACAAGAAGATGTTAACCATCTGAAGAAGATTCTGGAACCTGCCTGGAACATTCAACCAAAATTGTGGTATATATATTGCAAGCTGTTGTCAGTGGTGATTTTAGCATGTTAAATCTTGGTGGGGCAAAGAAATATAATTTTTTTATGCATACCAGCAAAGCCATTACACAACACAACGTCAAACAATACATTAATTGCACTAGAGAGGACTAAGACTGAATCCTACTACACCGGCTTTGACGCTCGTCGGATGTGGCAGGGCTTGCAAACTATTACGGACTACAAAGGGAAACCCAGCTGCGAGCTGCCCAGTTGCGAGCTGCCCAGTGACGCGAGCCTACCAGCCTACCAATACCTTTTTATGCTCGCTTCAAGGCAAGCAACACTGAAGCATGCATGAGAGCACCAGCTGTTCTGGACGACTGTGATCACGCTCTCGGTAACCGATTTGAGCAAGACCTTTAAACAAGTCAACATTCACAAAGCCGTGGGGCCAGACGGATTACCAGGACGTGTACTCAAAGCATGCGCGGACCAACTGGCAAGTGTCTTCACTGACATTTTCAAACTCTCCCTGACCGAGTCTGTAATGGCTGCATGTTTCAAACAGACCACCATAGTCCCTGTGCCCAAGGAAGCGAAGGTAACATCCCTAAATGATTACGCCTCGTAGCACTCACGTCGGTAGCCATGAAGTGCTTTGAAAGGCTGGCCATGGCTCACATCAACACCATCATCCCGGAAACCCTAGACCCACTCCAATTCGCATACCGCCCCAACAGATGACGTAATCTTAAATCGCACTCCACATTGCCCTTTCCCACCTGGACAAAAGGAACACCTATGTGAGAATGCTGTTCATTGACTACAGCTCAGCGTTCAACACCATAGTGCCCACAAATCTCATCACTAAGCTAAGGACCCTGGGACCGAACACCTCCCTCTGCAGCTGGATCCTGGACTTCCTGAAGCTAAGGACCCTGGGACCGAACACCTCCCTCTGCAGCTGGATCCTGGACTTCCTGACGGGCCGCCCCCAGGTGGTAAGGGTAGGCAAAAACACATCTTCCACGCTGATCCTCAACACTGGGGCCCCTCAGGGGTGCATGCTTAGTTCCCTCCTGTACTCCCTGTTTATCCACGACTGTGTGGCCAAACACGACTCCAACACCACCATTAAGTTTGCTGACGACACAACAGTGGTAGACCTGATCACAGACACCGATGAGACAGCCTATAGGGAGGAGGTCAGAGACCTTGCAGTGTGGTGCCAGGACAACAATCTCTCCCTCAATGTGAGAAAGACAAAGTTTCTGATCTTGGACTGAGGCTTTTCCTAGCCACCGTGCTTCTACACCTACATTGCTTGATTACACCTAACATCGACAGGGCTGTAGTGGAGTGGGTCGAGAGTTTCAAGTTCCTTGGTGTCCACATCACCAACAAACTATCATGGTCCAGACACAACAAAACAGTTGCGAATAGGGCACGACAACACATTTTCCCCCTCAGGGTCCCCAGATTTTCAAAACGTTCTACAGCTGCACCATCGAGAACATCTTGACCGGTTGCATCACTGCCTGGAATGGCAACTGCTCGGCATCTGACCGTAAGGCACTACAGAGGATAGTGCGTAATGGCCAGTACATCACTGGGGTCAAGCTTCCTGCCATCCAGGACCTATATAATAGGCGGTCTCAGAGGAAGGCCCCAAAAATTGTTAAAGACTCCAGTCACCCAAGTCATAGACTATTCAATCAAATGTATTTTTAAAGCCCTTGTTACATCAGCTGATGTCAAAGTGCTGTACAGAAACCCAGCCTAAAACCCCAAACAGCAAGCAATGTAGGTGTAGAAGCACGGTGGCTAGGAAAAACTCCCTAGAAAGGCCGGAACCTAGGAAGAAACCAGGCTATGAGGGGTGGCCAGTCCTCTTCTGGCTGTGTCAGGTGGAGGTTATAACAGAACATGGCCAAGATGTTCAAATGTTCATTGATGACCAGCAGGGTCAAATAATAATAATCATCACAGTGGTTGTAGAGAGTGCAACAGGCCAGCACCTCAGGAGTAAATGTCAGTTGGCTTTTCATAGCTGATCATTTAGAGAATCTTGCTCTCTCTAGAGAGTTGAAAACAGCAGGTCTGGGACAAGGTAGCACGTCCAGTGAACAGGTCAGGGTTCCATAGCCGCAAGCAGAACAGTTGAAACTGGAGCAGCAGCACGACCAGGTGGACTCGGGACAGCAAGGAGTCATCAGGCCAGGTGGTCCTGAGGCATGGTCTTAGGGCTCAGGTCCTCCGAGAGAGAGAGAGAGGGAAAAATAATTAGAGAGAGCATACTTAAATTCACACAGGACACCGGATAAGACAGGATAAATACTCCAGATATAACAGACTGACCCTAGCCCCCCGACACAAACCATTGCAGCATAAATACTGGAGGTTGAGACAGGAGGGGTCGAGAGACACTGTGGCCCCGTCCGACGGTACCCCCGGACAGGGCCAAACAGGCAAGATATAACCCCACCCACTTTGCCAAAGCACAGCCCCCACACCACTAGAGGGATATCTTCAACCACCAACTTTCCATCCGGAGACAAGGCCATATATAACCCACAAAGATCTCCCCCACGGCACGAACCAGAGGGGGGGGCGCCAACCCGGACAGGAAGATCAGGTCAGTGACTCAACCCACTCAAGTGACGCACCCCTCCTAGGGACGGCATGGAAGAGCACCAGTAAGCCAGTGACTCAGCCCCTGTAATAGGGTTTGAGGCAGAAAATCCCAGTGGAGAGAGGGGAACCGGCCAGGCAGAGACGGCAAGAGCGGTTCGTTGCTCCAGTGCCTTTCCGTTCATCTTCACACTCCTGGGCCAGACTACACTCAATCGTAGTACCTACTGAAGAGATGAGTCTTATGGAGCTCCATACGAGAAAGCCCTGCCTCCAGCTGTTTGCTTAGAAATTCTAGGGACAGTAAGGAGGCCTGCGTCTTGTGACCATAGCGTACGTGTAGGTATGTACGGCAGGACCAAATCGGAAAGATAGGTAGGAGCAAACCCATGTAATGCTTTCTAGGTTAGCAGTAAAACCTTGAAATCAGCCCTAGCCTTAACAGAAAGCCAGTGTAGGGAGGCTAGCACTGGGGTAATATGATAACATTTTTTGGTTCTAGTCAAGATTCTAGCAGCCGTGTTTAGCACTAACTGAAGTTTATTTTGTGCTTTATCCGGGGTAGCCAGAAAGTAGAGCATTGCGGTAGTCTAACCTAGAGGTGACAAAAGCATGGATACATTTTTCTGCATCAGTTTCGGACAGAAAGTCTCTGATTTTTGCAATGTTACGTAGATGGAAAAAAGCCGTCCTTGAAACAGTCTTGATATGTTCGTCAAAAGAGAGATCAGGGTCAAGAGTAACGCCGAGGTCCTTCACAGTTTTATTTGAAACGACTGTACAACCATCAAGATTAATTGTCAGATTCAACAGAATATCTCTATGTTTCTTGGGACCTAGAACTAGCATCTCTGTTTTGTTCGAGTTTAAAAGTAGAACATTTGCCGCCATCCACTTGCTTATGTCTGAAACACAGGCTTCCAGGGAGGGCAATTTTGGGGCTTCACCATGTTTCATCAAAATGTACAGCTGTGTGTCGTCCGCATAGCAGTGAAAGTTAACATTATGTTTCCGAATGACATCACAAGAGGTAAAATATATAGTGAAAACAATAGTGGTCCTAAAACGGAGCCTTGAGGAACACCAAAATGTACAGTTGATTCGTCAGAGGACAAACCATCTACAGAGACAAACTGATAAGATCTAAACCAGGCCAGAACTTGTCCGTGTAGACCAATTTTGGTTTCCAATCTCTCCAAAAGAATGGTATCAAAAGCAGCACTAAGATCTAGGAGCATGAGGACAGATGCAGAGCCTCGCTGTGACGCCATTAAAAGGTAATTTACCACCTTCACAAGTGCAGTCTCAGTGCTATGATGGGTTCTAAAACCAGACTGAAGCATTTCGTATACATTGTTTGTCTTCAGGAAGACAGTGAGTTGCTGCGCAACAGCTTTTTCTAAAATATTTGAGAAGAATGGGAGATTCGATATAGGCCGATTTTAGTTTTTATATTTTCTGGGTCAAGGTTTGGCTTTTTCAAGAGAGGTTTTATTACTGCCACTTTTAGTGAGTTTGGTACACATCCGGTGGATAGAGAGCCAAGCACAGGAAGCAGCTCTTTCAGTAGTTCAGTTGGAATAGGGTCCAGTATGCAGCATGAAGGTTTAGAGGCCATGATTATTTTCATCAATGTGTCAAGAGATATAGTACTAAAAAACTTGAGTGTCTCCCTTGATCCTAGGTCCTGGCAGTGTTGTGCAGACTCAGGACAACTTAGCTTTAGAGGAATACGCAGATTTAAAGAGGAGTCTGTAATTTGCCTTCCAATGATCATAATCTTTTCGTCAAAGAAGTTCATGAATTTATCACTGCTGAAGTGAAAGCCATCCTCTCTTGGGGAATGCTGCTTTTTAGTTACCTTTCCCGAAAAGTATCAAAAAGACATTTTGGATTGTTCTTATTTTCCCCAATTAAGTTGGAAAATAGGATGATCAAGCAGCAGTGAGGGCTCTTCGATACTGCACGGTGCTTTCCAAGCTAGTCGGAAGACTTCCAGTTTGGTGTCGCGCCATTTCCGTTCCAATTTTCTGGAAGCCTGCTTCAGAGCTCGGGTATTTTCTGTATACCAGGGAGCTAGTTTCTTATGACAAATGTTTTTTGTTTTTAGGGGTGCGACTGCATCTAGGGTATTACGCAAGGTTAAATTGAGTTCCTCAGTTAGGTGGTTAACTGATTTTTGTACTCTAACGTCCTTGGGTAGGTGGAGGGAGTCTGGAAGGGCATCTAGGAATCTTTGGGTTGTCTGAGAATTTATAGCACAGCTTTTGATGATCCTTGGTTGGGGTCTGAGCAAATTATTTGTTGTGATAGTAAACTTAATAAAATGGTGGTCCAATAGTCCAGGATTATGAGGAAAAACATTAAGATCCACAACATTTATTCCACGGGACAAAACTAGGTCCAGAGTATGATTGTGGCAGTGAGTAGGTCCTGAGACATGTTGGACAAAACCCACTGGGTCGATGATGGCTCCGAAAGCCTTTTGGAGTGGGTCTGTGGACTTTTCCATGTTAATTTTAAAGTCACCAAAAATGTGAATATAATCTGCCATGACTACAAGGTCAGATAGGAATTCAGAGAACTCAGTGAGGAATGAGGTATATGGCCCAGGAGGCCTGTAAACAGTAGCTATAAAAAGTGATTGAGTAGGCTGCATAAATTTCATGACTAGAAGCTCAAAAGACGAAAATGCAGTATATACATATTTTTTTATAAATTGAAATTTGCTATTGTAAATGTTAGCAACACCTCCGCCTTTGCGGGATGCGCGGGGGATATAGTCACTAGTGTAACCAGGAGGTGAGGCCTCATTTAACACAGTAAATTCATCAGGCTTAAGCCATGTTTCAGTCAGGCCAATCAGATCAAGATTATGATTAGTTAATTTACTGTTACTGCCTTGGAATTGAGGTATCTAACATTAAGTAGCCCTATTTTGAGATGTGAGACATGACAATCTCTTTCAATAATGACAGGAATGGAGGAGGTCTTTATTCCAGTGAGATTGCTAAGGCGAACACCGCCATGTTTAGTTTAGCCCAACCTAGATTGAGGCACAGACACGGTCTCAATGGGGATAGCTGAGCTGACTACACTGACTGTGCTAGTGGCAGACTCCACTAAACTGGCAGGCTGGCTATCTCATTGTGAAGCTAGGGGAGTTAGAGCCCTGTCTGTTCGTAGATGAGAGCACCCCTCCAGCTAGGATGGAGTCCGTCACTCCTCAGCAGGCCAGGCTTGGTCCTGTTTGTGGGTGAGTTCCAGAAAGAGGGCCAATTATCTACAAATTCTATATTTTGAAGGGGCAGAAAACAGTTTTCAACCAGCGATTGAGTTGTGAGACTCTGCTGTAGAGCTCATCACTTCCCCTAACTGGGAGGGGGCCAGAGACAATTACTCGATGCCGACACATCTTTCTAGCTGATTTACACGCTGAAGCTATGTTGTACTTGGTGACCTCTGACTGTTTCATCCTAACATCGTTGGTGCCGACGTGGATAACAATATCCCTATACTCTCTACACTCGCCAGTTTTAGCCTAAGCCAGCACCATCTTCAGATTAGCCTTAACGTCGGTAGCCCTGCCCCCTGGTAAACAGTGTATGATTGCTGGATGATTCGCCTTAAGTCTAATACTGCGGGTAATGGAGTTGCCAATGACTAGGGTTTTCAATTTGTCAGAGCTAATGGTCGGAGGCTTCGGCGTCTCAGATCCCGTAACGGGAGGAGGAGAGACCAGAGAAGGCTCGGCCTCTGACTCCGACCCGTTCCTTAATGGGTTGAAAGAACCGGTTGAAAGTTTGTCGGCTGAATGAGCGACACCGGTTGAGCATTCCTACAGCATTTCTTTCCAGAAGCCATGAGAAAATTGTCTGGCTGCAGGGACTGTGTGAGGGGATTTATACTACTATCTGTACTTATTTGGTGGCACATCCTTTTCCTACACTTAAATTACCCTTGCCTAACGATTGCGTCTGAAGCTGGGCTTGCAACACAGCTATCCTCGCCATAAGGCGATCATTCTCCTGTATATTATGAGTACAGCAACTGCAATTAGAAGGCATAATGTTAATGTTACTACTTAGCTTCGGCTGGTGGAGGTCCTGACGAACTACGTCCAGATAAAGCGTCCGGGGTGAAAAAGTTGAATGAAAAAAGAAGAGCGAGGGGGAAAAAATAAAAATATAAAACGGTAATTAAAAGTAAAAACCGTAAAGTTGGCAGGTAGCAAAGTAAGTTTAGCAACAAACCGCACAGCAGCACGTAAACAAGTCTACAAGTTGTGACCGGAAATGACTGTTCTCTCTGCTACCGCACGGCAAGGGGTACCGGAGCGCCAAGTCTATGACCAAAAGGCTCCAGCTTCTACCCCCAAGCAATAAAACTGCTGAACAATTAATCAAATGTCCACCCGGACTATTTACATTGACACCCCCTCCCCCTTTGTTTTTAAACTGCTGCTACTCGCTGTTTATTATCTATGCATAGTCACTTCACCCCTACCTACATGTACAAATTACCTTTATTAACCTGTACCCCCGCACATTGACTCGGTACCGGTACCCCTTGTATATAGTGTTACTTTTTATTAGTATTATTTTTTTTAAACTTTGTTGTAAATATTTTTTTTACCAACAATGCTGTTCAAGAAAGAGTTAAAGGCTACACCTGTTGTATTCGGGTTGATTTTGATTTGACTATGACTTTTGACACACAGTGCCCACAAACTGTTTAGGGCCTACATAAAGCTGTCCCAACAGCAGAGCTTTCCTTTCAGCACCATGGAGTGAAGCCTTACCACCACTACACCTGGCTATCAGCAGAGCCTTGTCTGGCAGTGAAACAGTTTATTCAGCCTCATTTACTGCCTTTTAAAAACCATAGCTGATATGGCTGACTTGCTTAAACAAATGTGGTTACTACTGACTCCTTGTGGATTTGTGTAAGTCATAATGTTTATTCTTATCATTAACACTTAGCTCTAAGTATAAGTTAGTGCAAGCAAATGAGGTAGGCCTATTCGTTCAGCACTTTCAAAATGGACACCGACAGAAATTCAGATGGATGTTAGTTCAGATAAATTCAGCAAGATGTAGAGGCCTTAACTTTCCTCTTCTTTAAGGAGAGGGGGAGAGCAAGACACTCGGTTAGCCTACCATTAGATTTTTCCCATTAGGCCTATGTGGTCTAAAAAGGAAGGAAAATACAATCATGAGGATTCACTTATATACTGACACATTGACAGCGCATTGCGCAAACAAAACAACCCTCTCAATATCAACTGGAATTACATGGGTCTATTACTGAACTTTTTGTTGAAAACAAATATTTGATTGGGAAGACTGTCACTGGCAAACATTAGTTACAGACCAGTAACAATTGAGATGTACAATCTATGGCATAAGGGAACGATGAGCAGATATGTGGCAAGCCGTAATTTCTATTAAGACAACAATGAGAGAGCTAAGCTGGACGTAGTCAATAACTTTGTTCAGCACTTTTGAAATGTACAGCGACAGAATTCAGGACATGGGCCTTTCTTACAGTATTCTCCCTGTACACCAAGTCAGAACCGTAGGATAAATTTAATAAGCAGACAACGAAAGCTCTTACAATATTCAATGATTACATTTATCTTAAACAGGCTATAGGCAACATGTGCACCACCAAGTCAGAACAGTAGGTGAAATTAAGAGGGGAAAATAGACCAAATTATTAGGGTGAGGCACATGGGATACTAACAGCTTACTACACAACATACACTTAGTATTACTTAGCTACACTATACATATTTCCCTGGCATATTACATTATTTATGGAGCAACATACAATACATTTTTGGACTCACCGTTGTTGTGCTGTGCTCACTTGAACCATTGGTTAAAGTACTACTTAAGTCGTTTTTTGGGTGGGTTATCTGTACTTTACTATTTATATTTTTGACTACTTTTACATTACTAAAGAAAATGTACTTTTTACTCCATACATTTTCCCTGACACCCAAATGTACCCGTTACATTTTCAATGCTTAGCAGGACAGGACAGGAACATCCTTGGTCATCCCTACTGCCTCTGATCTGGAGGACTCACTAAACACAAATGCTTTGTTTGTAAATTATGCTTGCGTGTAGTTGGCATTCTCTGGATTTATGGTGCTTTCAAGACAACTGGGAACTCGGAAAAAAACAAGGTTGAATCATGACGTCAGTGATCTTCAGGTCGGAGCTCTAGAAAGAAGCCAGAGTTCCTGACTTTGGAACGTTCAAAATGTATTTTCCCAGTCGGAGCTAGTTTTTTCCCGAGTTCCCAGTTGTCTTGAACTCGCTGAAGTCTGAGATTTGCCAGTTCAGAGTTTCCAGTTGTTTTGAACGTAGCAGAAGTCATGCTGGATTGACAGCATGGCAAATGTATTCAACCTTTTCTGTCCCATGGTGTTGCATGTGAATGTTTATCCTTTTAAAGCTTGGAAAAGATACCCTTTCAGACATGTTTTAAATCCTTAAACCCAGACTTGGACCACACACCCTCTCCACCGAATAGCAGGCAGGGGATGCAAAATAGTGATTGCTTTGCAACGCTTGCGTTAGCCACTCATTCCTTCCAAAAAATCATTGTTGAAGTTCCGATTTCCGACGTGTTGTGTAATGTTTGTCCAATGGCCGATTAGCACCGATACTTTTTTAAATCTATAATTTATCTTCATATGACAAGGATTGAAAAGGATTTGCCAGTAGATTGTCGACGTGATTTTCGATGACTGCTTGTCTAGCTTGCTAGCTAAGATTTTGAAAGTATAATGTTGACAAGATCAGTCCAATCAAAGCTATGGTAGATGACTTGATTTGATGTCATTTTATCTGTCAACAATGATCTTGAGCCTTCTTGGATGGGCACTTTTAACGTAAATCTATCACAGCACCCAAGGGGGCTTGAACTGCCTAGCTCTCCCTGTAGATTCTTTGGTGACATAGTGTCCCCATGAGTGACAGAACACTGAGCCAATCACGGCGGATCTAGAGAAGATTACCAACGCCTACACTCTGTATATTCCGCTGGCTACTCCCCCTCCACAGAAAGCACTGAGCTAGGCTTAAACACCTTCATTTACTAAAGAAAGCAAGCAAGGAAGAAACCATGTTTGTATGTGGCTTTTCACTCAAATTTGTTTTGACATTTTTTGCAAACGTGTGTACATACAGTACCAGTCAAGTTGACACACCTACTCATTCCAAGGTTTCTATTTTTACTGTTTTCTACATTGTAGAATAATAGTGAAGACCTAAACTATGAAATAACATGAAATAATTTAGTAACCAAAAAAGTGTTAAATCAAAAAATATTTGACATTCTTCAAAGTAGCCACCCTTTGCCTTGATGACAGCTTTGCACACTCTTGGCATTCTCTCAACCAGCTTCATGAGGTAGTCACTGCATTGCATTTCAATTAACAGTGTTCCTTGTTACAAGTTAACTTGTGGAATTTCTTTCCCTAGTATGTTTGTGCCAATCAGTTGTGTTGTAGGGGTGGTATACAGAAGATATCCCTTTTTGGTGAAGACCAAGTCCATATTAGGGCAAGAACAGCTCAAATAAGCAAAGAGAAACGACAGTCCATCATTACTTTAAGAAATGTTCAGTCAACCCGTAAAAATGTCCAGCACTTTGAAAGTTTCTTCAAGTGCAGTCGCAAAAACCATCAAGCGCTTTGATGAAACTGGCTCTCATAAGGACCGCCACAGGAAAGGAAGACCCAGAGTTACCTCAGCTGTAGAGGATAACTTCATTAGAGTTACCAGCCTCAGAATATGCAACCCAAATAAATGCTTCACGGGGTTCAAGTAACAGACACATCTCAACATCAACTGTTCAGAGGAGACTGCTTGAAATCAGGCCTTCATGGTCGAATTGCAAAGAAACCACTACTAAAGGACACCAATAAGGAGAATATACTTGCTTGGGCCAAGAAACACAAGCAATGGATATTAGGTTTAAATCTGTCCTTTGGTCTGATGAGTCCAAATTTGAGATTTTTGGTTCCAACCACCGTGTCTTTGTGAGAAGCATTGTAGGTGAACGGATGATCTCGTGTGTTTAAAAATAAAGAAATGTTTAAACCTTTATTTAACCAGTCAAGTCAGTTAAAAACTAATTCTTATTTACAATGACAGCCTAGGAACAGTGGGTTAACTGCTTTGTTCAGGGGCAGAACGACAGATTTTTACCTTGTCAGCTCGGGGATTCGATCTTGCAACCTTTCGGTTACTAGTCCAACGCTCTAACCACTAGGCTACCTGCCGCCCCGGTGGTTCCCACTGTGAAGCATGGAGGAGGAGGTGTGATGGTGTGGGGCTGCTTTGCTGGTGACACTGTCAGTGATTTATTTAGTATTCAAGGCACACTTGACCACCATGGCTACCACAGCATTCTGCAGCGACATGCTATCCCATCTGGTTTGCTCTTAGTGGGACAATAATTTGTTTTTCATATGTGGGAACTCCTTCAAGACTGTTGGAAAGCTTTCCAAGTGAAGCTGGTTGAGAGAATGCCAAGAGTGTGCAAAGCTGTTATCAAGGCAAAGGTTTTCTACTTTGAAAAATAAAAAATGTAACACTTTTTTTGGTTACTAAATGATTCCATGTGTTATTTCATAGTTTGTCTTCACTATTATTCTACAATGTAGAAAATAGTAAAAATAAAAACCTTTCAATGAGTAGGTGTGTGTCCAAACTTTTGACTGGTAGTGTGTGTGTGTATACACCATACCAGTATTCAGGGCAGAGCTCCACCTGTTTAGAAAAAAGATATAACATTTTTTCTAAACAGGTGGAGCTCTGCCCTGAATGATCGGTTACCACTGGCTTTTAAACATACGTATATAATGGTGTTGTAAAAAAAATAAGCGTACAAATTCCAGCTGCATCAGAAACCAATCAAGTGCTGACTTCGACTTTATCAATAAATTGTGATATTCATGAGTTGTATTTGGATAAACTAGCTTCAGTCTTACTGCTAAAACAAATGATGCAGGGAGTTGGTGTATCGTTTAAACAAATGTTGGCAAGTATATATATGTTTTAACAAAATGGTAGATTAGGGTTGATGGGATTAAAAACAAACAGATAACTATTGTAAAATACATTTTGTCCATAAAATGTATATAGTATGTATAAGATGGAAGTAGAAGCCTAAGTGTTGTCCATTTTAGTTTTATCCAATTAAGGGAGGGGTAGTAGGGCTAGGGGAACATAAAAGGAAAATACACAAAACAAATAGTGTGTGTGTATAGTGCCTTTGGAATGTATTCAAACCCATTGACTTTTTCCACATTTTGTTACGTTACGGCCTTATTTAAACATTTCTTAAATTATATTTTTTCCTCAATCTACACTCAATACCCCATAATGACAAAGTGAAAACAGGTTGTTAGAAATTGTTGTAAATGTATTAAAAATAACATACCTTATTTACATAAATATTCAGACCTTTTGCTATGAGATTGGAAATTCAGCTCAGGTGCATCCTGTTTCCATTGATCATCCTTGATGTTTCTACAACTTCATTGGAGTCCACCTGTGGTTAATTCAATTGATTGTGTCTTTCCAAATCATGTCCACCTGTCTATATAAGGTCCCACAGTTGACAGTGCATGTCAGCAATAACATGTATTCAGCATTGAAGGTCCCCAAGAAGTGGCAGAACACTGGCCTCCATTATTCTTAAAAATGGAAGATGTTTGGAACCACCAAAACATATTTTCCTAGAGCTGGCCACCCGGCAAACCTGAGCAATCGGGTTGAGAAAGGCCTTGGTCAGGGAGGTGACCAGGAACCCGATGCTCACTCTGACAGAGCTTCAGAGTTCCTCTGTGGAGATGGGAGAACATTCCAGAAGGACACCCATCTCTGCAGCACTCTAACAATCAGGCCTTTATGGTACAGTGGCCAGACGGAAGCCACTTCTCAGTAAAGGCACATGACAGCCCGCTTGGAGTTTTCCAAAAGGCTCCTAAAGACTCAGACCATGAGAAACAAGATTCTCTGGTCTGATGGGGTATTTCCTCCAGATGTAATGCTTGGAATTCAGGCCAAAGAGTCAGACTAGAGAATCTTGTTTCTCATGGTCTGAGAGTCCTTTAGGTGCCTTTTGTTAAACTCCAAGCGGAGTGCTCAGTTTGTTTTGGCGGCCAGCTCTAGGAAGAGAGCAGGTTCAGTCAACCAATGACGTCATTGGATGAATTCTGCAGGCGCGATTGCACATTCAGCAAGTCACCAGCAGAGGGAGTTACCTTTGAATCCATTTTCCCCATTCACTGTGTTGGTGGTGCTCATCAATTGATCATACCTTCAGAATTAGGAAGGAGCATACTCTGGATACACTGAAAGATACACTGAAATGTGATGTACTTGTAGAGTATATTGTGACAAACAATCTCTTAAAATATGCTAAATCTACAAGGGTAGTTATAAAATATGTTATGTTGGATGAAATATTTTACATTAATTTATTTCAGGATCAAGACATACTCCATATTTTAGAGCACACTATAAGGAGTATAATGACACCAAGATGTCTATCATGCACGATTTACAGAGATAGGGTCTTACAGTAGATATGTCTTGGTCTAAAAAGGGCATAAAATGGCCCCTTTCATCATGACATTTTCTGTTGATACAAATGTAAAAACCATGTCAAACAATCTTCCTCCCAATTAAGTTTGAAAATTGCTAGAATAATCTGAGATATCAGAAATATCGGGCTTATTTAGCATGGAATTGCACTATAGACATTTGATGTACACATATTGTACTGAATCAAACACTGCTGAATGTAGACACTTGCACCAAATGTCATTCTTTGGTTCGCTCTTGTCCGTCTCTAGACCTGATCGGGGACTGGGCCAGTGACAGCACCCCGGATATCTACTCTTTTGTCCCTTACGCCTGGAAGTTCAAGGTTGTCTTCCACCAGTTTGAGATGCTCTGGGCTGCCAACCAGCATAACTGGATCGACTGCTCCACTAAGCAACAGGAGAATGGTGATACAGCTGTTGGAATTAAATGATGAACAAACTCAAGAATTCGCAAGGAGTGAACTTAACATTGAATGTAGTGAATGTAGTGAACATATACAATTTGGCTGCACTTTTGATGCACATAAGAATCGAAATGATAAACTTTTTACTGATATTATATAACCCCTTGTCTTTCAGTGTATCTGGCTGCTTGTGGGGAGACTCTGAACATTGATTTCACGTTGCCTTTTAATGAGTATGTCCCTACCACCTGCAATACAAGGTTCTGTCTGAGGGTGAGTACAGTAGCTAATAGCAGATGGAATTTTTCATGATTTCAAGATAATTTCATGTAAGGAGTACCCTTACAGTACTTCCCGATGTGGGCACGTATAAGTCTGTGTCTCTGTGTTAATCCCAGGCTGAAGATACAGACTTGCGGCTCTCCCTGCCAGACTGCCACCCCAGCAGGTACCCACTGCTCACCCTGGCCAAGGACTACCAGAACAGCAAGTTGCCACCTGACATGTGCATGCCTGGGGAGAGCCAGGGCCAGAGCCATGGCGGCCCTCCCAAACTCAACAAGTCCGGCTGGAGGAACATCACCCACGCAGAGTGAGTCAGACCCACTAACACTTTAATTAACGGTATTCCACCAGTATTTAGCCATAATTTACTAGGAAACTGTGGTAGAGGTGCTAGGGCTGTTGCGGTGATCGGATTATGCTGTTGCGGTGATCGGAGCCATGACCACAGTAATCTCTTATGTACTTTGGATATGCATTACTGGTACTCAACTCGCTAACAATCCTCAGAGTGCTAATGGCCTCATACTCAGGGCTCTATTGCCGCTCTAACCACTCTGACAGCAATGCAAATACAATTGAAAATCACATTAAACACTTATCAAAACAGTATGTTCTTTTAAAACTCACCTCACTGTAATTGATGCATTTGAACAAAGACGTTCAACAACAGGTTGAAACAGTGAAAAACATGGTTGTTGTGGATGTTGTTTCAAAGCCTAACAACGAAATGGACAGCGCTTTCTAAGGGGATGATTAATTCAAACCACCCATATGCATATTAGATCTTGTACATAAATATAGGCCTATATATGAGCCCAAGCCCAAACCCCCCGAATTAAAACATTGATTTTGCCTTTATACAATACATAGCCTACTGCAAATTACACATGGCAGAAAATGTTTTAAACAAATTCAGATTTAACCTACAATTAGTGAAATTGTATTTAATTTTGAATAGCATAGTAATAGGGATTTAAAACATATATTTTCATAATTAATAGGCTGACATATGACCTTTAGCTACAGAAAATCTCACCACTGAGTGTCCGTCTCCCCTCTCTTTAATTCCTTTCTCAAGCGCTCAAAGAGGGGCTGTCAACAGTTTAATGAAATATGTTTTCTTTGTGAAAACATGTTATTATTGATGTTCCGGAACAGATTTTGCTTGGTTTCCCAAATTAAGCACAGGGTAGCTGCAGGAACAGGGTTGAAGAGCCTATGGCATGCAGAGTTTGGGCGGAATATCACCAGTTGTGCAGCAAAATAACTGGAGTAGCCTTCCCAGCATTAATAAAAAATGTACTGGGGGAAAGTGGCCTCCAGTCACTATTCCAGTGCATACAGATGACATGTCTTTGTTGTCTTGCCCCTGTTCCTGCCCATTTGATAATGGACCATTCTAAATCGATTATTATAATTTTTTTTTTTACATATTAGTAAACACAAGATTAAATTAAGAATAGTCTGATGGGTGAAAATATGATCACTTCATGAGAGAACAGTGTGCAGCCTGAGGCAAGGAACAGAGCGCAAGCTTTTTTTTGCGACTTTCTCAAATCAATAGCCTATAGTCGCATCATGCAGCCAATCTTTAGATTTCTAAGGGGTTCTAAGGTTTATATCATTCACAACAAAAGTTGCCAAATAACTCTTAAATCTAGTGTATAGGACCTGTTTCAAATTATCACTTTTACGGTCCACAGAGCCACTTCTTATGCGTGTACTCTCGCCCCGAAACGGAGGGGGGGAATTATGAAATACATGTTTTCTTAACAGAATTTCATTTTCTAAATAAGATCAAATGTTTAATTACATTTTTTCCTAATCAGCTAGCATAGCTGCATTTTACTTAGAAAAATATTACCTCACCAACAAAAGTTTATTTTGCTGTATTTGACTCGCTGACCTCCTATGCCTTCTGGAGGATGGTCGAAGACCGCCCTGAACAGAGCCATGAACCTTTCATAGGAACCCAACTCATCCTCTCCTCTCTCCCAGACGTCTGTAGCCCACTCCAAAGCCTGTCCGGTCAGCAGGGAAATGACCGTGGTAACCTTGGACCTCTCGGTGTTGGGGGCTCCCGTCTGATAGATAAAATAGAGGGAGCACTGGAGTAGGAAGCCACGGCATTTCGATGGAGTACCGTCATAGTTCTCCGGAAGGGAAAGTCGGGCATCACTGACCTGGGCGGACAGCTGGGTAGGCTGGGGGACTGACTCACTGTGACGACCCGTGGTAGGAGGCCCTCCGTCAGAGGTAGGGAGAACCTCGCTGGTGGTGTCGAGGCGGTGGAGAACGCGGAGGACCTCCTTCATGGTCGTACCCAGTAGAGCCAGCTGGTTGTGATGTTGGTGGAGTAGATAACCATGTTCCTCGACCGTCTGGAAGATGGTGTAGTCATCTGCTGCTTCCATCATTTCTGAGGCAGTATTCTGTAATGGAGACGCAGGGAGTCAGGAAGCAGATGGTGAGTTTAATAATAACAAACATGGATAGTTACAAAACAAGAGAACTGTCTAGACATGAAAACTGAACAAATACTACCTGAAGAGTGATGCTAGATGAAGGGGAAATAATCAGGGTAGTGATGAAGTCCAGGTGTGCATCATGATGAGGCTAATGTGTGCCTAATGAGAGTTGCCAGGTTTGCGTCATGATGGGTTGCCAGAACCGGTGGTTAGTAAATCGGTGATGTCAAGCCCGGAGCGGGAATAGACGTGACATTAATATTAATAACAATAAATTATTATTCTTAATGTTCCACAAAAATACCTAAAGAATGTTTTAATACATTTCATTTGTATGATTAATTGAAGTTTATTATTAAAATATTGAAATGACTCATATACTCATATACCTTCTTTACAATAAATAATGACCTGTCCCACTTTGCCAGTATCGACTGAAAAAGTGGTCACAGGACAATTTGTGTTTGACGAAGTCATCCATCCTCTTTTTAATATTTTTTTTTTTTTTTGTATAGTGCAGTAGAGTTCTTAAGCTATTTAGAATGGTATCATGTTGGGTGTTAAGACAATGGGATGATTCTTTCTGTAAGGTGTTCCGGAAAGCACATTTTCAGAAAGTGTCTCACTTTGCCAATAAAAATTAAATAATGGCATGGGACTTTTAAGCAGATCTTGTCTGCTAAATGAACAAACCAACAGCCTTTGGGATGGCACATAGCCAGATAACATACAGTAGGCCAACTCGTTTTCTGTTCTTCTGAAATACATTTTCTTTAGACCTAAAATAAATAATGGAGTTATTGTGATGGTGTATATTCAATTGATTTATAATACTTTTTTAAAATGTAGATGTTCCAAAGCCGTGCATGCAGCTTGTATGCGTGGAGGCCTGGAGATGCTAAACGCGTTTATGTTAATTCACGGTCAATTACTGTGATACATTAACCATCTGACAAAATGTCACGTCAACCACAGCCCTTTGTGGTGCTTGTTTCACTGTATCCCAAAGAAACAAACAAGTAAATAATTATTACTATGTAATTACCGTTTCACTATGCCATTTGTTCCTTGTGCTTCAGGGCTGGCTGGGTGGACTGTTGGACCGTCCCAAACTTCCTGCTCATCATTGATTACACCTGGCACCCCATCTACCCCCAGAAGGCAGACAAACAGCTCAAGCAGTCCTGTGAGCAGATTCCTAAGATGTTTAACTTCATTTGCGTTTATATGTTCCTGCTCTGTACTTCTACGTGAGTGTTTCTCTGTCCCTGCAGTGTCGGAGATGGAGGATGCCATGTTGTCGTCCTTGCGCCCCCCTGAGCACTCGTCTGTGCCCCACCCGCCACCACCTCGCAGCTCTGCCCCCAACAGCAGGGTGACCACAGATCCCTCTGAGCTGCCCCCTGACAGGCTCCATGTGGAGATAGAGATGTCCCCCGACTCCCAGATCATCCTTTACGGGCCCCTGCTCAAGGCCCTCGTCTCCATCAAGGTACAGTCAGGGAGACAACATACAGCACAGAAAACTGTGCAGACTCATAGACCTCATCCAGAAACCCCCTAGGGAGGGTAAATGCGAGATTTGAGGAAAACATTTGAGTGACGTGTACATGCTTCAAATCAAGGATTCAGCCCTTTGGTTAGAAAATGTCACAAGATTTAACCCTCCACACATCCCTCTCCCCCTTCTGTAGGAGAACTACTTTGGTGAGGACGACATGTACACAGACTTTGAGGAGGCGGTGTCCAGCCCTGTGCTGTCCTCCCTGTCCACCTTCTCCACCCTGGGTTGGTCTCCACTGGGCCTGGACGATGACGGGAGGGATGGTGCCACCCTCCACCCCCTGGCCCTGCGCCCCTGGGAAATCACCGTCCTCATCAACCTCTACAAGGTGCACGGACGCCTGCCCATGGTAAGTCCATCCCCACCTACCCCTGCAACAACCAGCAATCTTTATCAGCAACTAACACATTATGTGGTCTACCAGCACCACTTTGTACCAGTTGTACCAGTGCTGGAGATACCCCTTAATCCAGACATTCTTCTAACTCTCTCTTTCCATGTGTGTCTGGACAGCACTGCGGCAGTGACAGTCCTGAAGCCCCCTCGGGGTTCCTAGAGAAGCTGTGTTTTGAGATGAAAAAGGGCTACAAGGAGACCATGCTCCAGCTTGTGCTCTCACCGGCTCACATATTCATCAGTGACAACTACCAGGTGAGTTAATCATAATCGAAAGGAAAGGAGCTTTAGTGATACATTCATACAAGAGCCCTGCACTTGTTCATGTTGACAAGGATTTAAAAGCACTGGATTTATGTAGACATTGCACAGAACATGGTTTATGATTGTATGCTTAGCAGTAGCCATTGGTTTGTTATTACTGGAGCCTCAGAGCTAAGAGATTTACCTGAAATGCCCTGGTTGGTAATCTCTTCCCTCATGCAATGACCTGCAGAACTGAGTTCCGCTGAGAATAATAGACTGCAACATTTTTGTTGTGGGTATGTGGCTCAATGTTTTGAGAGTACTGTGAATGTGGATCAACTGGCTGAAGATTTGAATTGCAAAGAATCAAATAGACACTTTTTACCTATTAGCAATGCACATCGCACAATACTACCATTTGACTGTCAAACTGTAGGAACTAACCATTCTAAGAGGTTGTTTTGTGCTTTCACAAGATTGTATGCATGTGATGGATGTATGATAGATGTACATGTGCATGCATAATGTCTGAATGTTTGTGTGATGCGTGTATATGCATATAGGAAGCTAATCCCATCTGTCTTTAGGCTCCAACAAGTTTATTATTATTACTAGCGCTGTCATGCGATTAAAATAAGGAATATAAATAATGTCATTAATCACAAAAACGACTTATAGGCAATCTGTTTTGATTGTAAGGGAAATAAACACTAAATAATCTTCTTCAGAACTTTTTAAAGGTATTTTCAACATAAACAACACAAAACTCACTGACATACAATATAGCCAGTGGTGGAAGAAGTACTCAATTGTCATACTTGAGTAAAAGTAAAGATACCTTAATAGAAAATGACTCAAGTAAAAGTCACCCAGTAAAATACTTGAGTTAAAGTCTAAAAATATTTGGTTTTAAATATACTTAAGTAACAAAAATAAATTGAATGTACTTAAATATCAACGTCAAAGTAAATGTATAAATAATTTCAAATTCCTTATATTAAGCAAAACAGACTGCACCATTTTCTGGTTTTGTTTTTATTGACGGATAGCAGGGGCACACTCCAACACTCCAACATAATTTACAAACAAAGCATTTGTGTTTAGTGAGTCCGTCAGATCAGAGGCAATAGGGATCAATGACCATGGATGTGTGAATTGGACCATTTTCCTGTCAAAATGTAACATGTACTTTTTTGGTGTCAAGGAAAATGTATGGAGTAAAAAGTACATTATTTTCTTTAGAAATGTAGTGAAGTAAAAGTTACATTTGGCAAAAATATAAATAGTAAAGTACAGATACCCCAAAAAACTACTTAAGCAGTACCTTAAAGTATTTTTACTTAAGTACTTTACACCACAGCATATAGCTAGCTATTAATGCTCCCAATGTTTAAGTAGGGCTACTCCATCTTGTTCTTGACGTTTGACACTTGCATGAACACACAAGTTGTTAAACATTCAGGGTTGACTTTAGGGGAAAAGAAGGTTTTAAACCTGTCCCACAATGTTATCAATTCCACAGAAGACAATAACAACAGATCAGCCAGGTCTGAGTTCATGTAATATATAAAACAGCTATTAGATCTAACCTAGGCTACTTATCCATGTTCTTCAACATGAACTAGTCACAAGCTGCTACTACTAAAAATGTGTGACCATTTGCTTAAATAGTTTGACCTGAGAACTACAACAAAAACAGTAGTTAAATGGAATGGATATCCTGTTCTGATTTAAAATCATTGTGGGAAATTAGAGTTGAATCAGCCATGGCACTGTAAACATTATTTTGATTAGCTAGCTAGCTAACGTTAGCATAACTAGCTAGCTGCTTCTGTACAAATGATGTTTTTGCTGTTATCTAAAGAGAGGCTTAGGTTGTTTATGGTTGAACTTTTTGTAAGTTTTCCTTCAAAATGGTTGCTCAAAGCTGCATGCATAGTGGATATTTAAGCACCACAGTAGAGACAGAAAGCGCTACAGAGACCGAGTGAGCAGCACAGAGCGTTTTGTGTGTTGCACTTCAAAGGTTTTGTGTGGAAACGAGTTCGCGTAAGCGTGTGGTGAAGAAATGGAGATGTGATTATTGCGTTAAGACGTTAACTTTGACAGCCCTAATTATTACCTGTATCCACACAGCGGCCCACATCTGATGGTGTTCTGAGGGACGGCCACCTGAGTCTGTCTGGTCTGCAGATGCGTGCTCATGCCATGTTCTCAGCCCAGGGCCTGCCTCTAGGCACAGACACCCTGGAGTACGCCTGGCTCATAGACATGCAAGCCGGGGCCCTCACTGGGAGAGTCACCATGCCACAGGTCTGTCTACACTGCTGTTTTCGCTGTGTGTGTCTGTGTGTATATCTAATGAATGTGTTTTTCCTCAGCTGGCCAGTGTGATGGAGTGGGGCGAGACATACATGTTTCACGTCTTCTCCCGGGAGTTCCAGCTGGAACAGCCCAAGCCCTCCGTCATCTGCCAGCACGGGGTGGACCGCCGTGTGTGTGACTCCAAGGTAACACTTAGACACTTTCCAGTGCATGGAAATCACATACTCGAGAATCTGTAGTCTGCTGGTTTTCTATATTTGTGTAGAAAATATAAGACAGTAATAAACCAGTGTAACTATTCTGTTCTCTTCTCTTGTAGATGGCCTGCCTGCCTGGACACTGCCGGACCTCTGAGGAGCTCAAGTACACCATGACCCGTCTGGCTGTGGACGGGGCCGACCTCTTCATAGTGGAGCACAGCTGTGCAGCCAACATCAAGGTAATTCTTAAACTCTAGAACAAAATGTTTAACGTTAGGGGGTACTTGACAGGACTCAACATTAACGATTATCCTCATGTCCGGGACAAGTAAAAAAAAAAAAAAAGTCAGACAAAAATAATAAAGATTTAAGTTGTCCAAATGGACAAGTAAAAAAATATTCCCCAAAAATCACAATATTAAACAATTACTCTGATCAGAATTGGATCAGAGAGGCCAACATCAGAGAGGCCAACATATTCAAATAAATGTTTCATGTAGGCCTACATAAATAAAAAAGCTTACATGTCAAAGTGTAGGTGATATGCATATTGGCTACAGCCTCTTGTCCAAACCGATGCTGACATGGAGGCGGTAGAAAATGTAGCTTTAGATTTTTACATTTTTTATTTCACCTTTATTTAACCAGGTAGGCAAGTTGAGAGCAAGTTCTCATTTACAACTGCGCCCTGGCCAAGATAAAGCAAAGCAGTTCGACTCATATAACAACACAGAGTTAGTTACACATGGAATAAAACAAGCATACAGTCAATAATACAGTAGAAAAATAAGTCTATATACAATGTGAGCAAATGAGGTGAGATACGGGAGGTAAAGGCAATAAATAGGCCATGGTGGCGAAGTAAATACAATATAGCAATTAAAACACTGGAATGGTAGATTTGACAGTAGATGAGTGTGCAAAGTAGAAATACTGGGGTGCAAAGGAGCAAAATAAATAAATAAATACAGTAAGGGAAGAGGTAGTTGTTTGGGCTATTTATAGATGGGCTATGTACAGGTGCAGTGATCTGTGAGCTGCTCTGACAGCTGGTGCTTAAAGCTAGTGAGGGAGATAAGTGTTTCCAGTTTCAGAGATTTTTGTAGTTCGTTCCAGTCAATGGCAGCAGAGAACTGGAAGGAGAGGCGGCCAAAGGAGGAATTGACTTTGGGGGTGACAAGTGAGATATACCTGCTGGAACGCGTGCTACGGGTGGGTGCTGCTATGGTGACCAGCGAGCAGAGATAAGGCGGGACTTTACCTAGCAGGGTCTTGTAGATGACCTGGAGCCAGTGGGTTTGGCGACGAGTATGAAGCGAGGGCCAGCCAACGAGAGCGTACAGGTCGCAGTGGTGGGTAGTATATGGGGCTTTGGTGACAAAACGGATGGCACTGTGATAGACTGCATCGAATTTGTTGAGTAGGGTGTTGGAGGCTATTTTGTAAATGACATCGCCGAAGTCGTGGATCGGTAAGATGGTCAGTTTTACGAGGGTATGTTTGGCAGCATGGGTGAAGGATGCTTTGTTGCGAAATAGGAAGCCAATTCTAGATTTAACTTTGGATTGGAGATGTTTTATGCAAGTCGGGAAGGAGAGTTTACAGTCTAACCAGACACCTAGGTATTTGTAGTTGTCCACATATTCTAAGTCATAATGGGCAGGTGCCTGCGGGCAGGTGCAGGCAGCGATCGGTTGAAGAGCATACATTTAGTTTTCCTTGTATTTAAGAGCAGTTGGAGGCCACGGAAGGAGAGTTGTATGGCATTGAAGCTCGTCTGGAGGGTTGTTAACACAGTATCCAAAGAAGGGCCAGAAGTATACAGAATGGTGTCGTCTGCGTAGAGGTGGATCAGAGACTCACCAGCAGCAAGAGCGACATCATTGATGTATACAGAGAAGCGAGTCGGTCATCGAGAGATGATATTTATATATTTTTTACTCTGTCAATTAAGTTAGTATTGTGGAGTAACTACAATGTTGGTGATCCATCTTCAGTTTTCTATCACAGTCTAACTGTTTTAAAGTCACCATTGGCCTCATGGTGAAATCCCTGAGTGGTTTGCTTCCTCTCCCACAACTAAGTTAGGAAGGACGTCTGTATCTTTGTAGTGACTGGGTGTATTGATACATCATCCAAAGTAGAATTAATAACTTCACCATGCTCAAAGGGATATTCAATATCTGCTTTTTTAAATCTAATAGGTGCCCTTCTTTGTGAGGCATTGAAAAACCTTTTGTGGTCAAATCTGTATTTGAAATTCACTGCTCGACTGAGGGACCTTACAGTTATCTGTATGTGTGGTGTACAGAGATGAGACAGTCATTAAAAAAATTGCTTAAACACTATTATTGCACACAGAGTGAGTCCATGCAACTTATTATGTGACTTGATATCAAATATTTACTCCTGAACTTATTTAGGCTTGCCATAACAAAGGGGTTGAATACTTATTGATTCAAGACATTTCAGCTTTTCATTTTTAATCAATTTGTAAAAATGTCTTAAAACATAATTCCACTTTGACATTATGGATATTGTGTGTAGGTCAGTAACAATTCAATCTCAATTTAATACATTTTTAATTTAGGCTAACGCAACAAAACAACAAAAGTCAAGGGGTGTGAATACTTTCTGAAGGCACTGTAAAACACATTGAAACCAGCATTTTTCTCTTGTTCTATTGGTTTTCAAATCATTGTTGTTTTATTGTCCAGCAGCCAAAGGAATAATCCTAGTCAAATTAGTTACCCATGCTAGTTAATGCATCTTTAGATCTCCCCTGTTTCTTTAATTCTAACTGATATTTTCATCTCTGTCACATGGATCCACTCACGCGTGCGGTGCGCTTTTGAGAACAGTGTTTTCCCGCTAATTGCATTTTGGAATATTTGCGCATAGCCTACAGCCTACAGCCATGTGCACATTGTTGAGCTTATAATATGAAGAAATAAAACTTTATCAATGTCTTAAGCTAAACGGTCTGATCTGTTGCATCAGCATCATTGCTTTAAGAAAAAATATATTATGTGCACTGTTTGTATGGATCTGTGGTCCCAGAAGTGTCCCAGAGTCTGTTTTGAACCGTATAAATATTTTTGATCATCATTAACGACAGGACGCCCTTAATTTCAAGCCCTGGAGGGAATTATTTTATAACGATGTAAAAAGTATTTGGTTGTAATTGTAATGTTGCAATGTTTTATAGGCTACCAAGGGTGGCCAACCATCCTCCAGGAGAGCCTTAAAGGGGCAGTGTTGTATTTTGAGACAGGCTTGAATATGCAAAGATGCCAATAGGAAGTGTGTAGCCTACATTTTTGTCTATTTGTCTATGGCAAAAAAAAGATAGTAATACATTTTATTTTGTAAAGTGGTTCCTTGAATCATAAAATGATGTAAAAATGGTGCTACAGGCCTTTTCTTTTCTTTTTTAGCTTTTGGACAAGTAAAAAAATCAGTCCTACTTGTCCAGAGTGACAAGTGTAAAAAAAAGTTTAAAAGTTAATGTCAAGCCCTGCTTGAGGACAGGAGTTGAAAAACACTGCTCTATTTCTGCCTTCCCTTCACCTAGACCGGCGCCATCCGACTGGCCAACTGCAACCTGCACAATCAGGCGGTAGGAGAAGGGATCAGTGCTGTGGTTCAGGACGTATATATCCACCAGTACATTGAACAGCAGCAGCAACAGCCCCAGTCAGACGGGGTCCGACCAGGGCCCTCTCCAGGTCAGGGGTTAGGGCTGGGCCAGCCCCCTGTACTGCGGAGATCCTTCTGGTTGGAGGCTGGTTCGGTCAACTTTGCCCTGATCACAGCTGATGTGGCACTGGCTGCGGACCACCCGGCCAAGTACGAGGTGCAGAGGCAGTTCCTGGAGCTCCATGACGCTCACACCAAGAGGTAGGAATGGAGGAAGGAATGAATACACTATTGATCCCAAAGACAATAGGGGGAAATGGATCCCTAGAGAAAATTGGTCTTGCCACCACCAGCAGCAGTCACAGACACAGAGACATGAGTGCGCTGTCTCTCTTTTTCCCTTCCTCCCAGGCTATGGTTCCTGTGGCCAGATGAGACAGGGCGTAACAAGCGAAGCAGGAATAAGTGTGGCTGCCTGGGGGGCTGTCGCTTCTACGGGGGCACCAACACAGGCCTGGACTTCTTCCATCTGGAGGAGAAGACCCCCTCGAGCTCTGCCTTCTCCTCCAGCGCTGAGTCAGACATTTGCTACGGCCAATCACTGCTGCAGCCTGGAGAGTGGATCGTCACCAGGGAGACAACCAAACTGTCCGATGGTACGGGAGTTTTAATTTATTTATCAAACGGTACAGGATTATAGTTCATAGGGATTGTAGACCGATGCAGAGGTCATATCTAGGTTCACTGCAAAAAAAAAATTAAATGTCAAGGATGCTGGTCTGTTCCATTTTAGCTTTGATCTGTATATCTGGAACACACGTAACCTACAGTAGTGTGTATTCTCTCCTATAGGTAAGGGTTTGGCGGTGAAGAAGGACACCTGTACCCCCAGTCCGGCCCCGGAGCCCGGAATTCGGGGTCAACGCCTGAGCCTCCAGGTGCCTCCGCGCTCCCACAGTTCGGCCTCCTCCTCCGAGGAAAATAGTTCCTCCAGCGCAGCATTGCCCCTACTGGCCGGGGAGAGGGACAGCCCGTCTCCCAGCACTGAGGAACGCATGTTCCCCATGAACGGCAAAAGCACTGCAGAGTGAGTAGCAGATTAGTGCTCCAGGGGTGCAACAGGCATATACTATGCTCACACATATTCACAATTGACCAACAGCCCCCATACTAGCCCACGAAGAGTGAAGAAGCTGACTTTTTGTTGATTCCAAAGTGCATTATCTTAGTATTCTCAACCCCTTCTTCTCTCTACACAGTACTCTTACAGATGTCCCTGAGGGCTCCCCAGTCTCTCCCAACAGTGCCCAGGAGCGCTCCTCCCTCCGCTCCCCTCTCCGCTCGCCCCTCAAGCGCCAGTCCTCCATGCAGTCTGCCCGGCTAGGAAGCACCAAGAGCCTGTCGGCGGCCGTCTTCACCGACAAGCCTCCGCCGCCCCTCGCTGGCGTCCAGTTCAGCAGCGAGGTCTCCCGTAGTGACGAGAACGCCCTGGACTCTCCGCGCCGGAGCTACAGCTCCTTCCCCTTCACGCCGTCCGCAGACTCCTGCACCTTCCACCAGTACCGCTCGGCAGACTCCAGCATGTCAGTGGCTGACAGCGAAGCTTACTTTTCAGCAGCAGAGGACTTTGAGCCCATCAGCAGTGCAGATGAGGGTCCAGGCACCTACCCTGGGAGGAAGAAGAGGAGGCAGCAGCAGCAGATGCAGTATCAGCCCCAGCAGCAGCCCTACCACATGGACCACTACAGGTGGGGACTGTAGCTGCTAAATGACTGCACTTCCTTTCCCGACCCTTCTCCCTCTTACCTAAGCGTGTACTTTCTTAGAGAATGTGTTCTCAGTCAACTTACCTAGCAAAAATTAAGGGAAACAACACATGCTTGCAGTAGTTAAACCAATCTGTTGTGATTCCAGCCACAGCTCCATCTACCACAGCGTGGAGGGCCCCCTCACCTATGTGTTGAACGGGGATCTCATCACAGAGCCCAGGCCTCTACCCATGCCCCCCATGCTGCCCCCGCTGCTAGCCCACCCCATCCCCAGCCACCAGTCGCAGGCCTCCTTTGTTTCTGCGCTGGGGTTGGAGGAGGAGGGCTCAGTGGAGGTGGAGAAGACCCCCGAGCCAGGCCTGGTGACACGACAGCCCCACGTCATGGCCTGCTACCAGAGTTACCTGGCCCACTACCAGGTAAGGCTGAGACACAATACTTTATCCCTGAACTCTTATTATTATTATTATTATTATAATAAGATAGGAAAACTAAGACGTATTGTACATACATTTGACACCCCTGTATAGGGTTGCAAAGGGAGGGTATATTACTGTTAACTTTCATATTAGTAAAGTTGAATTGAACCATATGGCCTATCCACTAGAAACGCATTGTCAATATGGACACATACAGTTGAAGTCGGAAGTTTACATACACTTAGGTTGGAGTCATTAAAACTCGTTTTTCAACCACTCCACAAATGTATTGTTAACAAACTATAGTTTTGGCAAGTCAGTTGTGTCATGTACCAAGTAGATGTCCTAAGTAATTTTTCCAACAATTGTTTACAGACAGATTATTTTAGTTATAATTCACAGTATCACAATTCAAGTGAGTCAGAAGTTTACATACACTAAGTTGACTGTACCTTTAAACAGCTTGGAAAATTCCAGAAAATGATGTCATGGCTTTAGAAGCTTCTGATAGGCTAATTGACATAATTTGAGTCAATTGGAGGTGTACCTGTGGATGTATTTCAAGGCCTACCTTCAAACTCAGTGCCTCTTTGCTTGACATCATGGGAAATTCAAAAGAAATCGGCCAAGACCTCAGAAAAAAATTGTAGACCTCCACAAGTCCGGTTCATCCTTGGGAGCAATTTCCAAATGCCTGAAGGTACCACGTTCATCTGTACAAACAATAGTATGCAATTATAAACACCATGGGACCACACAGCCGTCGTACCGCTCAGGAAGGAGACGCATTCTGTCTCCTAGAGATGAACGTACTTTGGTGTGAAAAGTGCAAATCAATCCCAGAACAACAGCAAAGGACCTTGTGAAGATGCTGGAGGAAACGGGTACAAAAGTATCTATATGCACAGTAAAACGATTCCAAATTGACATAACCTGAAAGGCCGCTCAGCAAGGAGGAAGCCACTACTCCAAAACCGCCATAAAAAAGCCAGACTATGGTTTGCAACTGCAGATGGGGACAAAGATTGTACTTTTTGGAGAAATGTCCTCTGGTCTGATGAAACAAAAATAGAACTGTTTGGCCATAATGACCATCGTTATGTTTGGAGGAAAAAGGGGGAGGCTTGCAAGCCGAAGAACACCATCCCAACCGTGAAGCACGGGGGTGGCAGCATCATGTGTGCGGGTGCTTTGCTACGGGAGGGACTGGTGCACTTCACAAAATAGATGGCATCATGAGATTTTTTTTTAATGTAGATTATATTGAAGCAACATCTGAAGACATCAGTCAGGAAGTTAATGCTTGGTCGCAAATGGGTCTTCCAAATGGACAATGACACCAAGCATACTTCCAAAGTTGTGGCAAAATGGCTTAAGGACAACAAAGTCAAGGTATTGGAGTGGCCATCACAAAGCCCTGACCTCAATCCTATAGAAAATTTGTGGGCAGAACTGAAAAAGCATGTGCGAGCAAGGAGGCCTACAAACCTGACACAGTTACACCAGCTCTGTCAGGAGGAATGGGACAAAATTCACCCAACTTATTGTGGGAAGCTTGTGGAAGGCAATGCTACCAAATACTAATTGAGTGTAGTAAACTTCTGACCCACTGGGAATGTGATGAAAGAAGTAAAAGCTGAAATAAATCATTCTCTACTATTATTCTGACATTTCACATTCTTAAAATAAAGTGGTGATCCTAACTGACATAAAACAGGGAATTTTTACTCAGATTAAATGTCAGGAATTGTGAAAAACTGAGTTTAAATGTATTTGGCTAAGGTGTATGTAAACTTCCGACTTCAACTGTATATAAAAAATGTATACTTTATATGAATACATTTTTAAAAAGTAATTCCGAATTACCACAGATTGGTAATTAACATGTAAACTATGGCAAAGTTACAAAAATGTGGGTAACTTTTGTAAATTATTGGTAGTTTTGCAAACCTACACCTGCATTGTTGTTTATCAGGGAGAATAGGGAATCGTGACAGCTCTATTCGTTACATCTTAAACCTTCTGACCGTCTTCTGAATACACCCCAGGTGTCTAACTGGTCTCAGAAGCAGCCCACCAATAAGAGGACCTCCAAGTCCTCACTACACCGCCCCCTGGACCTGGACACGCCCACCAGTGAGGAGAGCTCTGCCTCCTTCGACCAGCTCTCTGTTCCCAGCTTTAAGGTAAGAAACACATTCTATATAGACAGTGTTTGTGTGTTTGTGTGTCTGTTCATCCGTGGAGTACCCTGAGGTCTTAACCCTTTCTCTTATGTTGTAGGTGGTTAAACAAGGCCTCTCTGCCAGCTCTCTACTAGACAGAGGTCTTTTGTTGATGGGAGACACAAACAAGTATTTCAAATTTATTTTGCTAGGCTTTGTTGACTGTGTGTGTGTGTGTGTGCATCATATACACTGAGTGTACAAAACATTAGGACCTCCTGCTCTTTCCATGACAGACTGACCAGGTGAAAGCTATGATCCATTATTGATGTTACCTGTTAAATTCACTTCAATCAGTGTACAGTGCATTCAGAAAGTATTCAGACCCCTTCCCTTTTTCCACATTTTGTTACGTTACAATCTCATTCTAAAATGTATAACGTATGTTTTTTTCCTCATCAATCTACACACAATACCCCATAATGACAAAGTGAAATCAGGTTTAAAAAAAATGGAAATACCTTATTTTCAAAAGTATTCAGACCCTTTCCTATGAGACTTGAAATTGAGCTCAGGTGCATCCTGTTTCCATTTATTATCCTTGGGATGTTTCTACTACTTGATTGGAGTCCACCTGTGGTAAATTCAATTGATTGGACAAGATTTGGAAAGGCACACACTTGTTTATATAAAGGTCCCACAGTTGACAGTGCATGTCAAAGCAAAAACCAAGCCATGAGGTTGTCTGTACAGCCCCCGAGACAGGATTCTGACGAGGCACAGATCTGGGGAATTGTAACAAAACATTTCTGCAGCATTGAAGGTCCCCAACAACACAGTGTCCTCCATCATTTTTAAATGGAAGAAGTTTGAAACCACCAAGTCTCTTTCTAGAGCTGGCCGCTCGGCCAAACTGAGTAATCGGGGGAGAAGGGCCTTGGTCAGGGAGGTGACCAAGAACCTGATGGTCACTCTGACAGAGCTCCAGAGTTCCTCTGTGGAGATGGGAGAACCTTCCAGAATGACAACCATCTCTGCAGCACTCCACTTATCTCTGCAGCACTCCAGTTATTGGCCAGACGGAGGCCACTCCTCAATAAAAGGCACATGACAACCCACTGAGTTTCCCAAAATGCACCTAAAGACTCTCAGACCATGAGAAACAAGATTGTCTGGTCTGATGAAACCAGGATTGAACTCTTTGGCCTGAATGCTAAGCGTCACCTCTGAAGGAAACTAGGCACCATCGCTTTGGCTGTGACAGCATCATGCTGTGGAGATTTCTTTTAGCGGCAGGAACTGGGAGACTAGTGAGGATTGAGGGAAAGATGGTCTGAGCAAAGTACAGAGAGATCCTTGATGAAAACCTGCTCCAGACACCTCAGACTGGAGCGAAGGTTCACCATCCAATGGGACAACGACCCTAAGCACACCGCCAAGACAGGACAAGTCTCTGAATGTCCTTGAGTGGCCCAGCCTGAGCCTGTACTTGAACCTGATCGAACATCTCTGGAGAGACCTGAAAATAGCTGTGCAGCGATGCTCCCCATACATCCTGACAGAGCTTGCGAGGATCTACCCAAGAAGGGTCTGTAGTCGCTGTCAAAGATGCTTCAAGAAAGTTCTGAGTAAAGGGTCTGAATGCGTATGTAAATGTGATAGTTTTTTTTTTTATACATTTGCAAAAATGTCTAAACCTGTTTTTGCTTTGTCATTATGGGGTAGTGTGCAGATTGATGAGGGGGGGACTATTGAATCCATTTTAGAATAAGGCTGTATTGTAACAAAATGTGGAAAAAATGAAGGGGTCTGAATACTTTCCGAATGCACTGTAGATGAAGGGGAGGAGACAGGTTAAAGAAGGATTGTTAAGCCTTGAGACAGTTGAGACATGGATTGTGTATAATAATGTAAACTCAGCAATAAAAGAAACGTCCCTTTTTTAGGACCCTGTCTTTGAAAGATAATTAGTAAATATCCAAATAACTTCACAGATCTTCATTGTAAAGGGTTTAAACACTGTTTCCCACTCTTGTTCAATGAACCATAAACAATTAATGAACATGCACCTGTGGAACGGTTGTTAAGACACTAACAGCTTACAGACGGTAGGCAATTAAGGTCACAGTTATGAAAACGTCGGACACTAAAGAGGCCTTTCTACTGACTCTGAAAAACACCAAAAGAAAGATGCCCAGGGTCCCTGCTCATCTGTGGGAACGTGCCTTAGGACTGCAAAAGTGGCCAGGGCAATAAATTGCAATATCCGTACTGTGAGACGCCTAAGACAGCGCTACAAGGAGACAGGACGGATCGTCCTCGCAGTGGCAGACCACGTGTAACAACACCTGCACAGGGACAGTACATCCGAACATCACACCTGCGGGACAGCAACAACTGCCCGAGTTACACCAGGAACGCACAATCCTTCCATCAGTGCTCAAACTGTCCGCAATAGGCTGAGAGAGGCTGGACTGAGGGCTTGTAGGCCTGTTGTAAGGCAGGTCCTCACCAGACATCACCGGCAACAACTCTTCCACCAAGGCACCTGCAAGTTCCCGGACATTTCTGGGGGGGGAATGGCCCTAGCTCTCACCCTCTGATCCAACAGGTCCCAGACGTGCTCAATGGGTTTGAGATCCGGGCTCTTCGCTGGCCATGGCAGAACACTGACATTCCTGTCTTGCAGGAAATCACGCACAGAACGAGCAGTATGCCTGGTGCCATTGTCATGGTGGAGGGTCATGTCAGGATGAGCCTGCAGGGAGGAGGGAGGAGGATGTCTTCCCTGTAACGCACAGCGTCGAGATTGCCTACAATGACAACAAGCTCAGTCCGAAGATGCTGTGACACTATGGGCACAAACCCTCCGTCGCTGGACCAGACAGGACTGGCAAAAAGTGCTCTTCACTGACCAGTCGCTGTTTTGTCTCACCAGGGGTGATGGTCGGATTCGCGTTTATCGTCGAAGGAATGAGCGTTACACCGAGGCCTGTACTTTGGAGCGGGATTGAAGGTGGCGGGTCCGTCATGGTCTGGTCGGTGTGTCACAGCATCTTCGGATGCTGTTACACAGTCCACAACAATGCTTCCCAAGTCTGGGAACATTTAAAAAATATATACTTATGGAGGGTGTAGTTGCCCTTTAATTCAATTGAGCAAAACAAATGCCCTCCCCATTGATACAACTCAGCATTATATAATTCTGTCAGGTAGGCCTACATTGCAGTGAACTTTTAACTGGGAAGGGTTTTTGGTTAAGCCTTTAGAAATGATCATGAAAATAGCATGATGACTGAATTGCGCATCTAACCAAGACCATGGAACAACTTTTTGAATACCTGGTTTGCCTACCCATTGTTGTCTTAGTTGGCATTACTGGTAGATATCATGAGTTACTGATGTCATTCTTCTGTGAGCTGCTCAATGCGACAACCAGTTGAGAGTTGCACGCTCTTCCTGCCTGCAGATGATATTCCATTGAAACTAGGCTATGTGTGCTGCCCGCTTTGTGATTGTGTAGGCTACTTTGTGCATGATTTCACTATTATACTACAGTTGTGGCCAAATGTTTTGAGAATGACACAAATATTAATTTTCACAGTCTGCTGCCTCAGTGTCTTCAGATATTTTTGTCAGATGTTACTATGGAATACTGAAGTATAATTACAAGCATTTTGTAACGTTCGTCTTGTGGTGCATGAACGGACCAAGGCGCAGCGGGTGATGAATACATTCTGAATTTATTACAAACAAGACGAAAACACTAACAAACACTAGAACAAACTACAAAACAATAAACGAAGTCAACAGACTTGAAACAAATGAACTTACATATAGACGAAGAACGCACGAACAGGAACAGACTACCTAAACGAACGAACAAACGAAACAGTCCCATGTGGTATACACTGACACAGGAACAGACTACCTAAACGAACGAACAAACGAAACAGTCCCATGTGGTATACACTGACACAGGAACAATCACCCACAAACAAACAGTGTGAAAACACCTACCTTAATATGGCTCTCAATCAGAGGAAATGAAAACCACCTGCCTCTAATTGAGAGCCATATCAGGTCACCCTATTAACCAACATAGAAACACATAACATAGACTACCCACCCAAACTCACGCCCTGACCGTCAAACACATACAAAATAACAGAAAACAGGTCAGGAACGTGACACATTTCATAAGTGTCAAAGGCTTTTATTGACAATTACATGAAGTTGATGCAAAGAGTCAATATTTGCAGTGTTGACCCTTCTTTTTCAAGACCTCTGCAATCCGTCCTGGCATGCTGTCAATTAACTTCTGTGCCACATCCTGACTGATGGCAGCCCATTCTTGCATAATCAATGCTTGGAGTTTGTCAGAATTTGTGGGTTTTTGTTTGTCCACCCGCCTCTTGAGGATTGACCACAAGTTCTCAATGTGATTAAGGTCTGGGGAGTTTCCTGGCCATGGACCCAAAATATCGATGTTTTGTCCCCCGAGCCACTTAGTTATCACTTTTGCCTAATGGCAAGGTGCTACATCATGCTGGAAAAGGCATTGTTCGTCACCAAACTGTTCCTGGATGGTTGGGAGAAGTTGCTCTCGGAGGATGTGTTGGTACCATTCTTTATTCATGGCTGTGTTCTTAGGCAAAATTGTGAGTGAGCCCACTCCCTTGGCTGAGAAGCAACCCCACACATGAATGGTCTCAGGATGCTTTACTGTTGGCATGACACCGGACTGATGGTAGCGCTCACCTTGTCTTCTCCGGACAAGCTTTTTTCCGGATGCCCCAAACAATCGGAAAGGGGATTCATCTGAGAAAATGACTTTACCCCAGTCCTCAGCAGTCTAATCCCTGTACCTTTTGAAGAATATCAGTCTGTCCCTGATGTTTTTCCTGGAGAGAAGTAGCTTCTTTGCTGCCCTTCTTAACACCAGGCCATCCTCCAAAAGTCTTCACCTCACTGTGCGTGCAGATGCACTCACACCTGCCTGCTGCCATTCCTGAGCAAGCCTTCTTCACAACAATTGAACCGCTCTCCTTGAAGTTCTTGAGGATCTGATAAATGGTTGATTTAGGTGCAATCTTACTGGCAGCAATATCCTTGCCTGTGAAGCCCTTTTTGTGCAAAGCAATGATTTTGCAGGTAACCATGGTTGAGAGAGGAAGAACAATGATTCCAAGCACCACCCTCCTTTTGAAGCTTCCAGTCTGTTATTCAAACTCAATCAGCATGACAGAGTGATCTCCAGCCTTGTCCTCGTTAACACTCACACCTGTGTTAACGAGATAGTCACTGACATGATGTCAGCTGGTCCTTTTGTGGCAGGGCTGAAATGCAGTGGAAATGTTTTTTGGGGATTCAGTTCATTTGCATGGCGAAGAGGGACTTTGCAATTAATAACATTGTGGAGTATATGCAAATTGCCATCATACAAACTGAGGCAGCAGAATGTTAAAATTAATATTTGTGTCATTCTCAACTTTTGGCCACGACTGTACATAATTAATAAGTCGTATACCTCCACTACACTACTTTGATATGCAACAGTAGGGATTAAGAAGTGAGTATACACAATGCCCACTGAAAAACAAAGTGTCTATAAGGCCTATATAGGCATATATAGCCTCCACTACACCACTGACACTTTGTGTTTTACAAAAAGTGCACTCTCTTACATGTGTGCTGGTATTTACGATTGCTGTCCTTTCAGCATCACAAGCATGTCACACACTGAAGGCCTAGATCCAATAGGTTTGCCACTGTGCAACATTATTATAGATATAAAGACTGTTATAATTTCCCCCTGTCTCCCCTTACTAATAGTGAGCATGCAACTTTCCAACAATTTCCCGACACTTCCCTACCAGCGAGTCAAGGAAATTCGGACCAAGTTTGAGGATATTTTTCAATGACAGTAATGTTACGAGTAAAGTAGGAATCACAGGTTTCAATAGGTGATAAGATATTAATGTTTCAAGAAAGGAGATGATGTATTATATTTGGCCTAGCGAAACGCTTTTATGCACTGACTGAATGGAAGATGATGATTATGAGTTTTATTCCGCTGGACAAGACCGAGACAAGACTGAGACACTCAATATGTGGTCTCCAAACTGGACTCGACAACACTGGAACAAGGTAGTAGGTGCCAGGCGCACCGGTTTGAGTGTGTCAAGTACTGCAACACTGATGGGTTTTTCACGCTCAACAGTTTCCCATGTGTATCAAGAATTGTCCACCACCCAAAGGACATCCAGCTAACTTGACACAGCTGTGGGAGGCATTGGAGTCAACATGGGTCAGCATCCCTATTAAACGCTTTCAACATATTGTAGAGTTCATGCCCCGATGAATTGAGGCTGTTCTGAGGGCTAAAGGGGGTGCAACTCAATATTAGGAAAGTGTGCCTTATGTTGTTGTACACTCAGTGTATGTATGTCTGCTCCATATAATTACATATAGAACTAATTTAATAGGATCTCTATGGTCTGCTCTGTGTGTTTCTCACACACAGATCTGTAACTGCATCTCTCTCTATGTGACTATAGCCAACCGTATACTCCTCTGGATAAGAAGGCGATGGAGAACACAGACGACACCACCACTGAGGACTGGACCTTGGAGCAGCCCCTTTCCCAGACCAGAACCACCGCCATCGTGGAAGTGAAAGGGGCAATCAATGTGGTGCTCACCCCTCTAGTGGCTGAAACTCTGGACAGGTAACATCAACTGGGTTTATATTAAGTTCTAGTATGCTATAGCCACCAAAGGCTTGTGTAAAAATACTGTTATAGGTAATCTTATAGACCAGCTCATCATAGAAAATTCTTAACATATTGCCTTTCCATCTGCAATCAGTGTCTCCCCACAGCAGCTGTGCCCAACAACTCTCCTTGTCATATTACAGGAATATATATTGCTAATGTCATTGACAATGTATGAGGTGTTATTACAGATACATTGAGTCTATGGTCCACTACGTCAGTATACGTCACCCTGCAGCCATTCTGGATGACCTGCATGGGATGGTCCTAAACGAAGCCTATCAGATCAGCAAGTCCACTGTGACTGAATCCGTAAGTAAACCTCACCAAGGAATAAATCTCGCTTAAAGTAGGGCACTATAAGGGTCTTTCTATAAATAATGGTGCCAATATGTGACATTGGGATCTTCATTTCTAAATGTTTTGAAACAAAAATAAAAATGATTTTCATGCACTTCCACATGTGTACTTAGAGGAATAAAAGTGAATATATACAAATTGACCCATAACTCCACCTATACAACAACATTGGCCAAGGACATTCGGGGACTTTTTCAAGTACTTCATTTACATTTTCAAGGACCTCAATAATTACAATTTACACTGAGTGTACAAAACATTAAGGACACCGCTCTTTCCATAACAGACTGTGACCAGGTGACTCCAGGTGAAAGCTACATTACGATCCCTTACCCTTATTACGATCCCTTAACAACATTGGCCAAGGACATTCGGGGACTTTTGAACGTAACATTAAGCTAATAAAATGTTACTAATGTTACTTGTCAAATCCACTTCAATCAGTGTAGATTAAGGGGAGGAAACAGGTTCAGGTTAAAGAAGGATTTTTGAGCATTGAGACAATTGAGACATGGGTTGTGTATGTGTGCCATTCAGATGGTGAATTGGCAAAACTTAAGATGCATAGTGCTGTTATGGTGACCGTATTACCGCCACACCGGCAGTCAGGCGTCATGACCACAGCCAAATTCCATGTGAATGTTCAGTCACGGTAACTAGGCTTCTTCAAAACTGTGCTCAGATGCCTCTGATGGTCATTAGTTTTGAACGGTCATCCAACTCGGAATTCCAAGTCAGAAACTATGGCATCTTTCTAGACCGCCGACTTTCCGATCTGAAGAACACAGACGTCATGATTTGACCTAGTGTAAAAAAGCGAATTATTTGCAAATGATTAAAAATATTGTTCAGCTGTGCCTAGCAAGTGCTACACCAACTGATCTATTTTGTAATCAAAGCTTGAGTTTTGAAATATAATATGGTTTGAGAAGAACAATTACCAGGCCAGGCATATAGCCAATATGCTGTGATAATGTATTAGGCCTACTGCTCAAACCCCATACTTACAGAGCTGTTTTTATTAGCTTAATGTTACGTTTTTTTTTAAATGTTACGTGTTTAAAAAAAAAAATCAGAACGGTAGATCTCAGCTTGCTTTTTGACTGCGAAAGTGATCTTGACTTAGAAAAGGTTGGTGACCACTGGGAGAGGCCTACTATATTTATTTCTCAACCTTCTATTATTAAGCACATTGCTTCGCTTTACAACCGAAGTGGCATGAAAATTAACCGTGGGAAAAGCATCCTCCATTTGCTATTCAAGTGCATACATGTCATGTCTTTTTTTTTTTTTTTTTTTTTACCCTGTTCCTGTCTCCTGACTGGTGCATGATAATGGCCCATTCTAAATCAGAACTAATTTCACACATATTGTTTAGTATATATAAAGACAAGATTAGATTGAGAATAGTCTGAATGGTGAGAATATTATAACCTGTGAATTTTTTTGCGACTTTCAAATCATATTTGTGTGTATCATATGACCTAGCCCATAGGCCTATATGTTTTGCTAAGGTTTGTATTACAACTGAAATGGCCAAATCACTTCAAACATATCCTATAGGCCCAAGACACCTGGAACATGGTTGGAGAGCCCATAGCCTACAGAGTCTAGTGAAACATGTTCTTATAAGCAAAGTCGCGCGTGAACTGAGTTTTGACTGGCCACTATTTAATAAAAGCGGATCCCAGAATAGCAACACCCAATATGTGGTCTCCAGACTGGACTCTACAACACTGGAACAAGGTAGTAGGTGCCAGGCGCACCGGTTTGAGTGTGTCAAGAACTGCAGCGCTGCTGGGGTTTTCCACGCTCAACAGTTTCCCGTGTGTATCAAGAATGGTCCACCACCGAAAGGACATCCAGACAACTTGACACAACTGTGGGAGCATTGGAGTCAACATGGGCCAGCATCCCTGGCAGATGTTGGCACAAAGCATGCAAAAAGTGTCCAAAAAAGTAGGCCATTACCACTAAGAATAATGTATTTGTTAGGCCTTGCCAATACATTGATATTCTAATTATTATTACACCTAAAATATGATTTGATTTACAATAATGTGGACATTGCCTGACTAAATAGATTGGATGCATGCATGGCTGGTGTAGGCACACATAATAAAGTCATGAATAGCGGTAGCATTAATCTCACCATTGCTGTATTTATAAGAGACATTTATGTATTTATGAGAAAGGGACCAAAAGCAAAGTTCCTTTTTTAATGGAAGGATTTGTATGGAAAACCAAGTTGAAGCCAGCATTAGATGTTTCCATCCTCATAAAAACCGCACGTGGTTTTAGCGCAACACGTGGTTTTACTGCAACAGAGTAGAACAACACTGATCAATAATGAAATCACAGATAATTGTAACATGTTGATTTTGTCCACCCACACTAGATGTCGAAAAGTATTAAACATTTATGGCAATTTAGCTAGCTAGCTTGCTGTTGCTAGCTAATTTGTCCTGGGATTTAAACATTGGGTTGTTATTTTACCTGAAATGCACAAGGTCCTCTACTCCGACAATTAATCCACAAATAAAAGGGTAAACCGAGTTTGTTTCTAGTAATCTCTCCTCCTTCAGGCTTTTTCTTCTTCAAATCAAATTTATTTATATAGCCCTTCTTACATCAGCTGATATCTCAAAGTGCTGTACAGAAATCCAGCCTAAAACCCCAAACAGCAAGCAATGCAGGTGTAGAAGCACGGTGGCTAGGAAAAACTCCCTAGAAATGCCAAAACCTAGGAAGAAACCTAGAGAGGAACCAGGCTATGAGGGGTGGCCAGTCCTCTTCTGGCTGTGCCGGGTGGAGATTATAACAGAACATGGCCAAGATGTTCAAATGTTCATAAATGACCAGCATGGTCAAATAATAATAATCACAGTAGTTGTCGAGGGTGCAGCAAGTCAGCACCTCCGGAGTAAACTCCGGAGTAAACGGTGGACTGGGGACAGCATGGAGTCATCATGCCAGGTAGTCCTGAGGCATGGTCCTAGGGCTCAGGTCCTCCGAGAGAGAGAAAGAAAGAGAGAATTAGAGAGAGCATACTTAAATTCACACAGGACACCGGATAAGACAGGAGAAGTACTCCAGATATAACAAACTGACCCTAGCCCCCCGACACATAAACTACTGCAACATAAATACTGGAGGCTGAGGCAGGAGGGGTCAGGAGACACTGTGGCCCCATCCGATGATACCCCCGGACAGGGCCAAACAGGTGGGATATAACCCCACCCACTTTGCCAAAGCACAGCCCCCACACCACTAGAGGGATATCTTCAAACACCAACTTACCATCCTGAGACAAGGCCGAGTATAGCCCACAAAGATCTCCGCCACGGCACAACCCAAGGGGGGGCGCCAACCCAAACAGGAAGATCACGTCAGTGACTCAACCGACTCACCCCTCTTCTTTGGACTTTATGGCAGTTGGCAACCAACTTAAAGGTGCATAACCACCACCAACTGGACTGGAGTGTGGACCTCAGTTTCAATCACCCACGTGGGTATATGCTCCTAAAAACCAATGAGAAGATGGAAGAGGCGGGACTTGCAGTGGGTTAAGCAGATGCTTGTTGATGCGCCCGAGCGGTGTGGTCAGCATGTAAGTGAGCAGGAGAACTTACAAATTGGCTACAATAATTATAAGAACTTTTCGGGGACCAAAGTGAGGAAATTACTGATAATCTTGGTAGGCCTATTCCAATACTTGAATTTCTGAGCTCCAAATTCAAGCTTGTATTGTTTAAAATTGCAGGTGTAACATGGAAAACAAAATGTATTTGTCATGTTATTTCATTACCAGATCATGTTGTGAAGAAGCCCACTAGACTATGTCATTTGTTGTCATGATATCTAGAATAATTAATAGGAATAGTGTTCGGTGTTGCGCAATAGTCTATCCTACGCAATTGCACACAGTAGACTCTGTGTCCAATCCGAGGCACAGAAAACATGAACACATTACCTTGATACTTTCTCTGTTAGATCTAACGAGACCCTGCTGTAAATCAAGCAGACAACAACAGATGATCAATATCAATTCGGTAGGGATATTAGATCCAACGTGGATCCAGGCACAACTATCTTCACCAGCATAACAAACCAGACACCAAAATATTCTGGATATTTTTTGCAAATACCTTTTTTCCAGCACTTGGGCTGTTGTTGCGTCACATGCTCTATCACAACAGCTGTTCGTCACTTAACTGTTCTTCTAAAAATTCCTTCCTGGATCAGATATGTGAATATATCATGGCGTGACTAATCAGCTGGACACCAAATGCGCATCCAACAAGTATTATGCATAATTATTGAAGAACCACATTAATGACAGTATTGATTTAGGTTTTAAGTATCAAGGTTTTGCAATTGCATTTATTATTTTGGATTTGGGCATTCACCCCGTAACATACGGAGACATGAAATGTTACGGAATTTTACGTAGTTACACTGCAGTTCTGAGATCTCTATACAAAAAACTGTACGACAGCTAGATCCAAGATTCTTACAGTGTTCAAGTAAAATGTCTAATTTAACTGAATAATGCTTAATATATGATATAATGACAACGTATGCTGCCATAAATGTGAGGACAGAAAAGGTATGTTTTATGTCACATGATTTTGGACAAATCCATCAAGTCACCAAACATGATAAAGGGTCAACATTTTAAATCAACTCGTGAATTTTATTGAATATAGCTATGATCCCATCTTACCTTAATTTAGTGACATGAAAAAAATGTACTTATTATTATCAATAACTTAACAGCAGTTACAAGTTGTCCAGCGTAGGAATTCCTCACTGGACCGTAGTTTATAGAAAGACCCATAAAGGGAATAGAGTGCAATTTTAGATTTACCCTAAGATTGTCTTGTTTTGAAATGTTTCCCCCATTATAGAGCTCAGCCAAGCAGGAGCACAAGCTGTCCAAGACGGAGGGTACCACAGGCTCCCTCAACATGCCACATGGTCAAACGGACCTGAAGGTCAAACCAGACAACGTGAAGATCAAGGGCCTTCAAGCTAACGTGTCAATCCCTAAGGTAGGAATTGTGCCATGGAATTGTGCCAGGAAAAGTGTATTGGACTTAAACAGAATTTAAACTAATTTGAAGTGAAATTAGCCGGAGTCGACTGTAGTTCAATGCTGATTCCTAGAGTTGCATCTCTAATGTCCCAAAAATCTTTCTCTCTGGCTGTGCAGGTGAACCTGTGTCTGCTCCAGGCCTCTATAGAAGAATGTTCTCCCTTCAGCTCCAGTAAGAGCCACATCACACACGTCTCTCTGGTTGCTCTCTGCTTCGACAGGATCGTCACACAGTTTCGCATGAACAGGTAACCTCATTTCCACCAGCCTGCACCTGTCTCCTTAAGACAGACGCACACACACACAGTTACACCCTGTGCGTACCCTCTTGTCTGTCTCCACAGGGGCATAGTGGAGGAGACACCCAACACTGCAGAGCACGGCCGTCCCTCCGTAAACTTGGAGAAGTACGCCTCGGCCACCAAGATGCAGCCACAGTCTTCAGGCTCACTGCGCTCCAACGCCGGCATTGAGAAGGGCAAGGAGATCGCTGCCAAGCTTAACATCCACCGCATCCACTGCCAGCTACGAGGCCTGGATTCCAAAGGTGGGAATATGCTCTTTTTTTATTGAATGCTCTACAATGTGTTTTTTGAAACACCAGCCTGCACACCCAGCAGGCTGTCTATGACTGGAGTTAGAGACTTCTGCCCTAATATAATATTATGTGTTAGCCAGTTGTGAAGCAAAACTTTCAAATTTACTCATTTTTCCTGTCATGTGGTTAAGACATAGGGACATGTGCCATCACGGCCATCCCTTTTGAGAAGTCCAAAGTACTGTTCAGTCTGGAGGAAATAGATGAGTTTGCCCTTGTGGACGAGACTGAGAACTACGCGGCTGCAGACCTGGTCCGCACCGCCGCCTCCCTGGAGAAGTGGGGCTGGATCATGTTTGAGTGCGGAATCGAGAACCTCACCGTCAAAGGTAATTTGTCATTACGAAAGATATGCATATGCACTGTACATACACATTTAGATTAACTTTGAATTGACTGAATTAAAGTTGAATTGATTGAATTGATGTTATTAACCCCAACCCTGTAACACTTTTGCCTGATTGTGTGTGGATATGTGCAGGCGGACGTCAGTCGGGTGCAGTGCTGTACAGTGCGTTTGGCATGATGGGGCAGTCGGGTACTGGCGTGAACACTGGCATGTTCAAATCCAATGGCTCATCAGGCTCTCAGACGGGCAGCGGCTACAGCACTGATGTATCTGATGACAACCTGCCTAACGATGCCACAAGCCCCAACTCTGATGCCAACGGAAACGCAGACTCTGACGATCAGGTAACTCATCACTTTCAACTGTTGTACTTGATCCAACCTCATTTCAGTAACGGAAAGCGTTCAGACAAAATATAGACTTGCTTCTCTCTCTTGCTCCCCTCTCATTGGCCTCTGTGTGGTGTCAATTGCTCTTGCAGGATGAAGGGGTGGAGTCTGACGACCTGAAGAAGGACCTCCCCCCTATGCCCCCGCCCCCTGACTCCAGCAGCATGAAGCTCACCATCAAGGAGATCTGGTTCAGCTTCGCTGCCCCAACCAACGTTCGCTCCCCCTCCCAGGCCATCTCCAGGCAGCTGAATCTCCTGAGCACAGCGACACCGGCGATCGGAGCCTGGTTGGTCCCCATCGACCAGCTCAAGTCTTCTCTGCGTAAGCTGGACATGGAGGGCACCTTGAGAGTGTGTGCTGTCATGGGCTGCATCATGACTGAAGCCTTGGAGGTCAGTACTGCACAGGTTGAGGGCTCCAATGCATTTTATCCATTAATAATCCTATATTTTCACGTAATTGTGTATTTTTGTCTGTCTATATTCTGTCTGTATATTTTGTCTATTGCTGTCAGCACCATTTTACCAGGTCAATTCAGGGTACATGTAAATGTATTTAGCAAATAAAGGTAATTCTGAGTCTGCAGTGCATTCGGAAAGTATTCAGACCCCTTGACTTTTTCCACATTCTGTTACGTTACAGCCCTATTCTAAAATGGATGAAAAAAATAAATCCTCCTCAATATACACACACAATACCCCATTATGACAAAGCAAAAACAGGTTTTTAGAAATGTTTGCAAATGTATAATAAAAAATGCCCAAAATATACACATTTACAAACAGTGGCTTGCGAAAGTATTCACCCCCTTGGCATTTTACCTATTTTGTTGTCTTAAAACCTGGAATTAAAATAGATTTTGGGGGGGTTTGTATTATTTGATTTACACAACATGCCTACCACTTTGAAGATGCTAATTATTTTTTATCATGAAACAAACAAGAAATAAGATACACAAAAAATATTACTTGAGCGTGCATAACTATTCCCCCCCCCAAAGTCAATACTTTGTAGAGCCAGCAATTGCAGCAATTACAGCTGCAAGTCTCTTGGGGTATGTCTCTATAAGCTTGGCACATCTAGCCACTGGGATTTTTGCCCATTCTTCAAGGCAAAACTGCTCCAGCTCCTTCAAGTTGGATGGGTTCCGCTGGTGTACAGCTATCTTTAAGTCATACCACAGATTCTCAATTGGATTGAGGTCTGGGCTTTGTTTCCCTTAAACCACTCGAGTGTTGCTTTAACAGTATGCTTAGGGTCATTGTCCTGCTGGAAGATGAACCCCCGTCCCAGTCTCAAATCTCTGGAAGACTGTATTTAGCGCCATCCATCATTCCTTCAATTCTGACCAGTTTCCCAGTCCCTGCCGGTAAAAAAACATCCCCACAGCATGATGCTGTCACCATCATGCTTCACTGTGGGGATGATGTTCTCGGGGTGATGAGAGGTGTTGGGTTTGTGCCAGACATAGCGTTTTCCTTGATGGCCAAAAAGCTACATTTTTTAGTCTCATCTGACAAGATTACCATCTTCCATATCTTTGGGGAGTCTCCCACATGCCTTTTTTTTTCGAACACCAAACGTGTTTGCTTATTTTTTTCTTTAAGCAATGGCTTTTTTCTGGACACTCTTCCGTAAAGCCCAGCTCTGTGGAGTGTACCGCTTAAAGTGATTTTATGGACAGATACTCCAATCTCCGCTGTGGAGCTTTACAGCTCCTTCAGGGTTATCTTTGGTCTCTTTGTTGCCTCTGATTAATGCCCTCCTTGCCTGGTCCGTGAGTTTTGTGGGTGGCCCTCTCTTGGCAGGTTTGTTGTGGTGCCATATTCTTTCCATTTTTTAATAATGGATTTAATGGTGCTCAGTGGGATGTAAAAAGTTTCAGATGTTTTTTTTTATAACCCATCCCTGATCTGTACTTATCCACAACTTTTTCCCTGACCTCTTGGAGAGCTCCTTGGTCTTCATGGTGCCGCTTGCTTGGTGGTACCCCTTGCTTAGTGGTGTTGGGGAGAACAAGTATTTGACACACTGCCGATTTTGCAGGTTTTCCTACTTACAAAGCATGTAGAGGTCTGTAATTTTTATCATAGGTACACTTCAACTGTGAGAGACGGAATCTAAAACAAAAATCCAGAAAATCACATTGTATGATTTTTAAGTAATTCATTTGCATTTTATTGCATGACATAAGTATTTGATCACCTACCAACCAGTAAGAATTCCGGCTCTCACAGACCTGTTAGTTTTTCTTTAAGAAGCCCTCCTGTTCTCCACTCATTACCTGTATTAACTGCACCTGTTTGAACTCGTTACCTGTATAAAAGACACCTGTCCACACACTCAATCAAACAGACTCCAACCTCTCCACAATGGCCAAGACCAGAGAGCTGTGTAAGGACATCAGGGATAAAATTGTAGACCTGCACAAGGCTGGGATGGGCTACAGGACAATAGGCAAGCAGCTTGGTGAGAAGGCAACTACTGTTGGCGCAATTATTAGAAAATGGAAGAAGTTCAAGATGACGGTCAATCACCCTCGGTCTGGGGCTCCATGCAAGATCTCACCTCGTGGGGCATCAACGATCATGAGGAAGGTGAGGGATCAGCCCAGAACTACACGGCAGGACCTGGTCAATGACCTGAAGAGAGCTGGGACCACAGTCTCAAAGAAAACCATTAGTAACACACTACGCCGTCATGGATTAAAATATTGCAGCGCACGCAAGGTACTCCTGCTCAAGCCAGCGCATGTCCAGGCCCGTCTGAAGTTTGCCAATGACCATCTGGATGATCCAGAGGAGGAATGGGAGAAGGTCATGTGGTCTGATGAGACAAAAATAGAGCTTTTTGGGGTAAACTCCACTCGCCGTGTTTGGAGGAAGAAGAAGGATGAGTACAACCCCAAGAACACCATCCCAACCGTGAAGCATGGAGGTGGAAACATCATTCTTTGGGGAATGCTTTTCTGCAAAGGGGACAGGACGACTGCACCGTATTGAGGGGAGGATGGATGGGGCCATGTATCGCAAGATTTTGGCCAACAACCTCCTTCCCTCAGTAAGAGCATTGAAGATGGGTTGTGGCTGGGTCTTCCAGCATGACAACGACCCGAAACACACAGCCAGGGCAACTAAGGAGTGGCTCCGTAAGAAGCATCTCAATGTCCTGGAGTGGCCTAGCCAGTTTCCAGACCTGAACCCAATAGAAAATCTTTGGAGGGAGCTGAAAGTCCGTATTACCCAGCGACAGCCCCGAAACCTGAAGGGTCTGGAGAAGGTCTGCATGGAGGAGTGGGCCAAAATCCCTGCTGCAGTGTGTGCAAACCTGGTCAAGAACTACAGGAAACGTATGATCTCTGTAATTGCAAACAAAGGTTTCTGTACCAAATATTAAGTTCTGCTTTTCTGATGTATCAAATACTTATGTCATGCAATAAAATGCAAATGAATTACTTAAAAATCCTACAATGTGATTTTCTGGATTTTTGTTTTAGATTCCGTCTCTCACAGTTGTAGTGTACCTATGAAGTAGGAAAAGTAGTGTACCTATGAAGTAGGAAAAGTAGTGTACCTATGAAGTAGGAAAACCTGCAAAATCGGCAGTGTATCAAATACTTGTTCTCCCCACTGTATATTTTTACTGAGATCATGTGACAGATCATGTGACACTTAGATTGCACACAGGTGGACTTTATTTAACTAATTATGTTACTTCTGAAGGTAATTGGTTGCACCAGATCTTATTTAGGGGCTTCATAGCAAAAGTGGTGAATACATAATCACGCACCACTTTTCCGTTTTTGATTTTGTTGAATTTTTTTTAAACAAGTTATTTTTTTCGTTTCACTATTTTGTGTATGTCTATTACATAAAATCAAAATCTATTTAAGGTTGTAATGCAACAAAATAGGAAAAACGCCAAGGGGGATGAATACTTTTGCAAGGCACTGTATGTATTCAGACCCTTTACTCAGTACTTTGTTGAAGCACCTTTGGCAGCGATTACAGCCTCAAGTCTTCTTGGGTATGACTTTACAAGCTTATCACACCTGTATTTGGGGAGTTTCTCCCATTCTTCTCTGCAGATTCTCTCAAGCTGCACAGCTATTTTCAGGTCTCTGCAGAGATGTTCGATCGGGTTCAAGTCCGGGCTCTGGCTGGGCCACTCAAGGACATTGAGACTTGTCCCGAATCCACTCCTGCGTTTTGGCTGTGTGCTTAGGGTCATTGTCCTATTGAAAGGTGAATCTTCACCCCAGTCTGAGCACTCTGGAGCAGGTTTTCATCAAGGATCTCTCTATACTTTGCTCCGTTCATCTTTCCCTCGATCCTGACAAGTCACCCAGTCCCTGCCGCTGGAAAACATCCCCACAGTATGATGCTTCCACCACCATGCTTCACCGTAGGGATGGTGCCAGGTTTCCTGCAGATGTGACGCTTGGCATTCATGCCAAAGAGATCAGTCTTGGTTTCATCAGACCAGAGATCCTTGTTTCTCATGGTCTGAGAGTCCTTCAGGTGCCTTTTGGCAAACTCCAAGCGGGCTGTCATGTGCCTTTTACTGAGGAGTGGCTTCCATCTGGCCACTCTACCATAAAGGCCTGATTGGTGGAGTGCTGCAGAGATGGTTGTACTTTTGGAAGGTTCTCCCATCTCCACAGAGGAACTCTGGAGCTCTGTCAATGTGACCATCGGTTTCTTGGTAACCTCCCTAACCAAGGCCCTTCTCCCCCGATTTCTCAGTTTGGCTGGGCGAATCTTGGTGGTTCCAAACTTTTTCCATTTAAGAATGATGGAGGCCACTGTGTTCTTGGGGACCTTCAATGCTGCAGACATTTTCTGGTACCCTTCCCCAGATCTGTGCCTCTACACAATCCTGTGTCAGAGCTCTACGGCCCTTCGACCTCATGGCTTGGTTTTTGCTCTGACATGCACTGTCAGCTTTGGGACCTTTATATAGACAGATGTGTGCCTTTCCAAATCATATCCAATCAATTGAATTTACCACAGGTGGACTCCAATCAAGTTGTTGAAACATCTCAAGTATGATCAATGGAAACAGGATGCACCTGAGCTCAATTTCAAGTCTGATTGAAATCTGATTACTTATGTAGATAAGGGATTTCTGTTTTACATTTTTATACATTTGCTAACATTCTAATAACCTGTTTTTGCTTTGTCATTATGGGGTATTGTGTGTACATTGATGAAGATTTAAAAAATAAAATAAAATAAAAAATACATTTTAGAATAAGGCTGTAACGTAACAAAATGTGGAAAAAGGGGTCTGAATACTTTCCGAATGCACTGTGTATGAGACACATTCCCTTTTCTTTCCTTTGTTCTCTACAGAAAAAGAGTATCCACATCCCCTTCCGGAGCAAGTACAACAGGGTGACCAAGCGAGCACGCTACCTCCATGAGAACCCCTCTTGTCTGCTGTGTAACATCCTGCATCGCTACCTACAGCAGGCTGACTACGCAGTGATAGAGGAGGCCACTATGGTGAGACGTGTGTGTTTGCATTTAAAGGCTTGAGAACTTCAGTCTGTGCCATGATTGCCTGAATCAGGTTTGTTAGTGCTGGGCTGGAAGTAGCTCTCATGGATCTACCCTAAGTTAACTCCTAATTATCCATTTAACCCAACTCCTAATTATCCATTTAACCCATCTCATCTTGTCCTCTTTAGAATGACGGGCTGCCTGCCCTGGTGACCCTGAAAAAGGGTCTGGTGGCTCTGGCCCGTCAGTGGATGAAGTTTATTGTGGTGACCCAAGGCTTCAAGGCCATCGGCCTGATGAGGCCCAACCAGCTGCCCAAACCCAAGGAGACCCCCCTGCAGCAGACCTACCAGGTCCAGGGCCTGGACAACGGAGCTGCGCTGCAGAGTGACACCAGCGCCGACGGGGCCGAGTTCGAGTTCGACGCAGGTAGGAACCTTTGCCCTGAGTGTTTTTATTTATGATGAATATTCTGGTAAATGAATACGATAGAGACTTTATCAAAACAATTGTACTGAAAAGTCCCCTCACATGTTAATGAATTTGATGATGGGGATGACAATGCATGCAGTATGTTGGTCCAATGGGTTATATCATGTTGTAAATGCTGTCCAGCCACAGTGAGTGAACACACCATGCTGCTGGAGGGAGCATGCAGCCGCCCCCCGCCCACAGGAGACAAATCTGGAACGGTCAGTGGGGTGGAGATCATGAGGAAGCTGTCCAAGTCCCACACACACAGTGAATCTGCCCTCAAAATAAAGGTAAAGGTGTGTGTCTTAACTGGTTATCCACCTGTCTGTCTGCATTGTCTACTGAAGAAAAATATAAACGCAACAATTTCAATGATTTTACTGAGTTACAGTTTATATAAGGAAACCAGTCAATTTAAATAAATTCTATAGGCATTTATATATGGATTTCACATGACTGGGCAGGGGCGCAGCCATGGGTGGGCCTGGGAGGGAATAGGCCCACCCACTGGGGAGCCAGGCCCAGCCAATCATAATGTTTTTCCTCCACAAAAGGGCTTTATTATAGACAGAAATACTCCTCAGTTTCATCAGCTGTCTGGGTGGCTGGTCTCAGACAATCCCGCAGGTGACGAAACCGTATGTGGAGGTTCTAGGCTGCCGTGAAATGGTGTTTTTTACATTGGATAAAAGTAGAGACTCATAGCTACAAAATGGTATATCATACACTGCATTTGAGGAACAATGGGAAAGTAATTCTGCTTTGAAAGTTGATAAACTTGTAAACTCACTTTTGAGAACAAATCGCCTTTGAATGTTTTGATATCTAGTGAAGAGCTCTTTTTTGTCTACACCCATTCAGCATCATTCACACCCTCTTAACTTTAGCCCCACCCGTCTTGTTTCGCTCTTGGAGCGCACACCTGACGCTCTGGCCGATGATTTGCTTACTTCTGGATAACATGAAAACAGCCTAACCAACTCTGCTGGCAACAATTTCATTACACTTTTTTGCATACGTTTACTGACACCAACCATATTCAGTGGGTGTTGTACATATACCACGTTATGTTAGCTAGCTAGCTAACAGTACACTTTAGCTTGAAATTAAACCACTTTCTGTCAAAATTAGAAATGTGTAATATCTGAAAAAAATAGCTAGCTATCTTACCTGTATCATCATGCATGATGGACGCGTCTCCCTGTCAGGAATGCCATACCACGGTTGCCCTTAGTTGGAAGGTTGTTAGCTTTTTCTGTGGCTTAACCAACAAGGCTTGTAATTTTAGCAATTTTATTCATATTTACAGATGGCATACAAGTTTGTTATTAAGGCACATGAAAGTTCACATGTTCGAAAAGGTATTTCTGCCCAAGAAAATTGATAAAAAAATATTTTTACGTTCAAATGGCTCTCCTGTGAAGTCGTGACTTGCGACATACGCCTAGTTTCCTGAATCGGGTCACATTTTTGTTCAGTATATATGGGTGGACAGGGGCGACAGGGAAGTACCACTTTCCATTATACAATAGGAATGCATTTGTTTTCACACTATTGATATGGGTGTGTGTCTTCCTCAGGGCTCCCACCCATACCAGTCCCTGAGCTACACCAGCGGGGACACGGCGGCTGACTCTCCTGCCCATGTGAGTCGCGTGGGCATGCCTGCCAAGGACAGTCCCCGTAAGGAGAGTCTGTTGAGCTACCTGACTGGCAGCTTCCCCAGCCTGCACAACCTGCTGGAGGGTACACCCCAGAGGAACGAGCCCACCACCAAGAGCACAGGTAGACTGCCATTGTCCTTAGAACGTTACCATGGGATAGACCAGGGTTTCCCACACCTGGTTCAGACTTGGGTTGCCTTCCAATTCCATACCCTCGTCCCCAAAGTGTGAACATTGTCGAAAAGTATGGCTTATATATATTTATACTAGTTCTATTCCTTTTCGAGCCACAATGATAGAGAATTGGTAGAGAATTGGACTGCAACATTACATTACATGTTTGCGTCCCCCTTTAGGTAACAGTGTGGGCCCAGATGTATTGACGGAGCACCCCCTGCTGTCAGAGCCCTCTTCTGTCAGCTTCTACAACTGGATGTCCAACGCTGTGGGCAACCGGGGCGGAGGGAACGCTGTACCCCAGGAGTCCCCCATCAACCGCTCCCAGCACAACAGCCTGCAGACAGGTAGAGGGAATGTTTTGGGAATCTTAGGGGGGAATGTTGGTCAGCGAGCCGCTGTGCAGCTCGCTAACCAACCCCGAAGCTCACGGTAGAAGAATGTCAAAACAGGTCACACTAAGTGTCTGTTACCCATTGCTCCTCAGGCGTCACCTGTAACCTCCCCACCATCCCATCAGCATCAGACTTCAACACGGTGCTGTCCAGCGACCAGAACACTCTTGATGGAACACAGTCTCAACACTCTCAGCACAGCACCAGCCAGGATGACATAATGATGGCCGACATCGAGGAGGGCAATCAGTGTCCCGCCGCTGTGCAGCTCGCTGACGCACAGGTAACCTGTTGAGCGTGCGGGTGTTTGTGTTTGTGATAATTCTAATGATTCCCTCTCCCTTTCCTCAATTCACACAGGTTGTGTTCAAGCCTCTGCTGAGTCACACAGGGATCCAGGCGCAGGATACCACTCCTCTCAGCTACAAGATGTATTTTGGAGAGCACCTCTCCTTCTCCGGCACCTTGGAGTGTCTCAGAGCAGACATTGTGGACTCAGACACGTCCAAGGAGCGGAAGAACAAACGCTCCAAAAGGTAAATAAACCTTGTATCTAAATAAAGATAATGTATGCCTGGTTATTATTTGTCCCATTATCTACCACTCATAAGTAATCTTGCTCTCTACCCCTCTCCATCTCTCCCTGCAGACAGGGCATGCCTAACCTCCCTCCGCTGGAGTTCAAACCGGCCCTGCTGATCGAGACCTTCAGTCTAAACTCTGTGTTGATGGAGAAGTCTACCAGCACTGGACCCCCCAACTCCACGGCCGTTCCTTTCGCCTTCCACGACCTCAACCGGCGCCACTACAACACCTTCCACTGCGACTTCACCATCGCCTGCCAGGCCATCAGCCAGCGTGTGGATATGGCCCTGGTGCGCCTCATCCACCAGTTCAGTACCATGGTGGACGACATCAAAGCCACGCAGACAGACATCAAGCTGAGTCGCTACACAGCCGGCTCCACCTCCCCCACGCCCACCTTCAAGGCAAGGCCCTACCGACACTTCCGCTCTTCTGACTTCAGCCGCAGCTCGCGGGGAAGCATCAACGGAGCCGGGCGGAGTGGGGCTGGCGGCGGCGGGAACACGGCTCAGAGAAGCAAGCGAGGTGGAGGAGGGGGTCAACCACCCAACGGCCCCCCTTCAGGACTGGACTCACTGGGTAGGAGGGAGCCCCGGGGACGCAACACGCTGGGTCGCTCGGAGCGTCGGACCTCCAAGGTACATCAACCAGTATGTGTCTTCATTTTGGAATGTTTTATGTACACTGAACAAAAATAGAAATGCAACATGCAACAATTTCAAAGATATTTCTGAGTTACAGTTCATATAAGGAAATCAGTCAATTTAGATAAATAAATTGGGCCCTAATCTATTGATTTCACATAACTGGGAATACAGATATGCATCTGTTGGTCACAGAAGGTATGGGCGCGGATCAGGAAACCAGTCAGTATCTAGTGTGACCACCATTTGCCTTAATGCAGTGCATAGAGTTGATCAGGCTGTTGACTGAGGCCGGTAAATGTTGTCCTACTCCTCTTCAATGGCTGTGCAAAGTTGCTGGATATTGCCGGGAACTGTAATACACTGTCGTACACGTCGATCCAGACCATCCCAAACATACTCAATGGGGGACATGTCTGGTGAGTGTGCAGGCCTTATAAGAACTGGGACATTTTCAGCTTCAGTTTTTGTATTCATTTTGTATTACATGTTTTGGTGTGTCCTTGCAACATGGGGCCGTGCATTATCATGCTGAAACATAAGGTGAATGGCGGATGAATGGCACGACAATGGGCCTCAGGATCTCATCACGGTATCTCTGTGCATTCAAATTGCCATCGATACAATACAATTGTGTTCATTGTCCGTAGCTTGTGCCTGCCAAGACCATAACCACATCGCCACCATGGAGCACTCTGTTCACAACGTTGACATCAGCAAACCGCTCGCCCAAACAACGCCATACACGCTGTCTGCCATCTACCTGGTACAGTTGAAACCTGGATTCATCCCTGAAGAGCACACTTCTCCAGCGTGCCAGTGGTCATCGAAGGTGGCATTTGCCCGCTGAAGTTGATTACGACGCCGAACTGCAGTCAGGTGAAGTCCCTGGTGAGGACGACAAGCAGATTCTTTGGTTGTGCAAAACCACAGTTTCATCAGCTGTCTGGGGGGCTGGTCTCAGACGATCCCACAGGTGAAGAAGCTGGATGTGGAGGTCCTGTGCTGGTGTGCTTACACATGGTCTGCGGTAGTGAGGCCGGGTTGGACGTACTGCCAAATTCTCTAAAACGATGTTGGAGGCGGCTTATGGTAGAGAAATTAACATTAAATTCTCTGGCAACAGCTCTGTTGGACATTCCAGTAGTCAGCATGCCAATTGCATACTCCCTCAAAACTTGAGCTGTCTGGCATTGTATTGTGTGGCAAAACTGCACATGTTATAGTGACCTTTTATTGTCCCCAGCACAAGCTGCACCTGTGTAATAATCATACTGTTTAATCAGCTTCTTGATATGCCACACTTGTCAGGTGGATGTATTATCTTGGCAATGGAGAAATGATCACTAACAGGGATGTCAACAAATTTGTGCACAAAGTTTGAGAGAAAAGCTTTTTGTGCGTATAGAACATTTCTAGGATCTTTTATGTCAGCTCATTAAACATGGGACCAACACTTTACATGTTGCGTTTATATTTTTGTTCAGTATATATTTCTCAGTGATCTATCAGATGATGTATGCTCTGTTTCTATTGGTACATTTAATGAATCTATTGATGAAGGTGTCGCGGAAGGGCTCTCGGGACGTGGCTGACCACACAGCCATCCAAATGGATGATTCCGACTCCATCACAGTGTCAGAGCAGAGCGAGCCCTCTGCAGAGTGCTGGCAGAACATGTACAAGCTGCTCAACTTCTACTCACTCATCTCTGACCCAACGGGTATCCTGGAGAAGAGCTCCCCTGAGAACTGCATCTCGGGTAAGGCTCTCTCTCTCCCTCACCCATCTCTAGCCCCTACCCCCTAGGCACTTAGAAATATCAATTATTAATAGTATTTTTTGTGTGTGATCTGTGCAGACGGTGGCCGCAGTCCCTCGGAGCCCCTGTGCAGGGTGATCTTTGAGAACGAGCAGGAGGACCCCACCACCCCCACTAACAAGCCCCCATCTGGGCTAGGTGCTGGGGGCAGACGGCGCAGCCTGGTGAGTTCTGAGCCACAGCACGTCACCCTCATCGTGTTTGGCATCGGCATGGTGAACCGCACCCACCTGGAGGCCGACATCGGGGGCCTGACCATGGAGGCAGAGCTGAAGAAGATCCACGGCAGCTTCACACTCAAGGAAAAGATGAAGGGTGAGGCTCTTAGTAGTGATGCGTGGGTTGACTCATAACCTGCAGTCCCTGCGGTTATATCCGTGGGGCGGGCATGTTTAGGATTATTAAATATTGTGTGGATGAAGGGCGGGTAGGTGGCAGGCGGGTTGAGTGAAGAGAAAACAATAGCCTACCTGAAAACATCCATAAATGTCTCATTCTTTTGCAATTATTTTGCAATTTATACAGGCTACATTACTGAGTTACAGTAATGTAACATGTGTTTGGCGCCGACAGAGATGGACGCCTCGCTTCGCGTTCTTAGGAAACTATGCAGTATTTCGTTTTTTTATGTATTATTTCTTACACTGTTACCCCAGGAAATCTTAAGTCTTATCACATACAGCCAGGAGGAACTTTTGGATATAAGAGCAACGCCAACTTACCAACATTATGACCAGGAATACGACTTTCCCGAAGCGGATCCTCTGTTTGGACCACCACCCAGGACAATGGATCGGATCCCAGTAGGCGACCCAAAATAACGGCGCCGCAGACGGAGCGGTCTTCTGGTCAGGCTCCGTAGACAGGCACACCGCCCACCGCTCCCGAGTATACTACTCGCCAATGTCCAGTCTCTTGACAACAAGGTAGACGAAATTCGAGCAAGGGTTGCCTTCCAGAGAGACATCAGAGATTGTAACATTCTTTGTTTCACGGAAACATGGCTCACTCGGGATGCGTTATCAGTGTCGGTACAGCCACCCGGTTTCTTCACACATCACGCCAACAGAAACAAACATCTATCTGGTAAGAAGAAGGGCGGGGGTGTATGCCTTATGATTAACGAGTCGTGGTGTGATCATAACAACATACAGGAACTCAAGTACTTTTGTTCACCTGACCTATAATTCCTTACGATCAAATGCCGACCGCATTATCTACCAAGAGAATTCGATTATAATCACAGCCGTGTATATCCCCCCCAAGCAGACACCTCGACGGCCCTGAAAGAACTTCATTGGACTCTATGTAAACTGGAAACCATATATCCTGAGGATGCATTTATTGTAGCTGGGGATTTTAACAAGGCTAATCTGAAAACAAGGCTCCCTAAATTTTATCAGCATATTGAATGCGCGACCCGGGCTGGCAACACTCTGGATCATTGCTACTCTAATTTCCGCGACGCATACAAAGTCCTCCCTCGCCCTCCTTTCGGCAAATCTGACCACGACTCCATTTTGTTGCTCCCAGCCTATAGACAGAAACTAAAACAGGAAACGCCCGTGCTCAGGTCTGTCCAACGCTGGTCCGACCAGTCTGATTCCACGCTTCAAGATTGCTTCGATCACGTGGACTGGGATATGTTACGGATAGCATCAGATAATAACATTGATGTATACGCTGATTCGATGAGCAAGTGCATCGGTGATGTGGTACCCACGGTGACTATTAAATCCTTCCCCAACCAGAAACTGTGGATTGATGGCAGCATTCGTGCAAAACTGAAAGCGTGAACCACTGGTTTTAATCATGGTAAGGCGACCGGAAACATGACCGAATACAAACAGTGTAGCTAGTCCCGCTGCAAGGCAATCAAACAAGCTGAGTGTCAGTATAGAGACAAAGTAGAGTCGCAATTCAACGGCTCAGACACAAGACATATGTGGCAGAGTCTACAGTCAATCACGGACTACAAAAAGGAAACCAGCCCCGTCACGGACACCGATGTCTTGCTCCCAGACAAAATATACAACTTCTTTGCTCGCTTTGAGGACAAGACAGTGCCACTGACACGGCCCGCTACCAAAACCTGCGGGCTCTCCTTCACCACAGCCAACGTGAGTAAAACATTTAAACATGTTAACCCTCGCAAGGCTGCCGGCCCAGACGGCATCCCTAGCCGCGTCCTCAGAGCATGCGCAGACCAGCTGGCAGGTGTGTTTACGGACATATTCAATCAATCGATATCCCAGTCTGCTGTTCCCACATGCTTCAAGAGGGCCACCATTGTTCCTGTTCCCAAGAAAGCTAAGGTAACTGAGCTAAACGACTATCGCCCCATAGCACTCACTTACGTCATCATGAAGTGCTTTGAGAGACTAGTCAAGGATATCACCTCCACCCTACTTGACACCCTAGATCCACTCCAATTTGCTTACCGCCCCAATAGGTCCACAGACAACGCAATCGCAACCACACAGACAGCGTCGTGAATAAGGCGCAACAGCGCCTCTTCAACCTCAGGAGGCTGAAGAAATTTGGCTTGTCAAGAAAAACACTCACAAACTCTTTTACAGATGCACAATCGAGAGCATCCTGTCGGGCTGTATCACCGCCTGGTACGGCAACAACCGTAAGGCTTTCCAGAGTGTAGTGAGGTCTACACAACGCATCACCGGGGGCAAACCACCTGCTCTCCAGGACACCTACACCACCCAATGTCACAGGAAGGCCAAAAAGATCATCAAGGACAACAGCCACCCGAGCCACTGCCTGTTCACCCCGCTATCATCCAAAAGGCGAGGTCAGTAGAGGTGCATCAAAGCTGGGACCGAGAGACTGAAAAACAGCTTCTATCTCAAGTCCATCAGACTGTTAAACAGCCACCACTAACATTGAGTGGCTGCTGCCAACATACAGACTCAAATCTCTAGCCACTTTTATAATTACCATTTTGATGTAATAAATGTATCACTAGTCACTTAAACAATGCCACGTTATATAATGTTTACATACCCTACATTACTCATACCTGTTCGGCCATCGCTCATCCATATATTTATATGTACATATTCTTAATCATTCCTTTACACTTGTGTGTATAAGGTAGTTGTTGTGAAATTGTTACATTACTTGTTAGATATTACTGCATGGTCAGAACTAGAAGCACAAGCATTTCACTGCGCTCGCATTAACATCTGCTAACCATATGTATGTGACCAATAAAATTTGATTTGATTTGATACATTGAGGTTTTTCTTTCATTATTTTAGGCTATCTGACATTAGAGCGTAAGTCTAAGCTTCAGGGCCTAACTGTACATGTGCCAAATAGCCTACACTCCAATTGCCAAATGCTTTTGGGTACGGGCATAATAACTTAATGTAGATCCACAGAGGGGGAAAAAAAGGACAATGTCAGAGTTGAATTCAATAAGAGAAAAGCTGCGAAATAAAGAGAAGGGAGGGCAAGAAAAGTCATGTTTAGGAGCGATTTAATGAAGTTGTAATAAAGGATGATTGTATTGCCGGGTATGTTATGTGTGATTGTGAGAAGCTATACAAATTCAACAGTCACACGATGGGGACTTCAAATAGGGCTATGGCACGTCAAGGGAACTGTAGCCTGCTGTTCAGATCGGTTAAATTGAAACTGAAATCTGTACTGTAACTGTAGGGGTATAACCTCTGACATAGCCTTAATGTTAACTCCTGCAGAATTAAGCATTTCTTGCAGTAAAATTATATACCAAAGAAGCAGGGATGCCAGAGAACTTGACCGATTTCAACTGAATTGAAGCATTCATTCTACCGATTTATGGTATTGTTCTGGTGAGCAAGGGTTTATATAGTCTTCTAGGTCAACATATAATGACAGAAGATAAGCTGCTTGTATCTAATTGTAGACATGTTGACAAACAAATAGCCTTCCAAAATGTCAGAAATGATAAACAGAAACATATCTAAATCAGGCAAATAAAATCATGCACCCCCTGTCAAAAATGCTTACGTTGTCTCTGACTGTAGACTACAGCGCATTTTCTATATTAGCAAGTTATGGTCGGGTGCGAGCCTCAGATTTTCACTTTATCACATTATAGTCGGGCGGTTGCGGATCGGTTATTAACAATTGCGGGCCGGTGCGGGTGAACAAACCGGTGACCCGCGCACCATTAGCTCTTGGTTTACGTCACTAGTTCAATACACTGCCTCTTTGTATTACATTTTGCAGTACCTTATCTGGATGATAACTCCAAAATCTGTTTTCAGACATACTGCACCAGAAGATGACAGAAACGTGTGCATCAGCCCACATAGGAGGAGTAAACATTGTGCTCCTGGAGGGTATAACGCCAGACATTCAGTAAGTACTGCTCAAATTTAGGCACATAGCTGCTTCATTTGCATTTTTGTATTGAGGTTTGAAGTTTGATAGTGTGCATTTGGTCTCTGTGAATTGTAAGACCTAAAATAACCTTTCTAGTTCATTTGCCTGTCATTTTGATAACTTGTCAAATTAATTATATGGAACGTTTTCATTTCCTACCCCACTGTCCCATTGATTGTATGTCAACATACTGTATGAGTTATTCCTACAGTTACTTCACAGTAATCAAATCCTAGAAATATTCAAATTACTGCAAATATTCTGCTGGCATCACTGGAAATACTTTTGGCAGGCGAAGGAAGGTGGATAGATATTCTAATCTAGTCTGTTGTCAGTATCTCTGCGTGAATACTCAATTTCTCTTTTTTTACTTTCCCTGCTTTCTCTTCCATCGTTTTACATAGACTGGAGGATTTCCCTACATCTCCTACCAGCACAGCCAAACAAGAGTTTCTGTATGTGTTTATAACTACTGCACCTTGGCACATCATTGCAATGCCACAGTAGTACCTAGTTAAAACACAACTATCATTTTGTCTGGAGTCTGTGGTAACGCAGTGTTTCTTCAGTGTACAGCTCTAGCTTTGTTATTGTCCTTCATCGTGTTAGATTGGTAATCCCCCACTGTCCTTTTCTCCTGTTTCTGTGTTCCTTCCTTCATGTGTATGGCGGGTAGAGTATCTTTATAGATCAGCTATATCGCAGCGATTCATCCTGTAATCGGGATCTAATTTATTGTTGATTTTTTGGCAACGTAATGGATGAGCCTATAAAACCCTCTAATTCTTATGTCCCCATAACATGGATGTCGTTATGTGCTTCTTCGTGTGTAGTATGCCTGCTGTCTAACAAAAATGACCCAAACACTGTTTGTACATTGTTGTTCTATAGATGTTGTCCTGTCTTAACCTGTTGTCAAACAGTCATATTAGAATCCCTGACACTCTACTCCGCCCATTCCAGAACGGTTGTGAAATGCAACGTAGCTAAGTCCCAGGCCCTGTACAGCGCTCAGCGGGGCCTGAAGACCAACAACGCAGCTGTGTTCAAGGTGGGCGCCATCATGATCAACATCCCACAGCACCCAGCCACGCTGCACAGCATGATGGTCCGTAGCTCCCATCAGCTCTCAAAGCAGATCTCCGACCTCATCCGCCAGCCGTCCAACGTGTGAGTCTAGGAGGAAATTGTTGTATTATTCATAAGATATTGTATTATTTAAACTTTGAGTCCCATTGAAATCTATAGGTATCTCCTAGGTGAGCCCCTCCCAAGAACTGGGGCTGGGTAGGCAGAACTGCTTGCTCAGTGTGGTCCTCACCTATGTGTCTAGTATGACAGGAAAGCATTTCAGTGAGAAAACCATTTTCTTTCCTCTGAATTTCCATCATGGACTAAGCAAAACTTCTTCATCTTGAACTATGTTATTTTTTTCTTTTAGGTCACCCCCCAACAGGGAAGACACCCCCACCCCTCAGCCCTCTGACAAGGCGTCCAGCATCAACCAGACCCCCGTGGAGGCCAATGAGTTCCCCCAGCTGCCAGAGGGTCTGGAGAAGAAGCCCATCGTCCTCAAGTTCAGCGCTATGATGGACGGCATCACCATAGGAGCAGCCCTTTTGCCCTCCCTCAAGGCTGAGTACAAGATGGGCCGCATGAAGAGTCACGGCATGACAGGTACAGTGCCTTCAGAAAGTATTCATACCCCTTGATTTATTCCAGATTGTGTTGTTACAGCCTGAATTAAAAATGTATTAAATAGATTTGAAAAAGTTAAAACATGTTTTTAGAAATGTTTGCAATATTATTGAAAATTAAATTAAGAAATATCTAATTTACAGTACCAGTCAAAAGTTTGGACACACCACCTCAAGGGTTTTTCTTTATTTTTACTATTTTCTACATTGTAGAATAATAGTGAAGACATCAAAACTATGAAATAACACATATGGAATCATGTAGTAACCAAAAAAGTATATGTATACAAAAATATATTTTGGATTCTTCAAAGTAGCCCCCCTTTGCCTTGATGACAGCTTTGTACGCTCTTGGCATTCTCTCAACCAGCTTCACCTGGAATGCTGTTCCAACAGTCTTGAAGGAGTTCCTACATATGCTGAGCACTTGTTGGCTGCTTTTCCTTCACTCTGCGGTCCAACTCATCCCAAACCATCTCAATTGGTTTGAGGTCGGGTGATTGTGGAGGCCAGGTCATCTGATGCAGCACTCCATAAACTCTCCTTCTTGATCAAATAGCCCTTACACAGCCTGGAGGTGTGTTTTGGGTCATTCTCCTGTTGAAAAATAAAGTATAGTCCCACTAAGCGCAAACCAGATGGGATGGCGTATCGCTGCAGAATGCTGTGGTAGCCATGCTGGTTAAGTGTTATTTGTATTCTAAATAAATCACAGACCGTGTCACCAGCAAATAACCCCCACACCATCACACCTCTATGCTTCACGGTGGGAACCACACATGCGGAGGTCATCCGTTCACCTAAAACTGTATCTCACAAAGGCATGGCGGTTAGAACCAAAAATCTAAAAATTTGGACTCATCAGCCCAAATTACAGATTTACATTGGTCTAATGTCCATTGCTCGTGTTTCTTGGCCCAAGCAAGTCTCTTCTTCTTATTGGTGTACTTTTGTAGTGGTTTATTTTCAGCAATTCGGCCATGAAGGCCTGATTCACGCAGTCTCCTCTGAACAGTTGATGTTGAGATGTCTGTTTTTTTAGTTTTTTTAATATGATTAAAAAATTAAAAAATAAACTTTATTTTTTATCTTTATTTAACTAGGCAAGTCAGTTAAAAACAAATTATTATTTACAATGACGGCCTACACCGGCCAAACCCAGACGATGCTGGGCCAATTGTGCGCCGCCCTATGGGACTCCCATTCACAGCCGGTTGTGATACAGCCTGGATTCGAACCAGGGTGTCTGTAGTGACGCCTCTAGCACTGAGATGCAGTGCCTTAGATCACTGTGTCACTCGGGAGCCCACTGTTACTTGAACTCTGTGAAGAATTTATTTGGGCTGCAATCTGAGGTGCAGTTAATTGCTGATTTCTGAGGCTGGTAAGTCTATTGAACTTATCCTCTGCTGCAGGGGTAACTCTGGGTCTTCCTTTCCTGTGGCGGTCCTCATGAGAGACAGTTTAATCATATAGCTTCATGGCTTAATGTAATGATGGACTGTCATTTCTCTTTGCTTATTTGAGCTGTTCTTGCCATAATATGGACTTGGTCTTTTACCAAATAGGGCTATCTTCTGTATACCACACCTACCATGTCACAACACAACTGATTTGCTCAAACGCATTAGGAAGGAAAGAAATTCCAAATATTAACTTTTAACAAGGCACACCTGTTAATTGAAATGCATTCCAGGTGAAGCTGGTTGAGAGAATGCCAAGAGTGTGCAAAGCTATCATCAAGGAAAAGGGTGGCTAATTTGAAGAATTTCAAATATAAAATATATTTGGATTTGTTTAAAACTTCTTAGGGCTGCAATCCCGTTAACGGGATCGATATGACAACAGCCAGTGAAAGTGCAGGGCGCCAAATTCAAACATCAGAAATCTCATAATTAAAATTCCTCAAGCATACAAGTATTTCACACCATTTTAAAGATACACTTCTTGTTAATCCCACAACAGTGTCCGATTTCAAAATGGCTTTACAGCGAAAGCACCACAAATTATTATGTTAGGTCACCGCCAAATCACAGAAAAACACAGCCATTTTTCCAGTCAAAGACAGGAGTCACAAAAAGCAGAAATAGAGATAAAGTGAATCACTAACCTTTGATGATCTTCATCAGAAGACACTCATAGGACTTCATGTTACACAATAGATATATGTTTTGTTCGATAAAGTTCATATTTATATCCAAAAACCTCAGTTTACATTGGCGCCATGTTCAGAAATGCTTCCAAAATATCTGGAGAAATTGCAGAGAGCCACATCAAATAACAGAAATACTCATCATAAACTTTGATGAAAGATACATGTTTTACATAGAATTAAAGATAAACTTGTTCTTAATGCAACCGCTGTGTCAGATTTCAAAAAAGCTTTACGGAAAAAGCAAACCATGCAATAATCTGAGGTCGGCACTCAGAGCTCAATCAAGACAAAAATATATCCACCATATTGTGCAGTCAACAGAAGTCAGAAATAACATTATAAATATTCACTTACCTTTGATGATCTTCATCAGAATGCACTCCCAGGAATCCCAGTTCCACAATAAATGTTTGATTTGTTCGGTAATGTCCATCATTTATGTCCAAATAGCTACTTTTGTTAGCGCGTTTGGTAAACAAATCCAAAGTCACGAAGCACGTTCACAAAAAGCAGATGAAATGTCGAAAAGTTCCGTAACAGTCAGTAGAAACATGTCAAACGATGTATTGAATCAATCTTTAGGAGGTTTTTAACATAAATCTTCAATAATGTTCCAACCGGAGAATTCCTTTGTCTTCAGAAGTGCGATGGAACAGAGCTCGCTCTCACATGAACGCGCCTGGTCAGCGCATGTTCAGGTCATGATAGACCTTACTCAATCCCCTCTCATTCGGCCCCCCTTCACAGTACAAGCATCAGACAAGGTTCTAAAGACTGTTGACATCTAGTGGAAGCCGTAGGATGACCCATGACCCACAAAATGACCCATATCCCACTGTGTATTCGATAGGCGATGAGTTGAAAACCTACAAACCTCAGATTTCCCACTTCCTGGATAGATTTTTTTCTCGGGTTTTTGCCTGCCATATGAGTTCTGTTATACTCACAGACATCATTCAAACAGTTTTAGAAACTTCAGAGTGTTTTCTATCCAATACTAATAATAATATGCATATATTAGCAACTGGGACTGAGGAGCAGGCAGTTTACTCTGGGCACCTCTGGGCACCTTTTCATCCAAGCTACTCAATACTGCCCCTGCAGCCATAAGAAGTTTAAAAAAAAACATTGGTTACTACATGATTTCATATGTGTTATTTCATAGTTTTGATCTTCACTATTATTCTACAATGTAGAAAATAGTAAAAATAAAGTAAAACCCTGGAATGAGTAGGTGCGTCCAAACTTTTGACTGGTACTATAAGTATTCACACCCCTTTGCTATGACACTCCAAATGTAGCTCATGTGCATCCAATTTCCGTTGATCATCCTTGAGATGTCACTACAATTTGATTGGAGTCCACCTGTGGCTAATTCAATTGTTTTGACATTTAGAAAGAAGCACACCTGTCTGTATAAGGGCCCACAGTTGCCAGTGCGTGTCAGAGCAGAAACTATACACTGAAGTCCAAGGAACTGTCCTTGGATCTCCAAGATATAATTGTTATGCACTACATGTACATGCCTCGTCGAACATCTCATTCCAACATCGTGGGCATTAATATGGAGGTGGTCCCTCCTTTGCTGCTATAACAGCCTCCTCTCTTCAGGGAATGCTTTCTACTAGATGTTGGAACATTGCTGCGGGGACTTGTTTCCATTCAGCCACAAGCATCAGTGACATTGTGTACTGATGTTGGGCGATTAGGCCTGGCTCGCAGTCGGTGTTCCAATTCATCCCAAATGTGTTTGATGGGGTTGAGATCAGGGCTCTGTGCAGGCTAGTCAAGATCTTCTACACCGATCTTGACAAACCATTTCTGTATGGACCTCGCTTTGTGCACAGGGCCATTGTCAGGCTGAAACAGGAATGGGTCTTCCCCAAAATCGTCTAGAATGTCTTTGTATGCTGTAACTTTAAGATTTCCCTTCACTGGAACTAAGGGACCGAGCCCAAATCATGAAAAATAGCCCCATTATTCCTCCTCCACCCAACTTTACAGTTGGCACTATGCATTGGGGAAGGTAGTGTTCTCCTGGCATCCGCCAAACCCAGATTCGTCCGTCGGACTGCCAGATGGTGAAGCATGATTCATCACTCCAGAGAACGAGTTTTCACTTCTCCAGATTCCAATAGCGGCGAGCTTTACACCGTTACGCATGGTGATCTTAGGCTTGTATGCGGCTGCTCGGCCATGAAAACCCATGTCATGAAGCTCCAAACGAACAGTTCTTGTGCTGACGTTGCTTCCAGAGGCAGTTTGGAACTTGGTAGTGAGTGTTGCAAATGAGGACAGACTATTTTTACGCGCTACACGCTTCAGCACTCAACGGTCCTGTTCTGTGAGCTTGTGTCGCCTACCACTTCGCGGCTGAGCTGTTGTTGCTCCAAAACGTTTCCACTTCCACACAATAACAGCACTTACAGTTGACCGGGGCAGCTCTAGGAAGGCAGAAATTTGACGAACTGACTTGTTGGAAAGGTGGCATCCTATGACGGTGCCACGTTGAAAGTCAGTCACTGAGCTCTTCAGTACGGGCCGTTCTTCTACCAATGTTTGTCTTTGGAGATCCCATGGCTGTGTGCTCAATTTTATACACCTGTCAGCCACGAGTGTGACTGAAATAGCCAAATCCACATACTTTTGGCCATGTAGTGTATCTGGGGAATGGTATAAAACCATTTCTAGAGTGTTGAAAGTTTCCAAGAGCACAGTGGTCTCTATCATTGGAAATGGAAAAAGACTCTGCCAAAGGCTGGCCATCCGACCAAACTGAGCAACCGGGCAAGAAGGACCTTGGTCAGGGTGGTGACCGAGAACCTAATGACCACTCTGACAGAACTACAGAGTTCCTTGGCTGAGATGGGAGAACATGCCAGAAGGGCAACAGTCTCTACAGCTCTTCACCAACCTGGGCTTTATAGAAGAGTTTCCAGACGGAAGCCTCCTTTAGAAAAAGGAACATGACAGCATGCCTTGAGTTTTTAAAAAGGCACTTGAATCGCATTGAAAATCTGTGGAAAGACTTGAAGATTGCTGTTCACTGCCGCTCCCCATCTAACTTAACAGAGTTCGAGAAAATCTGAAAGGAAGAATGGGAGAAAATCCCCAAATCCAGATGTGCAAAGCTGATACAGACATACCCAAGACGACTCAAAGCTATAAACTCTGCCATAGGTTATTCTACAAAGCATTGATTCAGGGGTATGAATACTTATGTAAATTAGATATTTCTGTATTTAATTTTCAATAAATGTGTAAAAATGTATGAAAACATGGGGTATTGTGTGTAGATGGTTGAGAGAATCTATTTAATCCATTTTGAAATTGGGCTGTAACACAACAAAATGTGGAATAAGTCCAGGGCTATGAATACTTTTTGAAGGCACAGTAGTTAGCACCCAACTTTAACCTCCGACTGGGGTAATGGGATATTGTACTTGTATTATGAGGATCTTATTATTTGTGATCTGACAATGCATCTTAATTTAATTCTGAGTGTATTGATAAACTCATTGTTCTCTGCAGGAGCCCAGACAAGGTTCACGTTCGAGCTGCCCAACCACAAGCTGTGTTTCCAGTCCAAGGTGTCTCCGGTGGACACCATGTCCGCCATGCCACCCTCGGCCAACCTCAACCTCCCGCCAGTCACCATGTCTGGAGAATACATAATGGAGGACCACGAGGGCCACTCGGATTTTACTGACGACTTCCCAATCCCCATGAAGCAGGGCAACTACCTCCAGGGGAATTACCTGCGCTGTGTGGCTGAGGTGAGGCTGCCATATTCAAGTAGAGTAGCTCCGGTATTGCAGACTATACCTTTTATTAATATAAAATATATGTCAACACAGTTTTGTTCTATTTTGATTGTTTGTTCATTTGTTTGGATATTATTTGAGCTAGATATAAATTGGCGTCGTGCGTAATGCTCATGCGGGATGAAATGTGTATATATTTGTGGATGTGAGTACTCAGTCCGTTGGGCCTGACGAAGATACTTGTGAATCGAAACATTGTCAATAAAGTAGTAATTGGCAGCATATTCAGTCTGTGGGCCTTTCTGTTATTTTCATTGATTTCAATCCCCCTTCACGTAGATTGGTTCTTTTGAGCACAACCTCACCACTGACCTCCTGAACCACCTGGTGTTCCTGCAGAAGGTTTTCATGAAGGAAGTCAATGAGGTCATCCAGAAAGTATCAGGTCTGTCCCGCTGTATAACACAAGGACATTGAAAGTTGTTGTTGTGTTTCAGTATTTTGCTTAGACACTTTGGGTTAAATGTTTGTCTATGCAGGAGGAGAGCAGCCCATCCCTCTGTGGAATGAGCACGACATCTCAACAGACGCTGACAAGCCCAAGATTTTGCTCTACTCACTCAGTCTGATGTTTAAGGTACCAGTATTTAAAACAAGAAATGTGCTGCAGTTTACATTCTTGTTACTTATTGCTTCAGTACGGGAAAGAAACTGATGACTTTTTCCTGAATTCTTGTGGTTTGCAGGGAATCCAGATGACAGCCACCACTCCATCCATGAGAGCGGTGCGCTTCGAGACAGGGCTGATAGAGCTGGAGCTCTCCAACAGGATCCAATGTAAAGCCCAGCCCGGCGGCAGCAGCAGTTACCTCAAACTGTTTGGGAAGTGCCAAGTGGACCTGAACCTCGCCCTGGGCCAAATAGTCAAGCACCAGGTAGGCTACAGCGAATTAATATAGGTTGTGTTTGTTTCAATTAGCTGCTGCAATCAGATTCCTCCTTTTGAGGATCAACAAAGTACTGTGTCTGCCCCTGTTTTGTGAGATATAACTATTTATTTATTCCACAGGTGTACGAGGAGGCGGGTTCAGACTTCCACCAGGTGGCCTACTTCCGCACTCGTATTGGCTTACGGAACGCCCTTCAGGAGGAGATCAGTGGCTCCTCAGACAAAGAGGCAGTACTCATCACTCTCAACCGGCCAATCGTCTTTGCTCAGCCTGTGGCCTTTGACAGAGGTCAGGCCTTATTAAGTTTTCAGATTCTCGGAATCTAATTCTCTAAATTGCATAAACTCCCCAACAAAATCATTATGGAAAACTTCATCACTGATTCCTTTCTCGTTGCAGCTGTACTCTTCTGGCTGAACTACAAGGCAGCCTACGACAACTGGAACGAGCAGCGTCTGGCATTGAACAAAGACATCCACATGGCCACCAAGGAGGTGGTGGACAAGCTGCCGGGCATCCAGCAGACCTCAGCCCAGGCCTTCAGCACCCTGTTCCTACAGCTCACCGTCAACGACCTTGGAATCTGTTTGCCCATCACTAACAACTCACTGGTAGGAGGAGAAGGATGATCTTAAAAATGTGGTCCTTTATTTTGCACCCTAATGTTTTCGGGAGAAAGCCTTTGCAATGTGGCATGTTAAAATGGTATATAATTTTTAAGTACTGTATATTAATGCATGTTGCAAGTTGGGGCTTGTAGAGAAAGAGGGCACACGTCTTGGACACACAATGTTACTAAGAATAGTTACATATTACAAATAATAGTTATTACATTACTGTGTATTTTACTACAACAACCCTGACGGTGCTAAATTTAGTCTTTGACCCTTAGACCCATTTTTTGTTTGTGTTTTTCTGTTTCAGACCTTGTCCTGAAACTGTTTGTGTGTTACATTGATATGAGCTAAATTGTAAGAAATATGCTTGTCTGAAAGTGGCACACAGTGTGAGTAATCATCAAATCATGGGTCATCTCGTTCGCAAAAGAGCTGATCCAATGTTTTCTCAAATGGGTTATTCTTTTTTACAACCATTTTTTGTCACAATGTTCATTTGAATCAGAACCAATTATAAAAACACAAAATATAGAATAATGAGTAGTAATAGTAGTAATTTGGTCATTTTTAATAACTTCAGTGACTTTATTAAAATTTAGTTGGTTATATACACTCAGTGGACAGTTTATTATGTACACCTATCTAGTACTGGGTCGGACCCCACTTGCCTCCAGAACAGCCTAAATTCTTTTGGTCATGGAAACGTTGCTCAATTGGTATCAAGGGACCTAACATGTGCCAGTAAAACGTTCCCCAATTCTCTGCCATCAACATGATGCTACAGGAACCGGGATTCATCGGACCAGGCAATGTTTTTCCACTCCTCAATTGTCCAGTGTTGGTGATCGCCTGCCCACTGGAGCCGCTTCTTCTTGTTTTTAGCTGATAGGAGTGGAACGCTGTGTGGTCAAATGCTGCGATAGCAGTTTTCCTTAGACTTGTCATCACAAGCACCCACAGGACTGCCGCTGACTGGATGTTTTTTGTTTGTCTCACCATTCTCAGCTAACCATAGACACTGTCGTGCGTGAAAATCCCAGGAGGCCGGCCGTTTCTAAGATAAGGAACTGGCGCGCCTGGCACCTGTTAACTCGAAATGACACAACGACAAGGTTCCAGTTTAACAAAGTTTACTCTACTATTTGAACACACTACAAGGTAGCCATTACACTCAAGGCTAGGTCCATCAACGACAAGACTTCCTGCGCAGGCGCACTCTTGACTGAGTGATAGCCCCGTAATAACAGAAATATAGGGATACTTAAAACATGAACTTAACAGCACCGACAATCATACTACGCTCAAAGGTCACTCGTGTGTTCCATTCTAACGTTCATTCAAACAGTCACTGAATGCCTCGATGCCTGTCTGCCTGCTCAGCAAGCCACGGCCACGTGACTCACTGTATATAGGAGTAAACCATTTTTGTGAAAGGGGTGGTGTACCTAATAAAGTGTAGCTAGCTGCATTAGTATGTAGCTGAATAGATACAATTAGGCCTATCTTGATATCCTTGGAAACATAGCAAACATGGGAATGGTGGAGAAAGGTTTTTTTGCAGTGGCCTTTGCATTAGCAGCAAATTACAAAATTAATTCAAGGTAAATGTCTTCATAAATGCTTAAGATTTCATTTGTGAATTGGTGAATGACTGACTAATAGTGGAAAATAGTTAAAGGATTAATCAAAGTTGGAATTTGATGACTACATCCACAGTCCCTGGTTGTTTCTCTTACAAGTTAGTCAAAGTTATAATTGTGTTTCTTATCTCCATAGAAAGGACATATACCAGGTTTCGAAGGCATTCGCTCTGAAGCTGAGGCCAGCAGATCTGTAGGCCCGCAAAAATATGCACGAAAAGTAACTTACAATCTATTCAATCTCTTGTGAACACTTGTGTGATGTTATTCAATGGTTTATTACTGTTTTACTTGTAACAACCTGTTATAAGTGTTTGTGATGCAATCTTGACACAATGCTGACATAACAGGTTATGGCAGTTTACAACCAGCAATTTTATTGATACAACTGGCATAACTTTAATGAAGCTGGTTGTTTGACTGGTTGAATGTCTCACCGTTACGGTCAATTGGCACAGGTACTTTATTGTTATCATGAGTGTTATGGCACGCACAACGTCACAACTGCATTAAATATGCATCAACTAAATGGGTGTTTCCATGGAGCCAATGTGTTTTTCAACATTACACACAGGCACATTTCCTATTCCTAAGTAATATACTTTATTTGAAGGTCCGCCAATATGCTTATAAACCATTATTAAATCGTTTTTAACCATTAGTAAACCATTACTAGGTTTCTAGCAGCAAACCTGTGTATAAATTCATATAATTTCATGAATTATTACAAACACCTCTAATCATAATATGATGCATGGATAACTAACAGGCCTTAAGTGTGTTGAGTTTAATTCTTAACAAACTATTTAATGTTTATAAACAGATAAAATGTTACCGTAACCCTTCACCTAATCATAACACACGACTGACTGTTAACCTTAATGTTATCCCTGTGCTAGACTTATCCGGTAACCTAACTTTAACATCTTACTCCCCCATCCACCCTCAAACCTCGATCCTCACAGGCCAACCACAGCATTGACTTTGACACGGGCTCTGCCCTGGTGCTGACTATCGAGAGCACGCTGATCACCGCCTGCTCCTCTGAGTCGCTGGTCAGCAAGGGCCACTTCAAGAACTTCTGCATCCGCTTCGCCGAGGGCTTTGAGACCTCCTGGGACGACTGGAAGCCTGAGATCCGAGGAGACATGATCATGAACGCCTGTGAGTGATTGGACCGCAAGATGTTGGCTTTTACATACAGACTGGGATTGAAAATGCATGAAGTCAGGAAATGAGACGGCTTGTCTATATTTAGAGCTGGGCCTGGAAAAGCGGAGTTTTTAAGTTTAACATCAGAACATGACTTTATATAGAATAAGTACATAAAAAAACATAGGGAAAGTCTAAAGCTTCACCCATATATTGAGTACCAAAGAGACCGATAGCTTGTGATATTCCACCCTAATTAAGCTCTAGATGTGCCTAACTTCCTACAGTGTGGTCCCCTACACAGTGCCGGTCCTCTTATTGATGTAATATTTGAATGTGTTGATTTTGTAGGTGTTGTTCCAGATGGTACATATGAAGTGTGCTCCAGAACCACAGGCCAGCTGTCAGCAGGTAAGTACTGCACAGACAATGGGCATCAAACCTTGTGTATATTATGAAAGGGGTTAGTTTAACTCTGAACGTTGTCAAGCTTTTATCCAAAACCCATCACAGCTGTTTTCTTCTTTGTGAGCAAGATATTTGTATTCTAGTGAGTGATAGATGGATTTAGTGTAGGATAATTTTCTCTCGCCCTCCCTGTGCGACCATCAGAAAGCAGCAGTGCAGGCACCTGGGCGCTGAACGTGCTGTGGAAAATGTGTGGTATCGACGTCCACATGGACCCCAACATTGGCAAGCGTCTCAACGCCCTAGGCAACACACTGACCTCGCTGACGGGAGAGGAGGATGTGGATGACATCGCTGACCTCAACTCAATCAACATGGTCAACTTGTCTGATGAGGATGAGGCCGACACCATGTCGCCGACCATCCATATGGTCAGTGTTTTCAGTCCTTCCCTAACCATGATAACAATGCTGAATATTTGTGTATTACTTTGAACATGTGAATTGTATAACTCTGAGTGTGTTCGTATCCTGTGAGTGTGTTAATGCCTGTGATTCTGGTGCACTACTACCACAAGACGATTTAAGAGGCTGTCAAAGCACTATGATTGTGTTAGAGATTATAGTAGCTCTGTGTGCGTGTGTAAAATCCCTGACTGTGTCAAGAATGTAAAAAAGCACTGAGTGTCAAGACTGCATGTCTGTTCAAGCCATGTCAACCCATTACAACCACTGTGACAGCACTAAAAGCTATCCAAGCTGCTTAGTCCATGCACCCAGTTGAACCTTGCCTTGGGCGTATCCATCCCGTTGATTGCAGGGGAGCCCAGAGGGAGAGTGCAGCAGCCCTAGGCTCACGTTCAGGACACGGCTGGTAAACAGCATCCTGGGCCTGAAAAGCCCCAGTGTCCAGAGCGTCTCCGTACCAGGCGACTACCTAAACGACTATGCCCTTCCCCCGTCCAGAGGGAACATGGCCAGGGCTCCCAGACCCCTATCCTGGGGATGTGTATGTACTGTAGCCCATCCTCAACTGCCCCACTCTCTATTGTCCTACCTTCTGGGCCCGTTAATCACGCTAAGGGTAACATTAAGGCTCTATGGTCCAGATTTCAAGCTGCAGAATGGATTTCAATTGCTAAGTGACTCAATGAATTGTGATAATATCAGAGGGCTCGCAGCAAGTGTGTATTTGGACAACAAACTAACGGCAAACTAGGGATGGGCATTTGAAACAAGTTCACAATTCCAATAATATCATAACATTTTTGGGGGAGATCTGGATAGTTGAAATGCATGTAAATACATAACCTGCGCGACTTGGGAGAGAGGTGCCGCTCTGCTTTCATGCAGCAATTGAGGCTATTTTACTGCACTTCCCGTCCTTAATTCAGATTTAATGGTTGCCGATGGTTGCTCCTTGTAGCTTACTACTTCTCATTTAGCTAACTTAATCATGTAATTTAAATTCCATTTTTAGTTGATTAGAGTTTTCCAATGCTGCTTGCTATTACACATGGAGCCACTGACTAGTGCCACTTTGATTGGCTGACAATAACAACAAACCCCATGTAGACTACAGTATGTGTTTTTATTGAATAAAAAATGTCACGGTATATCCTTGTGTGTAGCAATGTCACATATATACTTTTATTTAATTTGAATAAAGCCTTTTCATTGTTAAAATAGGCCTATGATTTATTTTATGTTTATGAATACTCTCGCAAATATTCAAAAACGAACGTCCGTTCGGATATTCGAATTACCATGCCCATCCCTATGGCAAAAATAATATGGTCACTTATCAATTGACTCTGTGGGGTTTAGGCTCTTCTGGTTATCTTTTCACCTGGTTACACATGTTGTGTTAACTCCCTCATCTGAGAATTGGGTTACCAATCGGTCCCAAAGGTCTCTAGTATTATGGTGATGGTGACTTTCATTTCACATATTTTTCTGCTGTTTATGTGTGTGTATAACATGATAATTGGTGTGAGTATAAGATGTGACTAAGGTGGTGAATCTTTCTCCCTCCTGTCTCCTGATTCTGCCGCTTCGACCCTACTCCTCCCTTTCCACATCCAATGACTCACACTGTCCCCTTTCCTCCCGGCCGGCTCGGCCCTCCCCTCCTGCTCCGTGGCTAAGTGACTCATTACACGCTTACAGAACAGGGCAGCAGACAGCTGAGTTTAAATGGAGGACCTATCGTCCTGTCACTCCCTCCTCTCTACCTTCTCTTCCTCTGTATCTGCTGCTAAAGCTTTCTACCACTCAAAATGTCAAGCTTCTGCCTCTAACCCTGGGAAACTCTTTTCCACCTTCTCCTCCACCCCCACCCCCTTCCTCTCTGCGGACAACTTTGTCAACCACTTTGAAAAGAAGGTTGACAACATCACTCAGCCTATTAAGTCCACTGGTCTCACTCACACAGAACTACCCTACGTCTTTATCTCTTTCTCCCCTCTCTCTCCAGATGAAATCCTGCGACTAGTGAGGTCTGGCCGCCCGACAATCTGCCCGCTCGACCCCATCCCCTCCACCCTTCTCCAGACCATCTTTGGGAACTTCTCACTTCCCTCAACAACTCATCCCTGTCCACTGGCTGTGTCCCCTCTAACTTAAAAATGGCCCAAGTCGCTCCCCTCCTCAAGAAACCAACACACGACTCATCTGACGTCAAAAACTATTGACCTGTATCCCTTCTTTTCTTTCCAAAACACTTGAGAGTGCTTTCTCGTTATCTCTCTCTCAGAACAACCTTCTTGACCCAAACCAGTCAGGCATCAAGACGGGTCACTCAACCGAGACTGCTCTTCTCTGTGTCATGGAGGCTCTCCGCACTGCCAAAGCTGACTCTCTCTCTTCTGTTTTCATCCTCCTAGATCTATCCGCTGCCTTTGACACCGTGAACCATCAGATCCCCCGCTCCACCCTCTCAAGGCTGGGCATCTCAGGCACTGCACGCTCTTTGATTGCATCCTACCTGACAGGCCGCTCTTACCAGGTGACATGAAGAGGATCTGTGTCTGCACCACGTACTCTCACTACTGGTGTCCCCCAGGGCTTGGTTCTTGGCCCTCTTCTTTCTATACACCAAGTCACTCGGCTCCGTCATATCCTCACATGGTCTCTCCTATCATAGCTATGCTGAAGACACTCAACTACTTTTCCCCTTCCCCCCCTTCTGACACCCAGGTGGCGACACGCATCTCTGCGTGCCTAGCAGATATCTCAACTTGGATGTTGGCCCATCACCTCAACCTCGACAAGACGGTGATGCTCTTCCTCCCGGGGAAGGCCTGCCCGCTCAAAGACTTCTCCATCACGGTTGACAACTCCACAGTGTTGCCCTCCCAGAGTGCAAATAACCTTGGCATGACCCTGGACAACACCCTGTCGTTCTCTGCAAACATCAAAGCAGTGTTTCGCTCCTGCAGATTCATGCTCTACAACATCTGTAGAGTACGACCCTACCTCACACAGGAAGCGACTCAGGTCCTAATCCAGGCACGTCTCCTCTCCTGTCTGGACTACTGCAACTCACTGTTGGCTGGGCTCCCCTCTTGTGCCATCAAACCCCTGCAACTCATCCAGAACGCTGCAGCCCGTCTGGTTTTCAACCTTCCCCAAGTACTCTCATGTCACCCTGCTCCTCCGCACACTCCACTGGCTTCCAGTCGAAGCTCGCATCCACTACAAGACCATGCCGCTTACCTACGGAACAGCAAGTAGAACTGCCCCTCCCTACCTTCAATATTCTCAAACCCTACACCCCAACCTGAGCACTCCGTTCTGCCACCTCAGGTCTCTTGGCCCACCCTATGGGAGGGCAGCTCTTGCTCGCTCAGCCCAGTCTTCTCTGTCCTGGCACCCAAATTGTGGAACCAGCTTCACCCTGAAGCTAGGACAGCAGAGTCCCTGCCCATCTTCTGAAAGAATTTGAAATCCTACCTCTTCCAACAGTATCTTAAATATTCCTCCTCGTCACTTCGACCCCCCCCCCCCCCCCACCCTCCTCCCTGACTCTACTGATGGCTACTTTATTGAGGAAAATTTTACTTTCTATGCCTGTGATATGTGCTTCTTCCACCTAGCTATCTTAAGATGAATGCACTAACTGTAAGTCGCTCTGGATAAATGATTACAATGTCAAAGGTGGCTGGGTAACTTTGGTGTAATAATTAATTATTGGTTTAATACCTTAGTTTTGTGGTGTGAATAACCCAGGTTGGCGGTGTAATCTAATTTAGGTTATTTAATTGTGGTGATTGTTATACAAATACCCAAACATTATGTGGTGTAATATGTGAATTTCAGGGTGTAATTTGTCCTTTATACTCCACAGGAGACCATAGACCTCAGGCGGCAGGCGGCAGTGGGCAACCAGATCTTAGATCCAAGAAGAGGGAAGTTAAACAAAAGAATAGTGGACATCAGAGAGCTGAACGAGCAGGCCAAAGTCATTGATGACCTCAAGTAAGAGTTCTTGTCAAACACCAAACCCAAGGATCAACCCTTGAAGTCAGATCACTCATCTCCATTTCATGTAATGTATACTGTATGTTCTCCTTTCACAGGAAATTGGGAGCGAGTGAGGGCACAATTAACCAGGAGATCCAGCGCTACCAGCAGCTGGAGTCTGTGGCCGTCAACGACATCAGGAGAGATGTCCGCAAGAAACTACGCCGCTCCAGCATGAGGGTGAGACCACTACGCACTTACAAACCCCCTTTTCCTGGGCTTAATACTTCTGGACTGTGGGAGTCTTTATTTGAAATCCATTTGTAAATCCTGCAACTTACAACTCCCTACATCTCAATTTAAATGGAAAGAACACCAGCACTGATAAACCCTGATCACTTGTTTGTATGCTTCTCCACCAGGCTGCATCTCTAAAGGACAAGTGGGGTCTGGGATACAAACCCAGCTATAACCGTTCCAAGAGCATCTCTACAGCAGCAGGGAGGCCTCCACTTAAAAGGATGGAACGCCAAAGGTACTGTAAGATAATTCCTTGTCTGCAGTTGAAACCTAGCAGGCTATGGGTCAATTCTGTATCAATTCAGTAAAGTTAGGATTGGGAATTATATTGAAATTCCAATGGGTTGGATTATTTGTCCTAATTTCCTGCTCAGTTCCAGAATAGGAGACGTAAATGACTTGCCGGACATCAGAGTAGATGCATCCTCCCCTGGACCAAGAGTTACCTTCAACATCCAGGACACGGTAATGTATAGAATGACGACAATGGTAGTTAATAACAATAGGATTCTCCAAAATGGCAGTTGCACAGCATTTTATTGAGTTAGGGCATCATTTCATCCTCCATGTCGTTTGTTTGTTTAACACTATGACAGGCCTCTTGACCTGAGGCTGTGTGTGTCTAAACATTGTGGAAACGCTCTGATATGTCAGCAGAAGCTAAGTGTTAGCTTTTCAGCTTGCTTGTAGCTTGAAGGAGAGTTAAAGGAATAATCCACTCAAAAACAATATAGTATTTTTGTCATTAGTCCACTGTTGATACAGTCCCAAAATGTTTTGCATGTGAGCAATCAAGTATTCAAGATGATGGACTTTCAAAAAGCAAATTGTAACTTGCCACATTGTCATGATGACGCAAAACACAAATTACAATAGTTTTGGAGTGGATTATTCCTTTGTGTGCCTTTTTGAGCGTAAAATCCCCTCTTGAACATGTTGCCATGCTTTCATTTTTTGGATGGATTCCATTGTTCTCTTTCTGTTCAACTGAAGATTAATAATCAGGACTCTACAAACCAACCAGTCAGTACAGGAGAGGTCTTCAAGGTATTTGTAAAACAACCAAAAGCAATCCCAAACAAATGAAAATCAAAAAAGAACCTTCCGCTTCTTCGTCTTCCACTTCTTCCTCTTCTTCTAATAAATTGTCAAAGACTGATTTGTTTGAAAACATGGCAATTCAAAACAGGATGATGAGAAAAAGGCTAGTAGTATCAATCATTGCTTGATTTTCATGTATGTTGGATTGATGCATGCCTTACCATCTTCAGTAGCAAGAGAGCAAGTCAAGTGCACTCGAGCTAATATTTTTTATGAACTTACAATACAATTCAAATGGCAATATGGTTAGTAGGGAGTAATATGCTATTAATAACAAGGCTTTCTACCAGCCATTGCATCTGATTATGTGTTACAAAGAAAACTGTAATTATTCATTAGTCATCGGCGATATTGCGGCTCTGTAGATATGGTTAGACTTATGGATGTGTATGGTAGTGTGCCTGCATAGTATGCTGTACATGTATATACTAAATGTTTAAGATTATATTTCAATGTGCCATTGATTCACACACTCGCATCCTGTTATGAAATTTCATGTCGCTCCAAATCAACTTCTTTCAATCACAGATCTCTTTTTCTAACTGCAGCAGCTATGCCAACCCTAGTAGCTATGATTTAAGACGTTTAGGATGTATAGAGCCTCTGAGCCTAACACTCTAAACCCTTAGCTTGGCCAACCTCAGAATAATTGTGCCTCAAAACCATGACTAGAGGTAACATTGAGGTTTCGTCCTTTACTTTTTGAAAATGTATACTTTATGCAAACTGCTCAGGACAGTGGTTGTTTATGGCTATACTGTCCTTTGTGAGGGGTTGCAATGTTTTTTGTTTTGGGAGGTGATCAGCTTCATCCACTGTCCTGAGAGAAGACGTTGTCCTGCAGCTTCTTTCTGCCCAGGTGTCTTCATCCTAACATCCTTCACTTCATCCTCTTCATCTCTGACTCCATATCCCTTTCCTCTGTCTTCTCCCAGAGCACTGCATGATCTCTGAGCTGCCTGTTGGGGGGAAAAACTTCAAGCACATAGCAGTCTGTATTACAGGACATTGTAGCCTCTAGTTATGTACATTACATCTAGCAATAGCCATGATATTGGCCATGTTTCAAAAATGTTTTTGAAGATGCCAAGCTAGAGTAGATTATGACTGTAACACACATTGTGTATTTGCAATTATAACAAATCGTGACATGCATTACTAGACAAACATACAGATACTTTGAACAGGATGTTATCTGCTACAGAGTTTAGAGCACTTTCAAAATGTTGACCTTTTTTAATTAAAAGAGTCTAACTGTCCCCCTCTCAACACCTCCCATATGTTCTCTGCTGAAGTTTCCGGAGGAGACAGAAATGGACCTGTTATCCATCACCATTGACGAGCCACTCCATCCTCATCTTCATCACCTTCATCATTTCCCATCTGTTAGCCAAGAACCCCACTCAGTGTTCAGTGCCCCTGCAACCCCCGCCGTCTTCTCACCTGGCATTCCCTTCCAGCACGACGACATGCGGCGCGACGAGCTCTCCTCCTCTTCCTCAGAGGACTCCGACAAGGAGGAAGAGTTTGACCGCGAGAGGTCATCTAGCTACTTCAGGAGGACTGTGTGAGTTATCCCCCCTCCCCTTTCCACCTCTCTCTGGTCTTTGTTTGGCCGGTTTCCCAGACCCATATTAAACCTACTACTAGACTAAAAAGCATGCAATTTCATTTTTTTTATTTTTATGTTTTCCTGCCTACTAAACACGACCCCCGTTTGTTCTGATGTCGCAGCCAACCACCACACAGAAAACCATCAGGCTTCGCCGCTGTCAGCCAGATGTTCAGTGAGCGCTGGCCCAGCACACCCACCAACCGCAGCCTCATGAGCTCAGTCACTGAGAGGAACATCGACTTTGAGCTGGACGTGCGTGTGGAGATTGACAGTGGCAAGTGTGTCCTGCATCCCACCACCCAGCAGCCCGAGCACGAGGATGTCTCCTTCAGAAGGTACGGCCCTGAACCCTAGGGATCTTCTAACTATTTAATAACTTATGCCTTATTATAACCTAGACAAATCATCAAGTATTATATCTGCAGGCTTTAAGTTAACCCCCTCGAGTCGATGTCCGCGCCCGCCACAGAAATCGAATTAGCATAATAAAACATCTCCATCAAAATCCATCTGTTTAAGCTAGAGATATGCATGGGCTGCGTCTCAATCCACCACACCTGCGGTGGAAGGTGTCTCGTGGTTTGTCAGACCATGAGACATCCTGAAAATCAGTCTTCTCACGAAAACGTCTGTAGCGTCTGAACGGTTTGGCCTAAAAAACTAATATGACCAATCTATGGAAAGATGAGACTTAGGAACAGGATGATATTCTCTGTTATCCTCTATGATGCCCACAAGCCTCACAAGCTCGTCTGAAGGTACCCCCCCCCCCCCCCCCCCCCCACACACACACCTTTTGCCCTCAGAACAGCCTCAATTCATTAGGGCATAGACTCTACAAAGTGTCGAAAGTGTTCCACAGGGATGCTGGCCCATGTTGACTCCAATGCTTCCCACAGTTGTGTCATGTTGGCTGGATGTCCTTTGGGTGGTGGACCATTCTTGATACACACGGGAAACTGTTGAGTGTGAAAAACCCAGCAGTGTTGCAAACAAACCGGTGCGCCTGGTACCTACTACCATACCCTGTTCAAAAGCACTTAAATATTTTGTCTTGCCCATTCACCCTATGAATGGCACACATACACAATCCATGTCTCTATTGTCTCAAGGCTTAAAAATCTTTCTTTAACCTGTCTCCTACACTGATTGAAGTGGATTTAGCTAGTGACATAAATTAGGGATCATAGCTTTCAATTGGGTTGACCTGGTCAGTCTATGACATGGAAAGTGCAGGTACTCATAATGTTTTGTACACTCAGTGTATATGAAAGTAGTTTAGAGACTGTTTTTTTTTATGTGTACAGTTAAAAAAAAAATTTTGTTGTGATATCTCTCAGGTATCGGACAGCCACTTTAAAACAAACTTCCCATTGATTGATTTTTTTTTACTGTTTTTCCATTTTATGAATCTGTTATTCAAGGTCAAATTCAATGTTTCATCAAATAATATTTTTTTTATCATACAATTCAAAATCAAATAGCTAAATGATCCTTGGTATGACCATCTTAAAACCATTCCATATGTTAGCTTAGTATCCCCCTCCCCCACTCCCGGGTAAGACTCTTAAGGATGAAGTTTTACCAAAGTTTCTAGAAAGCTATTTAACCTCCTGTACTGTAGGAGTTGTGACCGCAGCTCCAGGAGTCTGGACCAGGAGTCTCCACCCAAGAAGAAGAAGCTCCAGCCCACTTACACCTCAACCACCCACCTCCTGTCCGGGAAGAAGGTGCCTTCCTCTCTGCAGACCAAATCCAGTGACCTGGAGACCACTGTCTTTTACATTCCGGGAGTGGATGTCAAGGTCAGTTAATTTGCTTTCACTCCATTACTGTTATGTTATCCTATCTATAGCATGGTATAAATAATGTGTTTAAATGATGACCCATCAATATGATTTCTTAAATGCTAGGAACTATATTGCCTTTGATGATTTTAAGAGTTAAACTATTCTGATACGTAACCATTTAGGGATATAATGTTTCCCCATACGCATCGGTCCCTGATTCAAAAGTTTAAAATACAAGATCATCGTTCCGCTGGACCCCAAACTAATCCAAATATAGCATGCATCGGTCAGAGAATCAATTAAACATTCTGAACCGGTTCACTTTTTTTTCTACCTTCCGAAAATACTGTACCTCATCTTTTGTGACTGATACATCCTCTCCTTTAGCATCGAACTAAGCATGTAACTGCATTGACAGTAGATCATTTATCTGCAAGTCATTTTGCATGGCGAAAAACCCCAGGCAATATCAGTAGCCTAGTAAACTGCGCACTGTCAAACTGGGCACACCCCCATCTTCATCAACGGGGCCGACGTGGAGACGGTCAAAAAGTTCCTCGGCATACACATCTTCGAGGAGCTGAAATGGTCAAACCACACAGACATGTATGTATGCGCATGACTCAACACTATACATGTCAGCTACAACAGCGACTGAAATGACTGCAACACTTAACAAAGAATTGCGGTTAGTTTCAGAGTGGGTGGCAAGGAATGTTAGTCCTAAATATTTCTAAAACTAAAAGCATTGTATTTTGGACAAATCATTCCTGAACCCTAAACTCAACTAAATCTTGTAATAAATTATGTGGAAATTGAGCAAGTTGAGGTGACTAAACTGCTTGTAGTAACCCTGGATTGTAAACTGTCATGGTCAAAATATATTGATACAACAGTAGCTAAAATGGGGAGAAGTATGTCCATAATAAAGCGATGCTCTGCCTTCTTAATAGCACTATCAACAAGGCAGGTCCTACAGGCCCTAGTTTTGTCACACCTGGACTACTGTTCAGTCGTGTTGTCAAGTGCCACAAAAAAGGACTTGGCTCCGAACAGGGAAGCACGGCTGGCCCTTGATGTACACAGAGAGCTAATATTAATAATATGCATGTCAATTTCTCCTGGCTCAAAGTGGAGGAGAGATTGACTTCATCGCTACTTGTATTTATGAGAGGTATTGACATGTTGAATGCACCGAGCTGTCTGTCTGTTTGAACTACTGGCGCACAGCTTGGACACCCATATATGGTAGTGGTGGAGTAGGGGCACACAGTGTGTTGTGAAATCAGTGAATGTATTGTGATGTTTTTAAAATTGTATAAACTGCCTTCACGACAGCGACTATTCAACCTCAAGTGGCTGAGAGAATGTGGCCTGTCCCGAGGACCCTCACAGTGTTCTACAGGAGCACAATCGAACGCATACGGCAACTCCACCACCGGTGACCACAAGGCACTACAGAGGGTGGTATGCTCAGCCGAACACACCATTGGGTGCACACTGCCTGCCCTCCAGGACACCTACAACCAATGCTCCCTCTAAGCTCCCCCGGGACTGCGGCACAGAAGAAATATCAGCGCGCGCAGAGAAACACGACATTGAACTTCACTCAACTTTCTAGAGTTTTCCCCATTAGTTAACACTGAACGTTTCCCTCTTCTGTGGAAATTGTGATCGAATCAATGCAATATTAGCCACAATCAATGCAACATACCAAAACTAAATGAACTATGCAAGACTTAGTATGCAAAATGAACTATGCAAGAGATTTTGTTGTAGGGGTTGGATTCTATTGCATTGACAGGCACGACTCAGGCCCATACTCTACACAAACCGGTGCACCATAACTAATCAAAGCTGCAGCAGGCCTATATGTAAATAGACCATTGCCATATATGGATCTGTGCCATTCACTTTGAACTTGACAACATCTATTCTTCCGCGCCCAGAAACCTGCTCCTTTTAATCTCTGTTCCCGAACGCACTAGACGACCAGTACTTTTAGCCTTTAGCCGTACTCTTATCCTTTTCCTTCTTTGCTCCTCTGGTGATGTAGAGGTTAACCCAGGCCCGACAGCCCCTAGCATCACTCCCATTCCCCAGGTGCTCTAATTTGTTGACTTCCGTAACTGTAAAAGCATTGGTTTCATGCATTTTAACATTAGAAGCCTCCTCCCTAAGTTTGTTTTATTCATTGCTTTAGCACACTTCGCCAACCCGGATGTCCTAGCCGTGTCTGAATCCTGGAAGGCCACCAAAAATCCTGAAATATAACATTTTCCGACAAGATAGAACTGCCAAATGGGGTGGAGTTGGAATCTACTGCAGAGATGGCCTGCAGAGTTCGGTCATACTATCCAGGTCTGTGCCCAAACAATTCGAGCTTCTACTTTTAAAAATCCACCTGTCCAGAAACAAGTCTCTCACCGTTGCCGCTTGTTATAGACCCCCTCCCCCCCCTTCGGCCCCCAGTTGTGTCCTGGACACCATATGTGAATTGATCGCCCCCCATCTATCTTCAGAGTTCGTACTGTTAGGTGACCTAAACTGGGACATGCTTAACACCCCGGCCGTCCTAAAATCTAAGCTAGATGCCCTCAATCTCACACAAATTATCAAGGAACCTACCAGGTACAACCCGAAATCTGTAACCATGGGCACCCTCTTAGATATCATCCTGACCAACCCACCCTCTAAATACACCTCTGCTGTCTTCAACCAGGATCTCAGCAATCACTGCCTCATTGCCTGCGTGCGTACTTGGTCCGCGGTCAAACGACCACCCCTCATCACTATCAAACACTCCCTAAAACACTTCAGTGAGCAGGCCTTTCTAATCGACCTGGCCCGGGTATCCTGGAAGGATATTGACCTCATCCCGTCAGTAGAGGATGCCTAGTTGCTCTTCAAAAGTGCTTTCCACTCCATCTTAAATAAGCATGCCCCATTCCAAAAATGTAGAACCAAAAACAGATATAGCCCTTGGTTCACCTCAGACTTGACTACCCTTGACTAGCACAAAAACATCCTGTGGCGTTCTGCATTAGCATCAAATATCCCCCGCGATATGCAACTTTTCAGGGAAGTCAGGAACAAATATACTCAGTCAGTTAGGAAAGCTAAGGCTAGCTTTTTCAAACAGAAATTTGCTTTCTGTAGCACTAATTCCAAAAAGTTTTGGGAACCTGTAAAGTCCATGGAGAATAAGAGCACCTCCCCCCAGCTGCCCACTGCACTGAGGGTAGGAAACACTGTCACCACTGATAAATCTACGATGATCGGTAATTTCCATAAGCATTTGCTTTCCACCTGGCTACCCCTACCCTGGCCAACATCTCAGCACCCCCTGCAACTTCAACGCCATACAACACTCCTTCCGTGGCCTCCAACTGCTTTTAAATGCTAGTAAAACTAAGTGCATGCTCTTCAACCGATTGCTGCCCGCATCCTCCCGCCCGACTAGCATCACTACTCTGGACGGTTCTGACGTAGAATATGTGGACAACTACAAATACCTAGGTGTCTGGTTAGACTGTAAACTCTCCTCCCAGACTCACATTAAGCATCTCCAATCCAAAATTACATCGAGAATCGGCTTCCTATTTCACATCAAAGCCTCCTTCTCTCATGCCGCTAAACATACCCTCGTAAAACTGACTATCCTAAAGATCCTTGACTTCGGCGATGTCATTTACAAAATAGCCCCCAACACTATTCAGCAAACTGGATGTAGTCTATCACCGTGCCATCCGTTTTATCACCAAAGCCCCATATTGGGGCGGCAGGTAGCCTAGTGGTTAGATCGTTGGACCGAAAGATTGCAAGAGCGAATCCCCAAGCTGACAAGGTAAAAATCTGTCGTTCTGCCCCTGAACAAGGCAGTTAACCTCTCTTGGATATTCGGGACGGTAGCGTCCCACCTCGCCAACAGCCAGTGAAATTGCAGGGCGCCAAATTCAAAACAACAGAAATCCCATAATTAAAATTCCTCAAACATACAAGTATTTTACACCATTTTATAGATAAACTTGTTATAAATCCAGCCACAGTGTCCGATTTCAAAAAGGCTTTACGACGAAAGCACACCAAACGATTATGTTAGGTCAGCACCTAGTCACAGAAAAACACAGCCATTTTTCCAGCCAAAGAGAGGAGTCACAAAAAGCAGAAATAGAGATAAAATGAATCACTAACCTTTGATGATCTTCATCAGATGACACTCATAGGACTTCATGTTACACAATACATATATGTTTTGTTCGATAAAGTAAATATTTATATCCAAAAATCTCAGTTTACATTGGCGCGTTATGTTCAGTAGTTCCAAAACATCCGGTGATTTTGCAGAGAGCCACATCAATTTACAGAAATACTCATAATAAACATTGCTAAAAGATACAAGTGTTATGCATGGATTTTAGAACCGCTTCTCCTTAATGCAACCGCTGTGTCAGATTTCAAAAAAACTTTACGGAAAAAGCACACCATGCAATAATCTGAGTACAGAGCTCAGACACAAAAACAAGCCATACACATACCCGCCATGTTGTGGAGTCAACAGAAGTCAGAAATAGCATTATAAACATTCACTTACCTTTGATGATCTTCATCAGAATGCACTCCCAGGAATCCCAGCTCCACAATAAATGTTTTTTGTTCGATAAAGTCCATAATTTATGTCCAAATACCTCCTTTTTGTTCGCACGTTTAGTACACAAATCCAAACTCAGGAGGCGCGGGCAAGTCCAGGCAAAAGTTCAGACGAATTACAGTTCGTAGAAACATGTCAAACGAAGTATTGAATCAATCTTTAGGATGTTTTTATCATAAATCTTCAATAATGTTTCAACCGGATAATTCCTTTGTCTGTAGAAATGCAATGGAAGGCAGCTAACTCTCACGGGAGCGCGCGAGACTGAGCTCATGGCACTCTGCCAGACCCCTGACTCAAACAGCTCTCATTCCCCCCTCCTTCACAGTAGAAGCCTCAAACAAGGTTCTAAAGACTGTTGACATCTAGTGGAAGCCTTAGGATGTCAACAGTCCCCATAGACACAGTCCCCATAGACACTGGAAGCCTTAGGATGTCAATATGACCCCATAGACACTGTATATTCGATAGGCAATGACTTGAAAAACTACAAACCTCAGATTTCCCACTTCCTGGTTGGATTTTTTCTCAGGTTTTTGCCTGCCAAATGAGTTCTGTTACACTCACAGACATCATTCAAACAGTTTTAGAAACTTCAGAGTGTTTTCTATCCAAATCTACTAATTATATGCATATTCTAGCTTTTAGGCCTGAGTAGCAGGCAGTTTACTCTGGGCACCTTTTTATCCAAGCTACTCAATACTGCCCCCCAGTCCCAAAGAAGTTAACCCACTGTTCCTAGGCCGTTGTTGAAAATAAGAATTTGTTCTTAACTGACTTGCCTAGTTAAATAAAGGTAAAAAAAATTATTAAATAAAAATATACTACCCACCACTGCGACCTGTATGCTCTCGTTGGCTGGCCCTCACTACATATCCGTCGCCAAACCCACTGGCTCCAGGTCATCTATAAGTCTTTGCTAGGTAAAGCCCCGCCTTATCTCAGCTCACTGGTCACCATAGCAACACCCACCCGTAGCACGCGCTCCAGCAGGTACATTGCACTGGTCATCCCCAAAGCCAACACTTACTTTGGCCGTCTGTCCTTCCAGTTCTCTGCTGCCAATGACTGGAACGAATTTCAAAAATCTCTGAAGCTGGAGTCTTATATCTCCCTCTCTAACTTTAAGCATCAGCTGTCTGAGCAGCTTACCGATCACTGTACCTGTACATAGCCAATCTGTAAATAGCACACCCTGTAACGTCCTGACTAGAGTTCTTATGTGTTGTGCTTGTTTTAGTGTTGGTCAGGACGTGAGCTGGGTGGGCATTCTATGTTGTGTGTCTAGTTTGTCTGTTTCTGTGTTCAGCCTAATATGGTTCTCAATCAGAGGCAGTTGTCAATCGTTGTCCCTGATTGAGAATCATATATAGGTGGCTTGTTTTGTGTTGGGATTTTGTGGGTGGTTGTCTCCTGTGTCAGTGTTTGTGCCACACGGGACTGTGACGGTTAGTACGTTTGTTGTTTTGTATTCTTGTCTAGTTTTCATGTCATTAAATTATGGAAACTTACCACGCTGCACATTGGTCCTCCGATCCTTCTCGCCACTCCTCGTCTGAGGAGGACGACGACTTAGACTGCCGTTACACACCCGACTACCTCATCCCCATATTATTACTTATCCTCTTGCTCTTTTGCACCCCAGTATCTCTACTTGCACATCATCATCTGCACATCTATCACTCCAGTATTAATGCTAAATTGTAATTATTTTCACCTCTAGGGCCTATTTATTGCCTACCTCCCTACTCTTCTACATTTGCACACAATGTACATAGATTTTTCTATTTTTCTTTTCTTTTGTGTTATTGACTGTACGTTTGTTCATGTGTAACTCTGTGTTGTTGTTTTTGTTGCACTGTTTTTCTTTATCTTGGCCAGGTCGCAGTTGTAAATGAGAACTTGTTCTCAACTGGCCTACCTGGTTAAATATAGGTGAAATTAAAAAATGAATGGACTGTTTTATAGCATGAGCGGTCCTGAGTAGATGCCCTTGTTTTGAGATCAAAGCGATTGCTACATGTAGCGACGTGTTTACATTTGTGTGCACATCCTTTGCTAGTTAGTGAGTTATTATCCCAGTTATAGATTATTTGTAGTCAGCAATGGGGGAGTGATTTGCTTTTTGTCTTAAATGGGGCAGTGTTGTATTTTGAGACAGGCTTGAATAAGCTAAGTAGCCAATTGGCACAAGGTAGAATAATTTGTTTGATTCTCTGTAATAATGGTATGGGAATAATGATGCATCAAACAACATTTTCAGCAGTCACCTCCTTGTCTGAAGGACAAGTGGATAAACAGGTTAATGTCAAGCCCTGCATGTTTTTTTCAAAAGTCTCATGGAATGTAGGCCTAGCTTCAACACCACACATTGGCTGCAACTGTAGGCTGAACGATAGAACAGGTATTTCCATGTTAACATGTTATGGGATGCATTTTCTCCATTGTTTTTGATGGTAGGCCACTCTGGTAGGTCTACATTATGATCAAATAGCCACAGTAGCCTACTTGACCACTTTTAAAACTAACTTAAAGTGGGTACAGCCTCAGTGTTCACAGAAAACGCACGGTGGAAGTTGCACAGAATTTCCCAAACGTTCAAATTTGCTCAGTCATGGAAGAAAATTGAGGGAACATTGCATACAACACCAGGTGTAGCAGGAAGGCCAAGAAGATCATCAGGGACCTGGGCCACAGCCTGTTTGCCCCACTTCCATCACTCAGACGTGGGTAGTACAGGACCATCATGTCTAAAACTAACAGTCTGGCTAATGGCTTCTACCCACCCCCAAACCATCAGGCTGCTGAATAGCCCACTTTGGACATTTATCATGTTGAATAGCCACAACTACTCCAGGAAAACATTCCCCCACTATTAAACCACTGCCACCAGCCTGTACCGTTGACACCAGGTAGGTAGGGCCATGGACTAATGCTGCTTAAGCCAAATTCTGACTCTGCCATCAGCATGATGCTACAGGAACCGGGATTCATTGGACTAGGCAATGTTTATCCACTCCTCAATTGTCCATTGTTGGTGATTGCGTGCCCACTTGAGCCGCCCGCATCTTCTTGTTTTTAGCTCACAGAGTAGAACCCAGTGTGGGTGCGATAGCCAATCCGTGACATGGATCTACAAGTTGTGCGTTCCAAGATGCTGTTCTGCACACCACTGTTGTATTGCGCACACAGGACTGCCGCTGACTGGATGTTTTTTGTTTGTTGCACTATTCTTGAAAAACCCTAGACATTGTTGTGTGTGAAAAGCACACACACACGTACAAGACAAATCCTCTCAGACAGTTTCAGCTCATGAGCTCCATCAGCAGCAGATTTAATTTAGAATGGAAAATGAATGTTTATGCAACTAATGTTAGTGCATCGAATCACATTGAACCGAATCGCACCGATTCGTTCCTCTAATCAGACCGCATCGTGCCGTTTCAAACTTAAACCTATCATTCCTGTATCGTATCGGAGCCCATGTATCTAGATACGTATCAAATCGTCTTGAAAAGGAATGTTGCACATCCTTAGTAACCATTTTTCTATTTCCTCCAACCCCAGTTGCACTACAACTCCAAAACCATGAAGACTGAGTCACCCAATGCCTCGCGAGGATCCTCCCTCCCCCGCACCCTCTCCAAAGAGTCCAAGCTGTATGGTATGAAAGATTGCGGCCCTCAGAACCCTCCCAATGCTGCCCAAAGCAAGACTAACACGCTCCTTCCTCCCCCACCCCCACCTCTACCATCAGGTACTGAGAGCTCTCATTATTACTTGCATGCCCTTTCACCTTCTGTGTTGATCTACAGTAAAGCACCACATCTCCATCGTGGCCATAGACATCCTCAATCAACCCACCCAATCAATGTAATGCATGCTTGTGTAGTCGTGTCCAAGGCTTTGATCTGTGAATGTTGACGACGATTGGGATTTCTGTGTTGGAATGTTTTAAGATCCAGTTAATTTAATAATTTTGTTTCAGACACGTAGTGGGTGGATAGATAAAGGGGCTGTTTAATTAAAAACTGTTATTCTCCAGATGAAAGAAAACATAAAAGGTGGAACCAGAAAGTTCTGTAAATGAAAGAACATTTGATAAGTTTGTCCCACTATGTGTTTCATTCCATCACTAGTTAGGTAATGGGTCACACTAAACACAGCATCCCAATGTTCTAGGCCTATTGTAATTACCAATGTTGGTGTAAGTAGTGAAGCTTTGTGTGACCCTGTCAAACTCAGATCATGTGTCCTCTGCAGCCAAAGGCAAGGGTAGTGGTGGGGTGAAGACAGCCAAGCTGTACGCCTGGGTGGCCCTTCAGACCCTCCCAGAGGAGATGGTCATCAGCCCTTGTCTTCTGGACTTCCTGGAGAAAGCCTTGGAGACCATTCCAATCACCACTGTGGAAAGGAACTATACTGGTATGTAGGGTCATTTAATTGCAAATCCATCGCCTATTTGCCGTGGGAGAGAGATGGCTAGAATGGGGTTGCTGGGCCTTAATGACCAACAACATACTAGACCGTTGCTCAAAGCTGACCCCGTTTTGTCTGTGTGTCTCAGCTGTGAACTCCCAGGAGGAGGACATAGGCCAGTTTGAGCCAGTGGATCCCCTGGAGGAGTCCACCACCTCCCTGGTTTCCTCCACCTCTGCCTACTCCTCCTTCCCTGTGGACGTGGTGGTCTACGTCAGAGTACAGGTAACCTACCTCAAATTGCCCGCCTTACTATGGCTCGCAAAGCTCATGTCACTCTGTTCGCCATTGTACAATATGAGTGTTTTAAATGAGTATGTTTTGCTGTCACAATGTCCAGACACTGAGACACCACACTCAAATGAATAAAGTTTTATAATTCTATTCTAATCTGACTCCATGTCTCCAGCCCTCTCAGATCCGCTTCAGCTGCTTGCCCATGTCCAGAGTAGAGTGTATGCTGAAATTGCCATCTCTAGACCTGGTATTCTCCTCTAATCGCGGTGAAATGGAGATCCCATCCAGCACCCAACCTACCGACAGCCCACACCCACCCTCCTCCACCCCCCCGAGCCAACACATCCTCAAACCGCCCCCTATCAAAGGAGGTTTGGATAGCAACACACTAATGCACCTGTAAAGCAACCTATAGATGTGCGAGTGGCTGCATTTCAATTTCTAAGTCTATCTAGTCCATAATAACACCTCTTTGATCTAACCTCCAGGTCCCTCTCCATCTCTGGGTAGCCCTCTGGGCCGGACCCGTCACAGCAGCAGCCAGTCAGACCTCACCGCCCCCCCCAGCAACTCCTCAGGGCTCAGCTTCACCGCCTGCATGTCAGACTTCTCCCTCTACGTGTTCCACCCCTACGGTGCAGGGAAACAGAAGTCTGCCGTCACAGGGCTGCCCCCAGGCCCAGGACCTCTAGGTATGGAAAAGTGTGGTGAAAGTTTAACATCCTGAAAATGTATTCATATATTCTAAAGCCTATTTTTATTCCTGTGCATTATAATTGCAGTGTAGTCCACCAACCGCGCTGTACAGCATGCCTCATAGTGATACAGGGTTGTTCAGACTTCCATCAGTCAGTGTGTAGCATTATAACAGCGCTATGAAGTCTTGTCTCATATCTGTTCTTTCAAGGTACAGTGGATGAGGAGCCGTCCTCTGTGACTGGGAGGAAGGATTCACTCAGCATCAACCTGGAGTTCGTCAAGGTCAGCCTGTCCAGAATGAGACGCACCGGAGGACCCACCTTCATTGAGAGCTTTGTACCTGGCAAGGGAGGCAAGATGGACACCACCCTTATCAATATCTCAGGTGCCCCATCTGCTCTTGGAACAGGTTTAATGGTTGGACACCGTCTAATCTGAAAGCAGTCTTTGGTCTTCCAAATGGGAATGTTATGTATGGTCACGTCCCAAATTCTTGTCATTGCTTAAAAGAGATGAGCAAAAAATTACTGTATTAAATAAATAATAGGGGTGTAATTGTTTCTTCAAACTCACAGTTCGGTCTGTATTGCGGTTTTGGGTCTACGGTTCGGTTTTGGCACTGCGGGAAAATGAAATGCCAATACTTACTGTAGTACATTTTTGTTTTGGCAAAAGACATGAAACTAACCCAAAATATATAAAACTGCTGTGTCTATTAATTGTCCAAACTCATGGCCACTTTCCCACTCTATATTGCTCAAGAATATCTACGTCATTCCCAAACATTCTATGAATGTGTGAAAATGTGCTAGCTTGTTTAAAAAAAAAAAAGATTTCATGTTGCTAAAATGCTGTCAGTTCCACTTTAATTGAGAAGGTTTTTGGGAAAGCCTTTCCATCTACCAAAAGACGGTTGTCATTGGCATCATCGCTAACAGCTACATAGTGGCAGACAAACACACACACAGACAGGGACATTCCCACGCTGTTGCCATTTCAGAAAGTTGAAGGAAAATACAAATCACTTAAGCATTTTGTTCATGTTTTATTATCATCTTGGTCAAATTAATGAATGTTCTAATAAATTCAATACAGTTAGTTGATTTCCTACTAAGTTCAATACATTTTTTCTTCTACTGGGAAGCCAAAATGTTCCCAAACTGGAGATTTCAACGATGATGGAGGATCCTCCAATTCTGGTTTATCAACCCCACCATTCGCCTTCGTACAGAACTAGTTCCCGGCTGCGCCTCACAAAAGGATAGTCTGAAATGGGTACTGGTATACAGTCAATGTGCAGGGGCACTGGTTAGTTGAGGTAATATGTACATGTAGGTAGAATTATTAAAGTGACTATGCATAGATGGTAACAGAGTAGCAGCGGTGTAAAAGAGGGGGCAATGAAAATAGTCTGGGAAGCTATTTGATTAGATGTTCTTGGACCTAGACTTGGCGCTCCGGTACCGCTTGCCATGCGGTAGCAGAGAGAACAGTCTATGACTGGGGTGGCTGGGGTCTTTGACAATTTTTAGGGCCTTCCTCTGACACCGCCTGGTATAGAGGTCCTGGATGGCAGGAAGCTTGGCCCCAGTGATGTACTAGGCCATTCGCACTACCCTCTGTAGTGCCTTGCGGTCAGAGACAGAGCAGTTGCCATACCAGGCAGTGATGGAACCAGTCAGGATGCTCTCGATGGTGCAGCTGTAAAACCTTTTGAGGATCTCAGGACCCATGCCAAATCTTTTTAGTTTCCTGAGGGGGAATAGGTTTTGTTGTGCCCTCTTCACCACTGTCTTGGTGTGCTTGAACCATGTTAGTTTGTTGGTGATGTGGACAACAAGGAACTTGAAGCTCTCAACCTGCGCCACTGCAGCCCCGTCGATGAGAATGGGGGCATGCTTGGTCCTCTTATTCCTAGTCCACAATCATCTCCTTTGTCTTGATCACGTTGAGGGAGAGGTTGTTGTCCTGGCACCACACGGCCAGGTCTCTGACCTCCTCCCTTAAGGCTGTCTTGTCGGTGGTCAGGCCTACCACTGTTGTGTCGAATCAAATTTTATTTGTCACATACACATGGTTAGCAGATGTTAATGCGAGGGTAGCGAAATGCTTGTGCTTCTAGTTCCGACCATGCAGTAATATCTAACAAGTAATCTAACCTAACAATTTCACAACAACTACCTTATACACACAAGTGTAAAGGAATGAATACGAAAATGTACATAAAAATATATGAATGTGTGATGGCCGAACGGCATAGGCAAGATGTAGTAGATGGTATCGAGTACAGTATATACATATGAGATGAGTAATGTTGGGTATGAAAACATTATTTAAAGTGGCTAGTGATACATTTAATTACATCAAGATGGCAAGATGCAGTAGCGTACAGTATATACATATGAGATGAGTAATGTAGGGTATGTAAACATTATATAAAGTGGCATTGTTTAAAGTGGCTAGTGATACATTTATTACATCAATTCTTCTGTTATTAAAGTGGCTAGAGTTGAGTCAGTATGTTGGCAGCAGCCACTCAATGTTAGTGATGGCTGTTTAACAGTCTGATGGCCTTGAGATAGAAGCTGTTTTTCAGTCTCTTGGTCCCCGCTTTGATGCACCTGTACTGACCTCGCCTTCTGGATGATAGCGGGGTGAACAGGCAGTGGCTCGGGTGGTTGTTGTCCTTGATGATCTTTTTGGCCTTCCTGTGACATCGGGTGGTGTAGGTGTCCTGGAGGGCAGGTAGTTTGCACCCGGTGATGCGTTGTGCAGGCCTCACTACCCTCTGGAGAGCCTTATGGTTATGGGCAGAGCAGCTGCCGTACCAGGCGGTGATACAGCCCGACAGGATGCTCTCGATTGTGCATCTGTAAAAATTTGTGTGTTTTTGGTGACAAGCCAAATCTCTTCAGCCTCCTGAGGTTGAAGAGGCGCTGCTGCGCCTTTTTCACCACGCTGTCTGTGTGGGTGGACCGTTTCAGTTTGTCCGTGATGTGTACGCCGAGGAACTTAAAACTTTCCACCCTCTCCACTACTGTCCCATCAATGTGGATAGGGGGCTGCTCCCTCTGCTGTTTCCTGAAGTCCACGATCATCTCCTTTGTTTTGTTGACATTGAGTGTGAGGTTATTTTCCTGACACCACACTCCGAGGGCCCTCACCTCCTCCCTGTAGGCCATCTCGTCGTTGTTGGTAATCAAGCCTACCACTGTAGTGTCGTCTGCAAACTTGATGATTGAGTTGGAGGCGTGCATGGCCACGCAGTCATGGGTGAACAGGGAGTACAGGAGAGGGCTGAGAACGCACCCTTGTGGGGACCTGGTGTTGAGGATCAGCGGGGTAGAGATGTTGTTACCTACCCTCACCACCTGGGGGGCGGCCCGTCAGGAAGTCCAGGATCCAGTTGCACAGGGCGGGGTCGAGACCCAGGGTCTCGAGCTTAATGACGAGTTTGGAGGGTACTATGGTGTTAAATGCTGAGCTGTAGTCGATGAACAGCATGTTTACATAGGTATTCCTCTCGTCCAGATGGGTTAGGGCAGTGTGCAGTGTGATGGCGATTGCGTCGTCTGTGGACCTATTGGGGCGGTAAGCAAATTGGAGTGGGTCTAGGGTGTCAGGTAGGGTGGAGGTGATATGGTCCTTGACTAGTCTCTCATAGCACTTCATGATGACGGAAGTGAGTGCTACAGGGCAGTAGTCATTTAGCTCAGTTACCTTAGCTTTCTTAGGAACAGGAACAATGGTGGCCCTCTTGAAGCATGTGGGAACAGCAGACTGGAATAAGGATTGATTGAATATGTCCGTAAACACACCAGCCAGCTGGTCTGCGCATGCTCTGAGGACGCGGCCGGGGATGCCCTCTGGGCCTGCAGCCTTGCGAGGGTTAACACGTTTAAATGTTTTACTCACGTTGGCTGCAGTGAAGGCGAGTCCGCAGGTTTTGGTAGCGGGCCGTGTCAGTGGCACTGTATTGTCCTCAAAGCAAGCAAAGAAGTTGTTTAGTCTGTCTAGGAGCAAGACATCGTGGTCCGCGACGGGGCTGGTTTTTCTTTTGTAGTCCATGATTGACTGTAGACCCTGCCACATACCTCTCGTGTCAGCCGTTGAATTGCGACTCCACTTTGTCTCTATACTGACGCTTAGCTTGTTTGATTGCCTTGCGGAGGGAATAGCTACACTGTTTGTATTCGGTCATGTTTCCGGTCACCTTGCCCTGATTAAAAGCAGTGGTTCGCGCTTTCAGTTTTGCGCGAATGCTACCATCAATCCACTGTTTCTGGTTGAGGAATGTTTTAATAGACGCTGTGGGTACAACATCACTGATGCACTTGCTAATAAACTCGCTCACCGAATCAGCGTATTCATCAATGTTGTTGTTCGACGTTATGCGGAACATATCCCAGTCCACGTGATCGAAGCAATCTTGAAGCGTGGAATCCGATTGGTCGGACCAGCGTTGACCAGACCTGAGCGCGGGTGCTTCCTGTTTTAGTCTCTGTATATAGGCTGGGAGCAACAAAATGGAGTCGTGGTCTGCATTTCCGAAAGGAGGGCGGGGGAGGGCCTTATATGCATCGCGGAAGTTAGAGTAACAATGATCCAGGGTTTTGCCAGCCCGGGTTGCGCAATCGATATGCTGATAGAATTTAGGGAGCTTTGTTTTCAGATTAGCCTTGTTAAAATCCCCAATACTTTGTGCACCCTCCCCGTTTATGAGATTGGAGAACACATTGGGAGGGATCTTAGACCATTCCTCCATATAGAATCTTTCTAGATCCTTGATATCTTTCGGTCTGGCCTTATGTAGTGCCCTCTTCAATTCAAACCGCAGGTTTTCAAATGGGGTGCATGTCCGGAGACTGAGATGGCCATTGCAAAATGTTGATTTTGTGGTTATTTTACTATTTCTTTGTGTATGTTGATGTATGCTTGGGGTCATTGTCTTGCTGGAAGATCCACTTACGGCCAAGTTTCAGCCTCCTGGCAGAGGCAACCAGGTTTTTGGCTAAAATGTCCTAGTACCCTAGTAGAATTTATGATGCCGTTGACCTTAACAAGGGCCCCAGGACCAGTGGAAGCAAAACTACCCCATAATATCAAAGATGTTTTACAGTAGGTATGAGGTTATTTTCTGCATATGCATCCTTCCTTCGACACCAAACCCACTGCTGGTTTGCGTGGACAAAGACCTCTATTTCCGTCTCATCTGACCATAGCACCCGGTTCCAATCCAATTGCCAATGCCGTTTAGCAAACTCCAGGCGTTTACATTTGTTGGTTGCTCTCAATAAAAGCTTTTTTTCTGGCAACCCTTCCAAAGAGTCTATTGGCATGAAGGTGGTGTCTAATTGTATATTTGGAAATTTGGTGACCCCAAGTTCTGTAATTCTCCAACTGTGGCCCTTGGATTTTTCTTTACCTCCAGAACCACTTGCGCCCTCTACCAGGCTAGTTTACCACGTGCGAGTGGTTTTAAAATTCTTAAATATGCAGAAATCGCTCAGCCATTTCCTGGTTGCTAAAATTCTAATAGTTCTCCTAATTTTAGTTTGTTACAAAACAAGCAAGTATAGTGTTGAGAATCATTGTACCATCTAAACCGCTGTGAAATTATATTTTCAATAACCAATCATGTATTTTCAGCTGAAATTTAAGAACGGGATGCATAGAAATAGTGCACGTAGAACAAATCTAATGTTTTTTTAGAATTGCTTTCGAAGAGCATGTCAGATCTTTAACTCATATTTCTATGTGAATTTGGTCGGGACACCCAAAAAGTTACATATTTCAGTTTTTTTTCTCCATTGTGTTACCTAGTTTTTATACCCCAGTGAAACAGGAAGCCATGGAAGGGCCACAATACAGATTCAATTTAAAAAGTAGAATGTTAAGCAGATTACATTTTGTTTGATTTTATTTCTAAGAATATAAACTGTCTTTTATGATTTTTTTTAAATTGCTTGTTCAACACAATATCTTTCTCTGAGCAAATGTATTAGTATAGAAAGGTCTGTCAAACGGGGGGGAGGGAAATTCATCGAGTTAATCGCATGGTTTACTTTCATTAATCTCCAATTGATGCTGTTTTTTAAGATTTGTTATTCAAGTCGCATTACAGGAATATTGACTTATTGATTTTGTCCAAGGTAATGGTTAGCAAAATCTGGTAAATTCTTTAACCACAATGTCAACCTGTTTTGACATCGCATTGTTGTTTTTACTTGTATAAATTATGTATTTTGGATGTTTTCAGACAATGCGATTAATCACAATTTTTTTATTTTAAATGCACTAAAATGACAGTTAACTCGAGTTAACTGATTACCTCTGACAGCCCTAGCATATTTTTTTTTACATACAATTAGGACTTGCACAATTATCGTATAATCGTGTAAACTGACAATTATGTGGTGGGGTTTTCGCGTTATTTGTAACTTATTTTGTACATAATGTTTCTGCCACCGTATCCTACGGCAAAAAAGAGCTTCTGGATATCAGGATAGCGATCACTCACCTCGGATTAGACGAAGATCTTTTCTTCAACAAGCAGGACGCACAGGATGTACTTCAGACACCCGACAAGGCCGACATCCCCGTCATTGGCAAGAGAAAGAGACGCAGGTATAGAGGACACAGGGCGGGGTGCCTCGTAAAGGATCCGCCAACGGCGAGTGGGAAATATGCCCTTACCATCAATATTACTTGCCAACATACAATCATTGGACAATAAATTAGACGAGGTACGATCACGAATATCCTACCACCGGGACATCAAAAACTGTGTCTTATGTTTCACCGAATCGTGGCTGAATGACGACATGGAAAACATTCGGCTGGCGGGATATACGCTGCACCGGCTAGATGGAACAGCACACTCCGATAAGACAAGGAGGGCGGTCTGTGTATATTTGTAAACAACAGCTGGTGCACGAAATCTAAGGAAGTCTCTAGCTTTTGCTCGCCTGAAGTAGAGTAACTCATGATAAGCTGTAGACCACACTATTTGCCAAGAGTTTTCATCCATTTTTTTCGTGGCTGTTTATTTACCACCACAGATGGATGCTGGCACTAAGCCGCACTCAGTCAGCTGTATAAGGAAATAAGCAAGCAGGAAACTGCTCACCCAGAGGCGGCGCTCCTAGTGGCCGGGGACTTTAATGCAGGGAAAGTTAAATCAGTTTTACCTAATTTCTATCAGCATGTTAAATGCCCAACCAGAGGGAAAAAATATCTAGATCACCTTTACTCCACACACAGACGCGTACAAAGCTCTCCCTCGCCCTCCATTTGGCAAATCTGACCATAATTCTATATGCCTGATTCCTGCTTACAAGCAAAAATTAAAGCAGGAAACACCAGTGACTCAGTCTATAAAAAAGTGGTCAGATGAAGCAGACGCTAAACTACAGGACTGTTTTGCTAGCACAGACTGGAATATGTTCCGGGATTCTTCCGATGGCATTGAGGAGTACACCACATCAGTCACTGGCTTTATCAATAAGTGCATCGAGGACGTCGTCCCCACAGTGACTGTACGTACATACCCCAATCAGAAGCTATGGATTACAGGCAACATTTGCACTGAGCTAAAGGGTAGAGCTGCCGTTTTCAAGGTGCAGGACTCTAACCCGGAAGCTTATAATATATCTTGCTATGCCCTCCGACGAACCATCAAACAGGCAAAGCGCCAATACAGGAATAAGATTTAATCGTGCTACACCGTCTCCGACACTCGTCGGATGTGGCAGGGCCTGCAAACTATTACAGACTACAAAGGGAAGCACAGCCGTGAGCTGTCCAGTGACACGAGCCTACCAGACGAGTTAAATCACTTCTATGCTCGCTTCGAGGCAAGCAACACTGAGGCATGTATGAGAGCATCAGCTGTTCTGGACAACTGTGTGATCACACTCTCCGTAGCAAGACCTTTAAACAGGTCAACATTCACAAGGCCGCTGGGCCAGACAAATTACCAGGACGTGTGCTCCGGGCATGTGTTGACCAACTGGCAGGTGTCTTCACTGACATTTTCAACATGTCCCTGATTGAGTCTGTAATACCAACATGCTTCAAGCAGACCACCATAGTCCCTGTGCCCAAGAACACTAAGGTAACCTGCCTAAATGACTACAGACCCGTAGCACTCAGGTCCGTAGCCATGAAGTTCTTTGGAAGGCTGGTCATGGCTCACATTAACACCATTATCCCAGAAACCCTAGACCCACTCCAATTTGCATACCGGTCAAACAGATCCACAGATTATGCAATCTCTATTGCACTCCACACTGCCCTTTCCCACTTTGACAAAAGGAACACCTACGTGAAAATGCTATTCATTGACTACAGCTCAGCGTTCAACACCATAGTACCATCAAAGCTCAACAGTAAGCTAAGGACCCTGAGACCAAACACCTCCCTCTGTAACTGGATCCTGGACTTCCTGACAGGCAGCCCCCAGGTGGTGAGGGTAGGTAGCAACACATCTGCCACGCTGATCCTCAACGCTGGAGCCCCTCAGGGGTGCGTGCTCAGTCCCCTCCTATTCTCCCTGTTCACCGACGACCGCATGGCCAGGCACGACTCCAACACCATCATTAAGTTTGCAGACGACACAACAGGGGTAGGCCATCACTGCCTTCACTGCCTGGTACTGCAACTGCTCGGCCTCCAACCGCAAGGCACTACAGAGGATAGTCACTGGGGCTAAGCTGCCTGCCCTCGAGGACCTCTACACCAGGCGGTATCAGAGGAAGGCCCTAAAAATTGTCAAAGACCCCAACCACCACTTGCCATGCTACCGCAAGCGCATGGCAAGCGGTTCCCGGGGCGCCAAGTCTAGGACCAAGAACATCTAATCAAATGGCTTCCCAGACTATTTTCATTGCCCCCCCCCCCCCCTCTTTTACACCGCTGCTACTCTCTGTTACCATCTATGCATAGTCACTTTAATAATTCTACCTTCATGTACATATTACCTCAACTAACCAGTGCCCCTGCACATTGACTCTATACCAGTACCCCCCCCCCGACTCCCTAACAGGTAATCAAATGGCTACCCAGACTATTTGCATTGTGTCCCCCCACCCGCCAACCCCCTCTTTTACGCTGCTGCTACTCTCTGTTTATCATCTATGCATAGTCACTTTAACTATACCTACATGTGCATATTACCTCAATTAGCCCGACTAACCGGTGCCCCCGCACATTGACTCTGTACCGGTACCACCTGTATATAGCCTTGCTACTGTTATTTTCACTGTCATTTTACTGCTTGTTTTTTTATTTCTTTACTTATCTATTGTTTACCTAATATCTATTTTTTTACTTAAAAATTGCAGTGTTGGTCAGGGCTTGGAAGTAAGCATTTCACTGTTGTATTCGGCTCACGTGACAAACTTTAATTTGAATTATGGAAGTTAACCGTGAACGAACCAAAAATATATTGTCTTTATACATTCATTTTAGGAGAAGAGGGATTCAACTTTATATATATATACAGTGCATTCGGAAAGTATTCAGACCTCTTCCTTTTTTTCCACATAATCGTACGTTACAGCCTTAATCTAAAATTGATTAAATAAAACATTTTCCTCACCAATCTTCACACAATAACCCATAATGACAAAGCGAAAAAAAATTTTTTGTATTTAAATAAATGACAGAAATACCTTTATTTAAGTATTCAGACCCTTTGCTATGATATTCGAAATTGAGCTCAGGGTCATCCTGTTTCCATTGATCATCCTTGAGATGTTTCTACAACTTAATTGAGACTTAAGAGTCCACCTCTGGCAAATTCAATTGACTGGACATGATTTGGAAAGGCACACACCTGTCTTTGTAAGGTCCCACAGTTGACAGTATGTGTCAGAGCAAAAACCAAGCCATGAGGTCGAGACAGGATTGTGTTGAGGCACAGATCTGGGGAAGGGTACAGTATGGAAGGTCCCCAAGAACACCTGTGGCCTCCATCATTCTTAAATGGAAGAAGTTTGGAACCATCAAGACTCTTCCTAAAGCTGGCCGCCCGGCCAAACTGAGCAATCGGGGGAGAAAGGCCTTGGTCAGAGAGGTGACCAAGAACCGGATGGTCACTCTGACAGAGCTCCGTGAGTTACTCTGTGGAGATGGGAGAACCTTCCACAAAGGGAAAGGGGGATACCTAGTCAGTTGTACAACTGAATGCCTTCAACTGAAATGTGTCTTCTGCATTTAACCCAACCCCTCTGAATCAGAAAGGTGTGGGGGCTGCCTTAGAAGGACAACCATCTCTGCAGCACTCCATCAATCAGGCCTGTATGGTAGAGTGGCCAGACAGAAGCCACTCCTCAGTAAAAGGCACATGACAGCCCGCTTGGAGTTTGCCAAAAGACTCTCAGAACATGAGAAACCAGATTCTCTGGTCTGATGAAACCAAGATTGAACTCTTTTGCCTGAATACCAAGCGTCACGTCTGGAGGAAACCTGGCACCATCCCTACGGTGAAGCATGGTGGTGGCAGCATCATGCTGTGGGGATGTTTTTCAGCAGCAGGGACTGAGAGACTAGTCAGGATCAAGGGAAAGATGAACGGAGCAAAGTACAGAGAGATCCTTAATGAAAACCTCCAGAGCGCTCAGGACCTTTAGACTGGGGCGTAGGTTCACCTTCCAACAGACAACGACCCTAAGCACACAGCCAAGACAAAGCAGGAGTGGCTTCGGGACAAGACTCAATGTCCTTGAGTGGCCCAGCCAGAGCCCAGACTTGAACCCGATCGAACATCTGTAGAGAGACCTGATAATAGCTGTGCAGCGATGCTCCACATCCAACCTGACAGAGCTTGAGAGGATCTGCAGAGAAGAATGGGAGAAACTCCCCAAATACATGTGCGCCAAGCTAGTAGCGTCATACCCAAGAAGACTTGAGGCTGTAATCGCTGCCAAAGGTGCTTCAACAAAGTACTGATTTAAAGGTCTGAAATACTTACTTAAATGTGATATTTCAGTTTTACATTTTTTATAAATTTGCAAAAAAAATGTAAGGCCTGTTTTTGATTTGTCGTTATGGGGTAATGTGTATAGATTGATCAACAACAACAAAAATATTTTAGAATAAGGCTGTAACGTAACAAAATGTGGTAAAAGTCAAGGGGTCTGAATACTTTCCGAATGCACTCTAGTTTACCCAATAGCAGTTTTTCATTTTAACATGGTTGGTCCATTTTGTAAACATTTTACGAACAGAATGGCAGGGTCGGGATGAGAAGCTTCATTTCCAAAAGTTCCAAGCAGTTAAAACCATACATTTTTGAGACCGGTGTAACCAAAGCTGTGTTGTATTCATTAGGTATGTCGTAGCAAATTTTCAAAGATTCATTACAAGCTCAAAACATTTTAACAAAAATGACAGCTATAGGCCTCCCGAGTGGCGCAAGGCACTGCAGTGCTAGCTGTGCTACTAGAGATCCTGGTTCGAGTCCAGGCTCTGTCGCAGCCGGCCGCGACCGGGAGACCCATGGGGCGACGCACAATTGGCCCAGCATCGTCCGGGTTAGGGGAGGCCTGCAGGGATGTTCCTGTCCCATCGCGCACTAGCGATTCCTGTGGTGGGCCGGGTGCAATGCACGCTGACACGGTCGGCAGGTGTACGGTGTTTCCTCCGACACATTGGTGTGGCTGGCTTCCGGGTTAAGTGGGCGTTGTGTCAAGAAGCAGTGTGGCTTGGCTGGGTTGTGTTTTGGAGGACGCATGACTCTTGACCTTCGCCTCTCCCGAGTCCGTACAGTAGTTGCAGCAATGGTACAGGACTGTAACTACCAATTGGATACCATGAAATTGGGGAGCAAGGGGGGTTCAAAAAAAGACATGACAATAACCGTGGCTAATCGTCACAGCCCTACATCCAATATAGTTGAGTATTTTGGATGTGACTGTATATCTTGTCACTAAAGCTGATCCATTTTGATCAATCAATTCCCCTCCACAGAAACTTGGATTCCTGGACAACTTTGAGTGTTTTTTCTCTCTCTTCTCAGCTGTGTGTGACATTGGCTCGGCCTCCTTCAAGTATGACATGCGGAGGCTAAGTGAGATCCTGGCCTTCCCCAGAGCCTGGTACCGGCGCAGCATCGCCAGACGCCTCTTCCTGGGAGACCAGACCATCAACATGCCAACAGGTTGGGATGTTGGGAAATACACACCTCCTTAATAGGCCTTTGCACACTTATGGCTACATTTTCCTCATGCAATAATTGATCAACATTTTTACTCTGTTCCCTTTCAATCGCCAACTCTGCTAATGTTGGTCCCTTTAAAACAGTATGCATTTTTCCCAAACCTGTGTTTACATTTGAAAATATGCCCTTAACCTCAACCTGCTTCTCTCCTCCAGCCTCAGGTCCTGCCACCCCGGACTCTGTAGAGAACATGACCCAGCACCTGTCACCAGAATCCAGCCGTAAAGCCTACTGGAGGACCTGGGATGGTAGCACTGGGCAGTACATGCCTCAGTCCCCCAACGTGTTCTCTGACCACTCTACTGGGAGTAATATGTCCCCCGGGGGCCTGTCCTCCCACCTCAAGTCCCCAGCCCCCGGACGCACCAGGAGCGTCTCTGATTCCTCCGCCCCCAGAAGAGGTACCAGCTCAAAAATGAGTGCTCAACAGCATCGAGGAACGACACGATCGGATTAAAGCGGTGTTAATGCTGTTTTTTTTAGCTTAGTGTAGAGATTATTTTCACAACGTAGGCTTAAAATGCAGTAGGAATAATGAATGAATACTATATCCCTCATTTATACTTGAGCTAGTGTGTACTCTGACACTTTTAGATTATGATTAACTCTCTCTAATTTAGACAAATAGCTTTGGGGAGAATGACGTTACATCATACATTTCCCTTCCATATAGATTCTGTGACCAAGACGTCCACGCCGTCGTTCAATAAAAACGGCAAGGCAGCCGGCCCCCAAGGGACCCCGTGGGAGACACTAGTGGTGTTCGCCATCAACCTGAAGCAGCTCAACGTCCAGATGAACATGAGCAATGTCATGGGCAACAACACGTAGGTCTCCCTTTTTCCCCTCCCACCCAACACACTATACTATATCTCCAGGGCTCTCCAACCCTATTCCTGGAGATCTACCATCCTGTAGGTTTAAGCTCCAACCCCAGTTGTGACTAACCTGATTCAGTTTATTTACTAATTAATTATAAAAAATCAGGTGTGCTAGATTAGGGTTGGAGTGAAAACCAGCAGGACAGTAGCTCTCCAGGAACAGGGTTCGAGAGCCTTGCTCTACACGCTAGGGGCCAGTTTCAGTACACAGATTGTCTATTCCATCTAATTCATATCAGCACGTTACCTAATGTTTATATCTGCAGGGGTTAAAGTTCTCTGTCACTGCAATGAATTTCCGTCATATGGATTCTGGAGAGGCAATAAAAATATCCGGGGAGATATATTCCCGATGTTCAGATGAAGGGAATTATATAGTCTATAATGCGCACCACAGCAGCGCTCAACTCAGAGACCGGTGTGTAGCTTACTGTAGCTGCTGGCAAATGAAAGCAGTTTTGGCATGTGTTAAAAAAAGCGGGGGATCCCAGTTTTACATTGCAATTATTCCTCTACTCCTTCAATTTCGTTACTTGCAATTGTTTTACAAATGCATTTTTACAACCGGAGTTTCAAGCATGGTTTAGGCGCAGCTGCACAACAGAGCTCTTAAAGGGGCGCAATGTCGTCTTAAAAGGGCAGTGACATACTTTGTAATAGAAACAAACCAAAAATTATTATTATTTCAATATTCATAATAAAATAATAATCATTAAAAAAAAATACAAACAGGATGTTGTGTCCAATGGGGTAAATGCAGATAGACAAACCCCATGCTTCAGCCTAAAAACTAAATTGTATAGGTGCAGGTGATGATGCTTATTGCTAATAGCACATCTGATAATATAGACCATGCATAGGCTCAATAAATGGTCCAATATGGTCCAATATGTTAAATGGTCCAATATGTTAAAATAATTGTAACATAATTCTTACCAATATGTTATTGGGCTCGTTTCAAACTATTTTTCAGATGGTGTTAGCATAATTTTATTTTCATAAATTTTGGAGTAGAATATCCTTTTAAAAAGTCACCAGAGCTGAGCTTCTCAGTCCTTTTAAATAGGACTCCAGGTAGGACCCTGGAACCCCTAAGCAAGGGGACTGGAATTGGTCAAGCTCGCCGTTTATACATGTACAAAATGATCATCTTTCCCTTAACCTCTTAGATGTAAAGTCCTCTGTTTAAGGGACTTCCATAGTTCTGCTAGTGTGACGTGGGATGTGAAATCTCAAACCACTTAAAACTGGGATGTCCCTCCTACCATTTAATTCGCTCTTCTGACTGTCCATCAACTCCTGGTTGAACCCAATGTCACAGCCACTGACAAAGCACATGCCTGCAATCCTTACATCCTAGCGTAGCAGGAGCAAATGGTTCCATGACTGTAGCACATTCAGCTCTTGATTTATAGCCATTAATCTAAAATAATTAATAGATTTTAAACAAAAAAATCACTTTCTGTTTGTCATAGACAGACAATATTAATATGAGATGAAAGGCAAGTTCCTAATGAGTTCAGGGAGATGTTCACAGTGATGGGGGCAGACGTTTTGATCAAGAGAGACCTTTCAAAAATATGCACATTTTCTCTAACACTAAACATACAAATATGTATTTTACAGTTATAAGGTGAAATATTATAGTTAGTCGTTTTATAATTTGATTATACTACATTTAGAAAGTATATAAGTAATTTCAAGCCTTATTCGTACAGTTTTGTTGAATAGGAAATACATCATATAAAATATTTCATATTTTTATCGTATTTGTACTGTGTACTAGAGCTTGTGTCCTCATGATAAATAATTACATTTTTGATTTACATTTAACTGGTTTAAGGTATGATGGCCATGCCTTTGTTACATGAAAGGGGAGGTTAAGCACATGCCCGGATCACATGTCCTGGTAATCCGTCTGGCCCCACAGCCTTGTGAATGTTGACCTGTTTAAAGGTCTTACTCACGTCGGCTACGGAGAGCGTGATCACACAGTCAAACCCGGAACAGCTGATGCTCTCATACATGCCTCAGTGTTGCTTGCCTCGCAGCGAGCATAGAAGTGATTTAGCTCGTCTGGTAGGCTCGCGTCACTGGGCAGCTCACGGCTGTGCTTCCCTTTGTAGTCTGTAATAGTTTGCAAGCCCTGCCATATACGACGAGCGTATCTGTATCTGACAACCTATATAAAAACTGAACAATTCTACATATAACCCTTAACAAAACAATGCCTCCTAGAAAGCAGATGTTACTTATTCATGAGGAGGTGGGTGGAACTGTTTCCCCTTGCTCTTTTTTACCTCTAGTTGGACCACCAGTGGGCTGAAGAGTCAGGGTCGTCTGTCAGTGGGTAGTAACCGAGACCGAGAGATCAGCATGTCCGTGGGCCTGGGTCGTTCCAAACTGGACTCTAAAGGCGGCGTGGTGGGGGGCAACATAGATGTCAACACCCTGGAGATGGTCTGTAAGTACAGGGATGATAAATAATGTATTAAGCCACTGGCATGTACTGTTTACTTTTTGTTCAATTCCAAATACATTGTGATGGATGTCAAAGATTGTACTCTAGCCTCGGGTCTTGGTGTTTAAATGATGAACACATTCAGCTCTAACTTAAACATCCCTGTCATACTAGTAGAATTTGACAGGGAGATCTCTCTGCCGCACCTAACAAAACATGTTTGTTGAAGCACACATCTCGGAGCACCCCAACCAGCAGCCTAGCCATAAGATCCAGATCACCATGGGCTCCACGGAGGCCCGTGTGGACTACATGGGCTCCAGCATCCTCATGGGCATCTTCAGCAACGCAGACCTGCAACTCCAGGACGAGTGGAAGGTCAACCTGTGCACCGTTGAGACCAGCCTATCAGAGAAAAGGTAGATAAGCTAGCCTACTAGAGAAAATGTATAGCCAAAACCCCTGTGGCTACATTCTTGTCTGTTCTCATTTTCTGACCATTTCTCACTCACTCCCTCCTTTTTTCTATCCCATCGCTCTCCCTTTCTGCCTCTATTTCACCTCTCTTTTTACTTATCCTTTCCTCTCTCCAGTGAGATTTTTGTCCACGGTGACTTGCAGTGGGATATCTTCCAGGTGATCATCTCGCGCTCCACTACCCCCGACCTCATTAAGATCGGGATGAAGCTGCAGGAGTTTTTCACCCAGCAATTTGACACCAGCAAACGAGCATTGTCCACATGGGGTCCAGTCCCCTACCTGCCCCCGAAGGCGCCGGTCATCAACATCGAGAAAGAAGCTGCAGAGCTATGTAAGAATCCGTTATCACTGGTTTCCTGGGTTTCTTTTGGTTTAGATCGGAATGCTCTTTCCCCTGCTCCTCCCCTTTCCTCTCTCTTTCGTCCCTCTCCTTCTATCGTCATTGCTCCTTTTCACTCTCATCATTGCTCTCTCTCCCAGACATGGATGCAGCCCACCATCGTCACTGGCCTGGGGTTCTGAAGGTGATCGCTGGATGCCACATCTCCCTCTTCCAGATGCCTCTCCCAGAGGACGCCGTGCAACTGGGTGGCTCCATGAGTCTCCATGGCAACCACATGACCCTGGCCTGCTTCCATGGGCCCAACTTCCGCTCCAAGTCCTGGGCTTTATTCCACCTGGAGGAGCCCAACATAGCCTTTTGGACCGAGGCTCAGAAGATATTGGAGGATGGTAAGGCTTTCAAGAGACAGAGAGGGGGGGATGTGGGCTAAAGCAAGTCACCAAAATACCTCTAACCTCAACCTATTTTTTATCCAATCAGGCTCCACTGATGACTCCACCTATATCGTGCAGACGTTGGATTTTCATCTGGGTCACAACACCATGGTAACCAAACCCTGCGGCGCACTAGAGAGCCCCATGGCCACCATCACCAAAATCACCCGTCGCCGGCACGAAAACCCCCCTCACGGAGTAGCCACAGTCAAAGAATGGTTCAATTATGTGACTGCCATGAGGAATGAGGGTAAAGCCTTCTAAATTCTACCAATGTTATATACAAGGTCTCCTGTTTCCCTTGACCCAATGTACTCAAGACGCCTGTCTCATTCTAATGTATCCTGTTCCCCAGAGCTATACCTCTTGCGGAACGTGGACGCCAACAACACAGAGAGTGGGGCTGCCGCCAAGAGTTCCAGTCTGCTAAGCAGCTTCCGAGGCTCGTCCAGCTATAACCACGAGACAGAGACCGTCTTTGCCCTACCCAGGATGCAGCTGGACTTCAAGTCCATCCATGTTCAGGATCCCGATGAACCCTCCTTGACTGGTAGGCTCAGTTGGTATTCGGTCCACCAGTATGAACAGACCACAATTAGCAATGGTATATATTTAGGGGCAATGTTGTTGTTGAAGTCCACTTGTATTGTCCTCCAAGAATATTTTTGTCATTTTCAGTTTGTTCCCATTAATATATCTTTGTTGGAATGACTCTATTGTTTCCCCTCTGTTTCAGACTCCAACAGTAAGCCCAAGGTGGAGTGCAGCGTGGTGACTGAGTTCACAGACCACATATGTGTCACCATGGATGCCGAGCTCATCATGTTTCTGCACGACCTGGTCTCTGCCTACCTGAAGGAAAAAGAGAAGGGTGAGAGCCCCTGAAATGTTAACAGCAGCAGCACACTATATGTAGCAAACCAGAACGATTAACTGTACTTTACATGATAACTTTATATATACTGACCAAAAATATATATGCAACATGCAATAATTTCAAAGATTTTACAGTTCATATAAGGAATCAGTCAAACATGCCTAATTGGTGACATGTCTGGTGAGTATGTAGGCCATGGAAGAACTGGGACATATTCACAATTCCAGGAATTGTGTACAGATCTTTGCGACATGGGGCCGAGCATTATCATGCTGAAACATGAGGTGATGGCGGCGGATGAATGGCATGACAATGGGCCTCAGGATCTCGTCACGGTATCTCTGTGCATTCAAATTGCCATATATAAAATGCAATTGTGTGGCCTCCCGGGTGGCGCAGTGGTCTAAGGCACTGCATCGCAGTGCTATCTGTGCCACCAGAGACTCTGGGTTTGAGCCCAGGCTCTGTCGTGATGGGCTCTGTCGCCCAGCCTCTGTCGCCATGGGGCGACGCACAATTGCGTCGTCCGGGTTAGGGAGGGTTTGGCCGGTAGGAATATCCTTGTCTCATCGCACACTAGCGACTCCTGTGGCGGGCCGGGCACAGTGCACGCTGACCAGGTCGCTAGGTGTACGGTGTTTCCTCCGACACATTGGTGCGGCTGGCTTCCGGGTTGGATGCGCGCTGTGTTAAGAAGCTTGGTTGGGTTGTGTTTCGGGGGTCGCATGTCTCTCGACCTTTGTCTCTCCCGAGCCCGTACGGGAGTTGTAGTGATGAGACAAGACAGTAACTACTAACAATTGGATACCACGAAATTGGGGGGGAAAAGGGGATAAAAAAAAAATGCAATTGTGTTTGTTGTCTGTAGCTTATACTATAACCCCACCGCCACCATGGGGCACTCTGTTCACAACGTTGACGTCAGCAAACCACTCGCCCACACAACGCCATGCACGTGGTCTGTGGTTGTGTTGCCGGTTGGACGTACTGACAAATTCTCTAAAACAACGGAGGCGGCTTATGGTAGAGAAGTTAACATTAAATTCTCTGGCAACAGCTCTGGTGGACATTCCCGCTGTCAGCATGACAATTGAACACTCCCTCAAAACTTAAGACAATGTGTGGCAATGTGTTGTGTGACAAAACTGCACATTTTAGAGTGGCTTTTTATTGTCCCCAGCACAAGGTGTAATGATCATTCTGTTTAATCAGCTTCTTGATATGCCACACCTGTCAGGTAGATGGGTTATTATCTTGGCAAAGAAGAAATTCTCACTAACAGTAAACTAATTTGTGCACAACATTTTAGAGAAATAAGCTTTTTGTGCATATGGAACATTTCTGTTTTTTTTATTATTTTTTTTCAGCTCATGAAACATGATAACTTTCACTGCTAACTTTATATAGAAAAAAAGAGCAATGTAGGTACAACTAAAATATCATTGAAGCTAAATTAAAGGTGCTCTTTGTTTTAGGAACTAGTAGTCATAGAAGAACATGGAGAACCAAGGCACTCTATAGTTTCACACAAACTCTCTCTCCCCCCCCTTCCCTGGTCTGCAGCCCTTTTCAACCCCCGGATCTTTGCCACTCGGCCTGGCCAGAAGAGCCCGACAGCCCTGCATGATGAGAACTCCACAGACAAGGAGGAAGGCATCAACTACACCACGGTGGACTGGAGAGAATTCATGTGCAACACCTGGCACCTGGAGCCCACACTCCGGTAAACCAGACCCAAGCCCTCAGACCAATAATATATGCCACTGTGCAGACACTTTTTGTTAACTCGAAATGACACAACGACAAGGTTCCAGTTTAACAAAGTTTACTATACTGTATGAACACAGTACAAGGTAGCCATTCCACTCAAGGCTAGGTCCATCAACAACAAGACTTCCCGCGCAGGTGCACTCTTGACTGAGTGATAGCCCCGTAATAACAGAAATATAGGGATACTTAAAACATGAACTTAACAATCTCCCCTTTTCTTTAAAGACAAATAAAACATCAACAACGTAATTAAATGTCCAAGTATTATTCAAGTTCTTCATTAGAAATGGGTTGTGTGACAGTTTTTATTAGTATTACTCAAGCTGCTACTTTCCATTACTGAGAGCCTGTAGGAGCAAAAGACCGGATGCTCCTTTTTTAGTCAGACAGTCAGCAAGCTGTTCCTTTGTGGTCGACCACAGATTCTCTGCTTGAATAAGTTCCTTGATGCTGCTAATCTCAAGACGAAGTCTTTTCTCTGTGACAGACTTGGTTGACTTCACAACATCAATTAATGAGTAGTTGTCAGTGACACAAACTACAGGTAGAAAGTGCCGTTTTGTCTCACCAGTGGTAAGCTCTGAGAACAGAGTTGCAAGAAAGATAGCATTGTCAATTCCATCCAAAAGAGCAAGTGTTTCTCCAGCAAGCCCGCTTCGGACAACCCTTCTGATCCTTTTTGACTGCCAACAGATAGGTGAGAATCTTCCTCCTTCACCCATTAACACGACTAAATGTCCACCTTGTGTGCCTCCATCTGTAAGGTTCCCTAGCGAAGCATCACTGAAGACAACTAGTTTCAAAGAGTCATCTTTTCCAACATGCTGAAACTTTAAAGTCACTTGTTGTGATTTCAGTTTACGAACAACTTTGTTCGCCTCATGAATGGTTTGTACAGTGGCGTGTTTTGTGTTAGATGCCAAGTTGCAACCATCAAACATTACATCAGGTCTACTTTTTCTAGCAACCCATAAAACTTGTCCTATCTTTGACCTCAATTGGTCAGCTTCAATTCCACATAGAGGGGAATTCCTTTGTACGGCTCTTGAATAATCCATGTGAATGGGTTGAAGATTCTTGATATAGCTCTCCTGTTGCATCAGTATTGTTCCATCAACTGTAATAAACTCTATGCCAACATAACAAAAATTATCATGCTCCTCACGGCCAACCTGGAAAACAGCTTTGAGGTGTGGAATCACAGTTGTAGCAAAGGTCTGTGAGCCACCCCAGATAAAGTCATCAACATGACAGGCAAGTACTCCAGTCACATTGCAGTCTTGATCAAGCCAATAGAAGACTGCAGGATCCACATGTGACATTTTTCCACCCGTATTCAGCATTGTTGCCTTGACTTTGTTGTACCAGTAGAGTGATGCATCTGCCAGGCCATACACACACTTTTTTAGTTTCCACAGTGTTCCTTCGCTTTTAGCTTCAGGCGGAGGTTGGATGTGAATGTTCCTTGACAGCTCTGGTCCCTGCAAAAATGCAGATTTGATGTCTATGGAATTAAGTTTCCATTTTTTCTGGCAGATCACTGACATCAGCAATCTGAGTGACTCTGAGGCGCATGTTGGTGAGTCTTTTGGGAGTTCTTTAGCAGCCAGCTCCTCAAAACCTCTAGCCACTAGACGTGCTTTAGGCACTATTCCAGTTAAGGATTCTTTAAGGGTACACACCCACCTTGTTGAGACGCATTTTTGGCCAATGTCTTTGACTTCCTCAAACACTCAATTTTTCCTCCAATTACTGAGCTCATCTAGCTTAGCTGAGTCAAATGACACGTCCTTTGTTTCAAGTACATCATCATTTTGAATGTCATTCTCTTTTTCTCGATTTTCCATTGGTTCAATTCTGAGATTATCTACAAGTGACAGCTCAGCTGACCCTGTTGTACCAGAAAGTGTAGCTGGTTCAGAGTACTGCAAGTTATACCAGTTCTGGTGTTTTCCTTTTGCTTTTCCTGCTCGTCCAATGACGGTTGCTGTATGTGGATTACCACTTTCTCTGTCCATGTATTTAACAGTTTCTCCAGTTTTCAGATTGGAACAACCATGTTCTCTTAACACATGTGGCTGTTGTTGAATGTTTTCCTCATTTGAACGCTCAACAGTATTATCTGTGGCATGGTTGAAGGTCTCTGCTCCATTTTCTGTGTCAGTTTCCATATCATGTGCATATCATTGGATGCGACATCTGGTAGGTTTGTGTCTGTTACTGTGTCATTTTTGTCATTTTCATTAGGAGACTGATTCTCAGCAACAGCCCCTCTATCTTATTGATCATTTACTTTCCGCAATCTTGAGTGATGCACCCTGACAATGATGCCTCCGTGCCTCACAAATATCACCACACCATCTTGGCCAATGACTACTCCCGGTCCTTTCCACTCTTGACAGTCAACTCGTTTGTAGTACACTTTGTTTCCAGTTTCGTACTTCTCATCGGTGGGTCGTAGCTGTTTACGCAGAGCCCTGCGAATTCTCTCTGAGCACTCTGCTTCAGTGAATGCTTTTCTCGCTGCATGTAGTGCTGAAAGGTGCTGTCCCACCCATGCACTCACACTGGTCCCTTCTAGTGCTGGTGGCTTGTCAACCAGTACAGAGGGAAGATTAGGGTTCTGCCCGAACACTAGTTGGTATGGGCTGTAGCTATGAACATTGTGCATTGAGTTTTTTGCCATCAAAGACCAATCTAGGGCTGTTTTCCAGTCACATCCATTGTCTTGCTTCACTTTCAGCATGATCTCTGTGAGTGTTTGATTGTGTCTCTCCATAAGTCCATTGCTCCATGGACTGTATGCAGCAGTTGTCTTTACTTCCATGTTGAAGTTCTCTGCCATTTCTCTTATTTCATTATTATTGAATTCTTCTCCATTGTCACTGTACAATTTCTGGGGCGGGCCATGGACACTTATCCAGGAATGAATGAAGTGCTTGATGATGTCACTGGGTTTCTTTGTATTCACAATGCTTCCAGCACTAAAGCGTGTGAAGTGGTCGATTATGTGACGATACCACACACTTGGTCCTAACTCATGTAGATCTACAGCCACTGTTTCATTGTACTTGGAAGCCAGTGGCAAACCAACAGCTGGTTTGGGCTTATGTTTACTGTATTTTTGACATGTCTCACAACTGTTAACTATCTGCTGTAGAATGGAAATACTCTCATCATCATTATTCCCTGAACTGCTGAGTAACTTCTGAAGTCTGTCAACTGTAGCATGTCCCAAACTGTTTGTGAAGCTTTAACAATACTTTGTGTTTTTCTTTTGTGTTCATGTTTTCTGTGACTGTCAGAATCTCCATGTGCTCTGTGTCAGTCAGAATCTCATTTTTGCATGGATGATATCTTTGTCTAAAATTTTTACATAATAGTGGCCTGAGGTAGTAATTTCATGAGTCACTGGTTGTTTAAACATCACTGCCTTGTCATTTTTTATGTCTAGTACAGCCTCTGCCTTCTTGAGGGAAGCTTTGCTTAATATTAAGGGAATATCTGCAGGGACCACCTCTGTTTCAATGTAACACTTTGTCTGACCAGTTTTTGCTGGTATCTTAACTCTCTTGGTAGAATGGACAATTCTCCCATCTCCAAATTTGAAAGCTCTGTTGCTTCGTGTGTCAATCATATTTTGTACTACTTCCATATTTCGTTCACTGACATAGCTATCAAGCCATTTTGCAGCACACACTGTCCGTGTACATGCAGTATCAATCACAGCAGATCCTAAGGATTCAACTATAAAAATCTCAGTATCAGAAGCAGATTCGTTTGAAAACAGTGTAATGTTACACTGCTCTATCTCTGTGTTTACATTTTCCTCTGTTAGTTTAACTTGTTCATTTTTATGAGGACAGTCTTTAACCCAATGGTAAGTGCTTTGACAAATAGCACATTTTGATCTCCTTCCATATTTGTCCGGTGGATTTGTGCCGGGAAATGGCGCCCTCTTCTGGTTGTCTTGAGAACGTGACTTTTTGTTGCCTTTTCTCTGCTGCTCAGTGTAATATGCTGCGTCACTCACTTGCATTCCATCTGTTATTGGCGCGACAGACGTCTTTTCACCCAAAATTATTTTTAGTCCCGACTTCATTGATGCAAAAGTCAGCCCAGTACAAGCAGTCAAAGCTAACTGTTTCTCCCTACCATCTAGACAGGCAGTATCTAGCAACTTGAACCCTAACACTGCATCCGGGAGAACCATGTCGTACTTGCGCATCCTATTGTACCTCTGTTCGAAGTCAATGATGTAGTCCGTCATTGCAACCGAAATATCTCTCGTAACACTGTCAAAGTTTGAATATGCCTCGTAGGCACGGTCTTTCTCTTCTTTAAGAAATACAGAATCCAGTGCTCTGATCAAAGTTCCCATACCATCATCCTTGTTCAAATCCTCAACAGATATTTCCAGTGCTGTATCTCTCGCTCTTCCCTCGAACGATAAAACCACCGCAAGTGCTTGCTTTTTCGCGTCCAGATTAGTAACCCGTGTCCAGATTCCAAGTTCATTTTTCCAACTTTCGTACCACCTCTTCTCGTCGAAGCGAGGTGGCACAGTTATTAGCCATCCTCTGCTACCAATGTTAACTCGAAATGACTCAACGACAAGGTTCCAGTTTAACAAAGTTTACTATACTGTATGAACACAGTACAAGGTAGCCATTCCACTCAAGGCTAGGTCCATCAACAACAAGACTTCCCGCGCAGGTGCACTCTTGACTGAGTGATAGCCCTGTAATAACAGAAATATAGGGATACATAAAACATGAACTTAACACTTTTTTCCAAACTAACAATACAGTACATTTGTAGTATGTGTAATTGATCCCTGTGTTTTGTGACTCCTTAACCCCTCACCTGAGCATTTCAACTACTCCATAAGCCCACTTTTAGGCCTATACCCTAAACGTAAACCCTTTTGTCCATACATCTGTGGGTTTCTTGACTCAGTCTTAATTATCAATTTCCATAGGCTCATCTCCTGGACGGGACGGAAGATCGATCCTGTCGGCGTGGACTACATTCTGCAGAAGCTAGGCTTCCACCACGCAAGGACTACAATTCCCAAATGGCTCCAGAGGGGGGTGATGGACCCCCTGGACAAGGTCCTCTCTGTCCTCATCAAGAAACTGGGCACGGCCCTGCAGGACGAAAAGGAGAAGAAGGAGAAGAAGGAGAAGATGGGACGAGACAAAGACGAGCACTAACTCATACAGCCATATGTTCTAACACAACACTTTAAAAGCTGGAGGTCAGACAGTAAATCCTCAATGAACAAAACACTGGATAACTGGAAACACTGGATATTTCCTTGACTACTGTGCATTTGTCATAGGCGCATTTACCGCTAAGCCATGTGAATTTAGGCATAGATGTTTACAGTGGTGCATGCCACTATGGGTTTTGACTGAAAGTTTTGCACTGTTTTTATGTATATTTTGAACAAAGTAGTAAGTGAAGTCTTATTTGGCTGCTTAAAAGGATAACCCTGAAAAACCCCAACATGGATTATATGCTATACATGCTTTATATGGTGTTATCAGAACAAATTGAAGATATCGTTTATTATCCTTCTTGGAGGTTCATTAACTTTTTCTGTGGGGGGTACTTCTAAATCATTGTCTGTGGCTTTGTTTCCAATGGAACAAACACATGGTAAGGTTGGAAAGAGCAATATCATCAGTTTTTCTAAATTCATCCCAATGACAACGTTTTTTGGAAAAGATGGTTCCTATTAACAAAAAAGCATTGGATCGTTCAGATCCACTTCGGTCAATCTAAAACATGTGATAAGATGTATTGTAACGATAAACAATGGTTATTTTGTTTTATTTTCTTAATTTAATGGGTATCTGAAATGTATAGTCTATAACCCATGTGAGCTGGGTGTGTCAAGCCTGTTTTTTTAATATGTGCAATAGACCAGTGTATATAAAATAACTGTGAATTTCTTAAATGTGTTGATTTCTTAACATAATAAAATCATTGCCATCCTATTTTACATCTGACTTTATTGTCTTATATAGCCTACTGTTATTTCTCAGATTTCCTAGATTTGAGGCAAGTGACAGAAGTTGTGTTGCTCTCTAAATATGCTTTACCTTGTTTTCTGAGCTAATTCCACATGAAGTATTTCAACTTTTGAAAGATATTCCAGTGGCTTTGATCCAGATCTTTGTATCAGCCTGCCTAATTTCACTTCCTCAGTCTTATCTCCTGTGGCACTCACATCCCCTCATTGTGAGGCAAGTTCCCATTTGTTTAATGCTGTGTATGTTTTTCATTTTTAATTGTGCGTTGGTGAGGAAGGAAAAGACTGGCAGAATTAAGCGGCGGAAAAGGTGGACTTGCTTTGTGATGTCGACTGATATTGCTGCACCATTTTACCTGGGCCTCCGATAACTGTGCGCGAGAGAGAAAAGTTATACAATACTCAAGACCTCTTGTGGGTTCTGTTCAGACTATCCTGCAGATATTTTGCTACAGTTATGCAAACTTTCAAAATACAGAAATCATTTGGGGCTAATTTCTGTATTTTGAAAGTTACGTATCTTGAAAATTTGATTGCTGACAAGTACAACATTTTGGGACTGTCAATAATGTACTAATGAAACAAATGCCAATAGATCGTTTTTGGGTGGAGTTTTCCTTTTAAGTAGGGAAATTGTTTAAATGAGGACAGCTAGTTAAATTAAACAACCACAAAGAACCTCATTTTTTTTGTTGATTGAAAGTCACACTCCATTAGGCTACACAGTGTGTTCAAATACATGACAATGTCATTTTTCTAAGTATCAACAGTAGATAAATGGTCCACAAAGGTACTCAAACCATCACTCTTCAGATTGTGAATCGTATGCCTTATCCATTAGGCCACGCAGTCTCTGGTTATTCAACCTACATAACAATATCCTACCTTTTACTGGTAACAAGATACATGGTTTATGTAGGAAAAGTGTCTAAATTAGGAAAACTACTACAAAGAAACAACTACAAAGAAACACTATCGCTCAATCTTCTGATGCAGAATCAGATGCCTTATCGATTAGGGCACGCAAACTGAATAACAAACCTAAATACCAATATCCTACAAGAGACAAGAGACATGTCAGGTTCCCAATTTCCCTACATAAGACATGTCTCTTGTTGCTTTCATACTAAAACGCTGTGTATTGTTTTTGTTGTAAGCTTTTCTACAAAAGACTACAAAATAATAAAGGAAGGTGTGAATGACTGGTCAAATATAAATGCCATTCTGAAACACCATGAGGGTAGTCCTGAACACACAAACAATATGATTAAGTGAAGAGAACTTGATCTGCGCCTAAATCGGGGACAGACTCTTGACCAGATACAAATGACAATTTTGGAGGCTGAAAGAAAGAGATGGCGGGATGTCCATACACGTTTAATAAGTATCACCCAGTCTCTGGCTGAAACAAACCTAGCATTCAGGTGTTCATCAGACAAACTCTTCCAACCAGATAATGGAAACTTCCTAAAAGAGGTTGAATTACTGGCTAAATTTGACACCGTTATGGAAAATCATCTCAGCAAAATTAAAGATGGAGAGACACATGTTCTTTACCTTGGGAAGCGCACACAGAATGAGCTGATACAGATTTTTAGTGACAAGATTCTGGAAGCAATAGTAACTCAAGTAAGAAACTCAAAGTACTTCTCCATTATCTTGGACTGTACACCTGACATTAGTCACCAGGAGCAAATGTCCAATTTTCTGAGAAGCGTGGCTTTAAAGGGAAAGCCAGAAATCAAGGAACACTTCCTCGGCTTTGCTGAATGTTGAGGTTACAAGATGTCCACTGTCATCTTATATAAGCTGAACGAGTTAAAGATTCCATGTGAAGATTGCAGAATTCAAGCTTATGATAATGGGTCCGACATGAAGGGCAAGCACCTAGGAGTAAAGCCAGACTGCTCAAAAAAACATCCCAGAGTCGTTTACGTCCCATCTGGCGCACATACTCTTAACCTTGTCATTGCAGATGCTGCCAAATCTTCAAAAGATGCAATTGTTTTTTTTGGGCATGTGCAAAAGCTCTTCACCTTCTTTTCAGCTGGCACACAAAGATTGAGTGTTTTGAAGAAACACGTGAACATAACCATGAAGTCATGGAGTGAAACAAGATGGGAGAGTAGGCTCCAAAGTGTTCATGCAATCAGGTATCAGGCTTCTGAGGTTCGGGAGGCATTACTGGAAGCCAGACAGACGATCAACGATCCTGTAGCCAAAGTGGAGGCACAAGCACTTGCAGAGGAAATTGGGCCTACCGCTTCTTGATTTGCTGTATCGTATGGTGTGAGATAATGAAAATGACAAACGAGGTGAACGAGCTCCTCCAATCCGCCTCAATGCAGTTGGATATCGCAGTGAATTTAATCTCAAATCAAAGGCCTCCCTCAATACATACCGGGAAACTGGATTCTCTGAGGCCCAGACAACAGCCAAAAGCATTTGTGAAAAAATTATGTGGAGGCTGTTCTTAAAGAGAAGAGACTGACAAACAGCAAGCAGCATTTCAGCTATGAGGCTCCTGATGAACCAGTGACTGATGCACTGAAAAACCTTGAAGTCAACTACTTCAACATTGTGGTCGACTGCTGTGACATCCATGGATGAGAGATTTGAAACACTCGACCAGGTGAAAACCAAATATGGAGTGCTGCTGAACTTCAGCACTGCCTCTCAGATGTCCAGTGAATCTTTAAAGGCTCACTGCATGGAAGTTGAAAACACTCTAACCTTCAGAAATGACATCAGTGGAATGGATCTGGCACACGAGATTCAGAATTCACCTGATCTGCCATCAGATAAGATGACTGCCTTTGAGCTTCTTCCCTTTCTCTGTGAGAAAAACCAGGAAGAACTCTATCCTAACCTTTGGATAGCCCTTAGAATTGCAGTCACTCTACCAGTAACAGTAGCATCGGCAGAGAGGAGGTTTTCAAAATGAAAGCTCATCAAAAGCTATCTGAGGTCTTCCATGTCACAGGAACGTTTGAGTGGTCTGGCCATCATGAGCATCAATCATGACATGGGGAAACACATTGATGACTTTGCCTCAAGAAAGTGCAGAAGAGGAATATTTTGATGGTAAGATTTTAATTAAAACATTCAAATGTGTACACACTTAGTAACACTTAAGATTGTATGGCAGAAGTGCATTTGTATAAATGACTGCTTAACTAACTACAGTATGTTACATACTTTCTCAATTTCTTCCACACATTGCAGATAGACCGGTGAAAATGCCCAGGCTGTACAGGGAACCAAGTTAATCACACAGCTGTATAGGTTTTATTTGACTGTTTTAAGACATATACAGTGGAGAGAACAAGTATTTGATACACTGCCGATTTTGCAGGTTTTCCTACTTATAAAGCATGTAGAGGTCTGTAATTTTTATCATAGGTACACTTCAACTGTGAGAGACGGAATCTAAAACAAAAATCCAGAAAATCACATTGTATGATTTTTAAGTAATTCATTTGCATTTTATTGCATGACATAAGTATTTGATCACCTACCAACCAGTAAGAATTCCGGCTCTCACAGACCTGTTAGTTTTTCTTTAAGAAGCCCTCCTGTTCTCCACTCATTACCTGTATTAACTGCACCTGTTTGAACTTGTTACCTGTATAAAAGACACCTGTCCACACACCCAATCAAACAGACTCCAACCTCTCCACAATGGCCAAGACCAGAGAGCTGTGTAAGGACATCAGGGATAAAATTGTAGACCTGCACAAGGCTGGGATGGGCTACAGGACAATAGGCAAGCAGCTTGGTGAGAAGGCAACAACTGTTGGCGCAATTATTAGAAAATGGAAGAAGTTGAAGATGACGGTCAATCACCCTCGGTCTGGGGCTCCATGCAAGATCTCACCTCGTGGGGCATCAATGATCATGAGGAAGGTGAGGGATCAGCCCAGAACTACACGGCAGGACCTGGTCAATGACCTAAAGAGAGCTGGGACCACAGTCTCAAAGAAAACCATTAGTAACACACTACGCCGTCATGGATTCAAATCCTGCAGCGCACGCAAGGTCCCCCTGCTCAAGCCAGCGCATGTCCAGGCCCGTCTGAAGTTTGCCAATGACCATTTGGATGATCCAGAGGAGGAATGGGAGACGGTCATGTGATCTGATGAGACAAAAATATAGCTTTTTGGTCTAAACTCCACTCGCCGTGTTTGGAGGAAGAAGAAGGATGAGTACAACCCCAAGAACACCATCCCAACCGTGAAGCATGGAGGTGGAAACATCATTCTTTGGGGATGCTTTTCTGCAAAGGGGACAGGACGACTGCACCGTATTGAGGGGAGGATGGATGGGGCCATGTATCGCGAGATCTTGGCCAACAACTTCCTTCCCTCAGTAAGAGCATTGAATATGGGTCGTGGCTGGGTCTTCCAGCATGACAACGACCCGAAACAAACAGCCAGGGCAACTAAGGAGTGGCTCCGTAAGAAGCATCTCAAGGTCCTGAAGGTGGCCTAGCCAGTCTCCAGACCTGAACCCAATAGATAATCTTTGGAGGGAGCTGAAAGTCCGTATTGCCCAGCGACAGCCCCGAAACCTGAAGGATCTGGAGAAGGTCTGTATGGAGGAGTGGGCCAAAATGAGGAGTGGGCCAACAAGTTCAAACAGGTGCCATTAATACAGGTAACGAGTGGAGGACAGAGGAGCCTCTTAAAGAAGAAGTTACAGGTCTTGCTTGTTTGTAGGTGACCAAATACTTATTTTCCACCATAATTTGCAAATAAATTCATTAAAAATCCTACAATGTGATTTTCTGGATTTTTTTTTCTCATTTTGTCTGTCATAGTTGAAGTGTACCTATGATGAATTACAGGCCTCTCTCATCTTTTTAAGTGGGAGAACTTGCACAATTGGTGGCTGACTAAATACTTTTTTGCCCCACTGTATGTCTTTTCCTTGCAAAAAATTACAGTTTTTATGTAGCGGTTTTGGAAACCTTTCTAAATAAGTATATACACTGCTCAAAAAAATAAAGGGAACACTTAAACAACACAATGTAACTCCAAGTCAATCACACTTCTGTGAAATCAAACTGTCCACTTACGAAGCAACACTGATTGACAATAAATTTCACATGCTGTTGTGCAAATGGAATAGACAACAGGTGGAAATTATAGGCAATTAGCAAGACACCCCCAATAAAGGAGTGGTTCTGCAGGTGGTGACCACAGACCACTTCTCAGTTCCTATGCTTCCTGGCTGATGTTTTGGTCACTTTTGAATGCTGGCGGTGCTTTCACTCTAGTGGTAGCATGAGACGGAGTCTACAACCCACACAAGTGGCTCAGGTAGTGCAGCTCATCCAGGATGGCACATCAATGCGAGCTGTGTCTGTCAGCGTAGTGTCCAGAGCATGGAGGCGCTACCAGGAGACAGGCCAGTACATCAGGAGACGTGGAGGAGGCCGTAGGAGGGCAACAACCCAGCAGCAGGACCGCTACCTCCGCCTTTGTGCAAGGAGGAGCAGGAGGAGCACTGTCAGAGACCTGCAAAATGACCTCCAGTAGGCCACAAATGTGCATGTGTCTGCTCAAACGGTCAGAAACAGACTCCATGAGGGTGGTATGAGGGCCCGACGTCCACAGGTGGGGGTTGTGTTTACAGCCCAACACCGTGCAGGACGTTTGGCATTTGCCAGAGAACACCAAGATTGGCAAATTCGCCACTGGCGCCCTGTGCTCTTCACAGATGAAAGCAGGTTCACACTGAGCACATGTGACAGACGTGACAGAGTCTGGAGACGCCGTGGAGAACGTTCTGCTGCCTGCAACATCCTCCATCATGACCGGTTTGGCGGTGGGTCAGTCATGGTGTGGGGTGGCATTTCTTTGGGGGGCCGCACAGCCCTCCATGGGCTCGCCAGAGGTATTCTGACTGCCATTAGGTACCGAGATGAGATCCTCAGACCCCTTGTGAGACCATATGCTGGTGCGGTTGGCCCTGGGTTCCTCCTAATGCAAGACAATGCTAGACCTCATGTGGCTGGAGTGTGTCAGCAGTTCCTGCAAGAGGAAGGCATTGATGCTATGGACTGGCCCGCCCGTTCCCCAGACCTGAATCCAATTGAGCACATCTGGGACATCATGTCTCGCTCCATCCACCAACGCCACGTTGCACCACAGACTGTCCAGGAGTTGGCGGATGCTTTAGTCCAGGTCTGGGAGGAGATCCCTCAGGAGACCATCCGCCACCTCATCAGGAGCATGCCCAGGCGTTGTAGGGAGGTCATACAGGCACGTGGAGGCCACACACACTACTGAGCCTCATTTTGACTTGTTTTAAGGACATTACATCAAAGTTGGATCAGCCTGTAGTGTGGTTTTCCACTTTCATTTTGAGTGTGACTCCAAATCCAGACCTCCATGGGTTGATACATTTGATTTCCATTGATCATTTTTGTGTGATTTTGTTGTCAGCACATTCAACTATGTAAAGAAAAAAGTATTTAATAAGAATATTTCATTCATTCAGATCTAGGATGTGTTATTTTAGTGTTCCCTTTATTTTTTTGAGCAGTGTATAAAGACCATGTGAAGGAATGTTTATGTTCGTGTTTATCAGATCGTATGTTTAGCATAAATTCTGCTTTTCTAATAACCAACTCGGTTGGGTTCATACAAGTGACTGATTGATTGTGGGAGAAATCCTCACTATCACTATATAAGCAATTTGGCAGTACACCCAGAACATTGCTCTGGGAACCAAGAGGATTATTTCAGTTTCAAGGTCACATGCAGGGGTCAGTCACATGCAGGAACCAATGTTAATAATGAAAAATGTAAATCATGCTTATATGACTTGTTTGTGTAGCAGTATATAAGGACTGAAAGGGAACGTCGTTTTCATCAAGTTTGGATTGAGTTTGTGAACCTCTCAGGCCATGATAATAAAGATTGATTCATTTACTTTGAGTTTAGTCCTTGGTGGTAAATTTCCACAACAACTACAAAGGGACTTGAACCCTCAAATCTTCTGAGCTGCAGTTAGACACATTTTAAATGCTTTATAAAAGAATATATAACAATGTCTTAGCAACTAGAGACGTCTTATTTAGGGAAAATGTCCAAATAAGCCGAACTAGTGAAATTAATCCACCACAAAGGGACTCAAACCCTCCATATTCTGTTTCAAAGACAGACGCCTTATCCATTATGTCACAAGGTCTACAACTATTGATCCTATATGACAATGTACAGCATTTTCTTTGCAAGAAAGGACAGGTCTTATGTAGGGATTTTGGAAACCTGTCTAAATAAGTATATCTAAAAACCACAAAGGTACTTGAACCCCCTTACACCATATCCGGAATCAGACTTATTATGCATTAGGCTACACAGCCTTTGATAATAAAAAAATAAATGGAATATTGGGAACCTATCTAAATGAGGAAAGCTAGTGATTTTTAACAACTACGATTGGACTCTATGCCTCAATGTTGTGATGAAGAATCAGACACGTTAACCATTAGGACGCACAGTCTGATATTATTAAAGCTATATAACAATATCCTATATTTTCCCATAAACGAGACATGTCTTATGTAGACAACTTGGGAACTTATCTAATCTACTAACAGACTCTATCTATCAATCGTCTGATGCATTATATTAAATATATATAGCAATAACGATGTTGAAACTTTTCCAAGCAGCAGGAACCATGTCTTATTTAGAGAAATTGGGAACACGTCCAAATGATATTAAACAACTATGAAGGGACTCAAACCCTCGATCTTTTGATTCGAAGTCAGATGTCTTATCCGTTAGGCCACTCAGTCTACTACGTATAACATCATACAGCCTTTGATTTGCAACAATAGAGAGCAAAATTGTGAAACTGTCTGAATGACAGAATGAGGAAAGCTAGTGATATTGAACAAGTACGAAGAGACGCTATCCCTCAATCTTGTGATGCAGAATCAGACACAATATTTCACAGGTCTCGCATTCTTAGATCATTGAAGTTGCATAACAATGCCCTAGCATTTCAAAGCAACAAGAACAAAGACTTATTTCAGAAAATTGCAAACAAGTCTAAATTAACTGTGTTTATGAAATTAAACGACCACGAAGGGACTCGAACCCTCATTCTTCTGATTTGAAGTCAGACGCCTTATCCATTAGGCGACGCAGCCTGTTACATATACTCCTATATGACATCATGCAGACGTTGTTTTGCCACAATAGACATGAAAATTGCGAACCTGTCCGAATGAGGAAAGCTAGTGATATTGAACAAGTACGAAGAGACGCTATCCCTCAATCTTGTGATGCATAATCAGACACAATATTACTCAGGCCTCGCACTCTTAGATTATTAAATTGTATAACAATGTCCTAGCTTTTCAAAGCAAGAAGAACAAAGCCTTATCTCGGGAAATTGCGAACATGTCCAAAATAGCTGAGCTAATGAAATTAAACAACAACGAGGAGAGTCAAACCCTCAATCTTCTGATTTGAAGTCAAACACCTTATCCATTAGGCGACACACTCTACTCCACATAATCCTATATGACATCATTCAGACGTTGTTTTGCAACAATAGACATCAAAATTGTGAACCTGTCCGAATGAGGAAAGCTAGTGATATTGAACAAGTATGAAGAGACGCTATCCCTCAATCTTGTGATGCATAGAATACTCAGACCTCGCACTCTTAGATTATTAAATATGTATAACAATGTCCTAGCTTTTCAAAGCAAGAAGAACAAAGCCTTATCTCGGGAAATTGCGAACATGTCCAAAATAGCTGAGCTAATGAAATTAAACAACAACGAGGAGAGTCAAACCCTCAATCTTCTGATTTGAAGTCAAACACCTTATCCATTAGGCGACACACTCTACTCCACATAATCCTATATGACATCATTCAGACGTTGTTTTGCAACAATAGACATCAAAATTGTGAACCGGTCCGAATGAGGAAAGCTAGTGATATTGAACAAGTATGAAGAGACGCTATCCCTCAATCTTGTGATGCAGAATCAGACACAATATTTCACGGGTCTCGCATTCTTAGATCATTGAAGTTGCATAACAATATCCTAGCATTTCAAAGCAACAAGAACAAAGACTTATTTCAGGAAATTGCAAACAAGTCTAAATTAACTGAGTTTATGAAATTAAACGACCACGAAGGGACTCGAACCCTCAATCTTCTGATTCGAAGTCAGACGCCTTATCCATTAGGCCACGCAGCCTGTTACATATACTCCTATATGACATCATGCAGACGTTGTTTTGCCACAATAGACATGAAAATTGCGAACCTGTCCGAATGAGGAAAGCTAGTGATATTGAACAAGTACGAAGAGACGCTATCCCTCAATCTTGTGATGCAGAATCAGACACAATATTACTCAGGCCTCGCACTCTTAGATTATTAAATTGTATAACAATGTCCTAGCTTTTCAAAGCAAGAAGAACAAAGCCTTATCTCGGGAAATTGCGAACATGTCCAAAATAGCTGAGCTAATGAAATTAAACAACAACGAGGAGAGTCAAACCCTCAATCTTCTGATTTGAAGTCAAACACCTTATCCATTAGGCGACACACTCTACTCCACATAATCCTATATGACATCATTCAGACGTTGTTTTGCAACAATAGACATCAAAATTGTGAACCGGTCCGAATGAGGAAAGCTAGTGATATTGAACAAGTATGAAGAGACGCTATCCCTCAATCTTGTGATGCTGAATCAGACCTCGCACTCTTAGATTATTAAATATTATAACAATGTCCTAGCTTTTCAAAGCAAGAAGAACAAAGCCTTATCTCGGGAAGTTGCGAACATGTCCAAAATAGCTGAGCTAATGAAATTAAACAACAACGAGGAGAGTCAAACCCTCAATCTTCTGATTTGAAGTCAAACACCTTATCCATTAGGCGACACACTCTACTCCACATAATCCTATATGACATCATTCAGACGTTGTTTTGCAACAATAGACATCAAAATTGTGAACCGGTCCGAATGAGGAAAGCTAGTGATATTGAACAAGTATGAAGAGACGCTATCCCTCAATCTTGTGATGCAGAATCAGACACAATATTTCACGGGTCTCGCATTCTTAGATCATTGAAGTTGCATAACAATATCCTAGCATTTCAAAGCAACAAGAACAAAGACTTATTTCAGGAAATTGCAAACAAGTCTAAATTAACTGAGTTTATGAAGTTAAACGACCACGAAGGGACTCGAACCCTCATTCTTCTGATTCGAAGTCAGACGCCTTATCCATTAGGCCACGCAGCCTGTTACATATACTCCTATATGATATCATGCAGACGTTGTTTTGCCACAATAGACATGAAAATTGCGAACCTGTCCAAAATAGCTGAGCTAAAGAAATTAAACAACAACGAGGAGAGTCAAACCCTCAATCTTCTGATTTGAAGTCAAACACCTTATCCATTAGGCGACACACTCTACTCCACATAATCCTATATGACATCATTCAGACGTTGTTTTGCAACAATAGACATCAAATTTGTGAACCGGTCCGAATGAGGAAAGCTAGTGATATTGAACAAGTATGAAGAGACGCTATCCCTCAATCTTGTGATGCAGAATCAGACCTCGCACTCTTAGATTATTAAATTGTATAACAATGTCCTAGCTTTTCAAAGCAAGAAGAACAAAGCCTTATCTCGGGAAATTGCGAACATGTCCAAAATAGCTGAGCTAATGAAATTAAACAACAACGAGGAGAGTCAAACCCTCAATCTTCTGATTTGAAGTCAAACACCTTATCCATTAGGCGACACACTCTACTCCACATAATCCTATATGACATCATTCAGACGTTGTTTTGCAACAATAGACATCAAAATTGTGAACCTGTCCGAATGAGGAAAGCTAGTGATATTGAACAAGTATGAAGAGACGCTATCCCTCAATCTTGTGATGCAGAATCAGACACAATATTCTCACGGCCTCGCACTCTTAGATTATTAAATTGTATAACAATGTCCTAGCATTTTCAAAGCAAGAAGAACAAAGCCTTATCTCGGGAAATTGCGAACATGTCCAAAATAGCTGAGCTAATGAAATTAAACAACAACGAGGAGAGTCAAACCCTCAATCTTCTGATTTGAAGTCAAACACCTTATCCATTAGGCGACACACTCTACTCCACATAATCCTATATGACATCATGCAGACGTTGTTTTGCCACAATAGACATGAAAATTGCGAACCTGTCCGAATGAGGAAAGCTAGTGATATTGAACAAGTATGAAGAGACGCTATCCCTCAATCTTGTGATGCAGAATCAGACACAATATTTCACGGGTCTCGCATTCTTAGATCATTGAAGTTGCATAACAATATCCTAGCATTTCAAAGCAACAAGAACAAAGACTTATTTCAGGAAATTGCAAACAAGTCTAAATAAACTGAGTTTATGAAATTAAACGACCACGAAGGGACTCGAACCCTCAATCTTCTGATTCGAAGTCAGACGCCTTATCCATTAGGCCACGCAGCCTGTTACATATACTCCTATATGACATCATGCAGACGTTGTTTTGCCACAATAGACATGAAAATTGCGAACCTGTCCCAATGAGGAAAGCTAGTGATATTGAACAAGTACGAAGAGACGCTATCCCTCAATCTTGTGATGCAGAATCAGACCTCGCACTCTTAGATTATTAAATTGTATAACAATGTCCTAGCTTTTCAAAGCAAGAAGAACAAAGCCTTATCTCGGGAAATTGCGAACATGTCCAAAATAGCTGAGCTAATGAAATTAAACAACAACGAGGAGAGTCAAACCCTCAATCTTCTGATTTGAAGTCAAACACCTTATCCATTAGGCGACACACTCTACTCCACATAATCCTATATGACATCATTCAGACGTTGTTTTGCAACAATAGACATCAAAATTGTGAACCGGTCCGAATGAGGAAAGCTAGTGATATTGAACAAGTATGAAGAGACGCTATCCCTCAATCTTGTGATGCAGAATCAGACACAATATTTCACGGGTCTCGCATTCTTAGATCATTGAAGTTGCATAACAATATCCTAGCATTTCAAAGCAACAAGAACAAAGACTTATTTCAGGAAATTGCAAACAAGTCTAAATTAACTGAGTTTATGAAATTAAACGACCACGAAGGGACTCGAACCCTCAATCTTCTGATTCGAAGTCAGACGCCTTATCCATTAGGCCACGCAGCCTGTTACATATACTCCTATATGACATCATGCAGACGTTGTTTTGCCACAATAGACATGAAAATTGCGAACCTGTCCGAATGAGGAAAGCTAGTGATATTGAACAAGTACGAAGAGACGCTATCCCTCAATCTTGTGATGCATAATCAGACACAATATTACTCAGGCCTCGCACTCTTAGATTATTAAATTGTATAACAATGTCCTAGCTTTTCAAAGCAAGAAGAACAAAGCCTTATCTCGGGAAATTGCGAACATGTCCAAAATAGCTGAGCTAATGAAATTAAACAACAACGAGGAGAGTCAAACCCTCAATCTTCTGATTTGAAGTCAAACACCTTATCCATTAGGCGACACACTCTACTCCACATAATCCTATATGACATCATTCAGACGTTGTTTTGCAACAATAGACATCAAAATTGTGAACCTGTCCGAATGAGGAAAGCTAGTGATATTGAACAAGTACGAAGAGACGCTATCCCTCAATCTTGTGATGCATAATCAGACACAATATTACTCAGGCCTCGCACTCTTAGATTATTAAATTGTATAACAATGTCCTAGCTTTTCAAAGCAAGAAGAACAAAGCCTTATCTCGGGAAATTGCGAACATGTCCAAAATAGCTGAGCTAATGAAATTAAACAACAACGAGGAGAGTCAAACCCTCAATCTTCTGATTTGAAGTCAAACACCTTATCCATTAGGCGACACACTCTACTCCACATAATCCTATATGACATCATTCAGACGTTGTTTTGCAACAATAGACATCAAAATTGTGAACCGGTCCGAATGAGGAAAGCTAGTGATATTGAACAAGTATGAAGAGACGCTATCCCTCAATCTTGTGATGCAGAATCAGACACAATATTTCACGGGTCTCGCATTCTTAGATCATTGAAGTTGCATAACAATATCCTAGCATTTCAAAGCAACAAGAACAAAGACTTATTTCAGGAAATTGCAAACAAGTCTAAATAACTGAGTTATGAAATTAAACGACCACGAAGGGACTCGAACCCTCAATCTTCTGATTCGAAGTCAGACGCCTTATCCATTAGGCCACACAGCCTGTTACATATACTCCTATATGACATCATGCAGACGTTGTTTTGCCACAATAGACATGAAAATTGCGAACCTGTCCGAATGAGGAAAGCTAGTGATATTGAACAAGTATGAAGAGACGCTATCCCTCAATCTTGTGATGCAGAATCAGACACAATATTTCACGGGTCTCGCACTCTTAGATCATTGAAGTTGCATAACAATATCCTAGCATTTCAAAGCAACAAGAACAAAGACTTATTTCAGGAAATTGCAAACAAGTCTAAATAAACTGAGTTTATGAAATTAAACGACCACGAAGGGACTCGAACCCTCAATCTTCTGATTCGAAGTCAGACGCCTTATCCATTAGGCCACACAGCCTGTTACATATACTCCTATATGACATCATGCAGACGTTGTTTTGCCACAATAGACATGAAAATTGCGAACCTGTCCGAATGAGGAAAGCTAGTGATATTGAACAAGTACGAAGAGACGCTATCCCTCAATCTTGTGATGCATAATCAGACACAATATTACTCAGGCCTCGCACTCTTAGATTATTAAATTGTATAACAATGTCCTAGCTTTTCAAAGCAAGAAGAACAAAGCCTTATCTCGGGAAATTGCGAACATGTCCAAAATAGCTGAGCTAATGAAATTAAACAACAACGAGGAGAGTCAAACCCTCAATCTTCTGATTTGAAGTCAAACACCTTATCCATTAGGCGACACACTCTACTCCACATAATCCTATATGACATCATTCAGACGTTGTTTTGCAACAATAGACATCAAAATTGTGAACCGGTCCGAATGAGGAAAGCTAGTGATATTGAACAAGTATGAAGAGACGCTATCCCTCAATCTTGTGATGCAGAATCAGACACAATATTTCACGGGTCTCGCACTCTTAGATTATTAAATTGTATAACAATGTCCTAGCTTTTCAAAGCAAGAAGAACAAAGCCTTATCTCGGGAAATTGCGAACATGTCCAAAATAGCTGAGCTAATGAAATTAAACAACAACGAGGAGAGTCAAACCCTCAATCTTCTGATTTGAAGTCAAACACCTTATCCATTAGGCGACACACTCTACTCCACATAATCCTATATGACATCATTCAGACGTTGTTTTGCAACAATAGACATCAAAATTGTGAACCGGTCCGAATGAGGAAAGCTAGTGATATTGAACAAGTACGAAGAGACGCTATCCCTCAATCTTGTGATGCAGAATCAGACCTCGCACTCTTAGATTATTAAATTGTATAACAATGTCCTAGCTTTTCAAAGCAAGAAGAACAAAGCCTTATCTCGGGAAATTGCGAACATGTCCAAAATAGCTGAGCTAATGAAATTAAACAACAACGAGGAGAGTCAAACCCTCAATCTTCTGATTTGAAGTCAAACACCTTATCCATTAGGCGACACACTCTACTCCACATAATCCTATATGACATCATGCAGACGTTGTTTTGCAACAATAGACATCAAAATTGCTGAACCGGTCCGAATGAGGAAAGCTAGTGATATTGAACAAGTATGAAGAGACGCTATCCCTCAATCTTGTGATGCAGAATCAGACACAATATTTCACGGGTCTCGCATTCTTAGATCATTGAAGTTGCATAACAATATCCTAGCATTTCAAAGCAACAAGAACAAAGACTTATTTCAGGAAATTGCAAACAAGTCTAAATTAACTGAGTTTATGAAATTAAACGACCACGAAGGGACTCGAACCCTCAATCTTCTGATTCGAAGTCAGACGCCTTATCCATTAGGCCACGCAGCCTGTTACATATACTCCTATATGACATCATGCAGACGTTGTTTTGCCACAATAGACATGAAAATTGCGAACCTGTCCGAATGAGGAAAGCTAGTGATATTGAACAAGTACGAAGAGACGCTATCCCTCAATCTTGTGATGCATAATCAGACACAATATTACTCAGGCCTCGCACTCTTAGATTATTAAATTGTATAACAATGTCCTAGCTTTTCAAAGCAAGAAGAACAAAGCCTTATCTCGGGAAATTGCGAACATGTCCAAAATAGCTGAGCTAATGAAATTAAACAACAACGAGGAGAGTCAAACCCTCAATCTTCTGATTTGAAGTCAAACACCTTATCCATTAGGCGACACACTCTACTCCACATAATCCTATATGACATCATTCAGACGTTGTTTTGCAACAATAGACATCAAAATTGTGAACCTGTCCGAATGAGGAAAGCTAGTGATATTGAACAAGTATGAAGAGACGCTATCCCTCAATCTTGTGATGCATGAATCAGACCATTCAGCTCGCACTCTTAGATTATTAAATATGTATAACAATGTCCTAGCATTTTCAAAGCAAGAAGAACAAAGCCTTATCTCGGGAAGTTGCGAACATGTCCAAAATAGCTGAGCTAATGAAATTAAACAACAACGAGGAGAGTCAAACCCTCAATCTTCTGATTTGAAGTCAAACACCTTATCCATTAGGCGACACACTCTACTCCACATAATCCTATATGACATCATGCAGACGTTGTTTTGCAACAATAGACATCAAAATTGTGAACCGGTCCGAATGAGGAAAGCTAGTGATATTGAACAAGTATGAAGAGACGCTATCCCTCAATCTTGTGATGCAGAATCAGACACAATATTTCACGGGTCTCGCATTCTTAGATCATTGAAGTTGCATAACAATATCCTAGCATTTCAAAGCAACAAGAACAAAGACTTATTTCAGGAAATTGCAAACAAGTCTAAATAACTGAGTTTATGAAATTAAACGACCACGAAGGGACTCGAACCCTCAATCTTCTGATTCGAAGTCAGACGCCTTATCCATTAGGCCACGCAGCCTGTTACATATACTCCTATATGACATCATGCAGACGTTGTTTTGCCACAATAGACATGAAAATTGCGAACCTGTCCGAATGAGGAAAGCTAGTGATATTGAACAAGTATGAAGAGACGCTATCCCTCAATCTTGTGATGCAGAATCAGACCTCGCACTCTTAGATTATTAAATTGTATAACAATGTCCTAGCTTTTCAAAGCAAGAAGAACAAAGCCTTATCTCGGGAAATTGCGAACATGTCCAAAATAGCTGAGCTAATGAAATTAAACAACAACGAGGAGAGTCAAACCCTCAATCTTCTGATTTGAAGTCAAACACCTTATCCATTAGGCGACACACTCTACTCCACATAATCCTATATGACATCATTCAGACGTTGTTTTGCAACAATAGACATCAAAATTGTGAACCGGTCCGAATGAGGAAAGCTAGTGATATTGAACAAGTATGAAGAGACGCTATCCCTCAATCTTGTGATGCAGAATCAGACACAATATTTCACGGGTCTCGCATTCTTAGATCATTGAAGTTGCATAACAATATCCTAGCATTTCAAAGCAACAAGAACAAAGACTTATTTCAGGAAATTGCAAACAAGTCTAAATTAAC